>NC_053035.3:494538339-494848621 GCF_002575655.3 Aegilops tauschii subsp. strangulata | reverse complement strand
GGATACCGACGATCGAATCTCGGGCAAGTAACATACCGATTGACAAAGGGAATTGCATACGGGATTGATTGAATCCTCGACACCGTGGTTCATCCGATGAGATCATCGTGGAACATGTGGGAGCCAACATGGGTATCCAGATCCCGCTGTTGGTTATTGACCGGAGAGGCGTCTCGGTCATGTCTGCATGTCTCCCGAACCCGTAGGGTCTACACACTTAAGGTTCGGTGACGCTAGGGTTGTAGAGATATGTGTATGCGGAAACCCGAAAGTTGTTCGGAGTCCCGGATGAGATCCCGGACGTCACGAGAGGTTCCGGAATGGTCCGGAGGTGAAGAATTATATATAGGAAGTCAAGTTTCGGCCACCGGGAAAGTTTCGGCGGTTACCGGTATTGTACTGGGACCACCGGAAGGGTCCCGGGGGTCCACCGGGTGGGGCCACCTATCCCGGAGGGCCCCGTGGGCTGAAGTGGGAAGGGAACCAGCCCCTAGTGGGCTGGGTGCCCCCCCCATGGGCCTCCCCCCATGCGCCTAGGGTTGGGAACCCTAGGGGGGAGGGCTTCCCACTTGCCTCGGGGGGCAAGGCAACCCCTTTCCCCCCTTTGGCCGCCGCCGCCCCCCCTTGAGATCCCATCTCCAGGGCCGGCGCCCCCCCAGGGGGCCTATATAAAGGGGGGGAGGGAGGGCAGCAAAGCTACAGCCTTGGGTGCCTCCCTCCTCCCCTGCTACACCTCTCCGTCTCGCAGAAGCTCGGCGAAGCCCTGCCGAGACCCGCTACATCCACCACCACGCCGTCATGCTGCTGGATCTCCATCAACCTCTCCTTCCCCCTTGCTGGATCAAGAAGGAGGAGACGTCGCTGCACCGTACGTGTGTTGAACGCGGAGGTGCCGTCCGTTCGGCACTCGGTCATCGGTGATTTGGATCACGGCGAGTACGACTCCGTCATCCACATTCATTGGAACGCTTCCACTCGCGATCTACAAGGGTATGTAGATGCACTCCTTTCCCCTCGTTGCTAGTACACTCCATAGATGCATCTTGGTGAGCGTAGGAAAATTTTAAAATTATGCTACGATTCCCAACAGTGGCATAATGAGCCAGGCCTATGCGTAGTTACTATGCACGAGTAGAACACAAAGAAGTTGTGGGCGTTGAGTTTGCCAATTCTTCTTGCCGCTACTAGTCTTTTCTTGTTTCGGCGGCATTGTAGGATGAAGCGGCCCGGACCGACCTTACATGTACGCTTACGTGAGACAGGTTCCACCGACTGACATGCACTAGTTGCATAAGGTGGCTAGCGGGTGTCTGTCTCTCCTACTTTAGTCGGAACGGATTCGATGAAAAGGGTCCTTATGAAGGGTAAATAGAAATTGGAAAATCGCGTTGTGGTCATACGTAGGTAAGAAACGTTCTTGCTAGAAACCTACAAACCACGTAAAAAAAACTTGCAACAACAATTAGAGGACGTCTAACTTGTTTTTGTAGCAAGTGCCATGTGATGTGATATGGCCAGAAGATATGATGAATGATATATGTGATGTATGAGATTGATCATATTCTTGTAATAGGAATCACGACTTGCATGTCGATGAGTATGACAACCGGCAGGAGCCATAGGAGTTGTCTTTATTATTTTGTATGACCTGCGTGTCATTGAATAACCCCATGTAATTTACTTTACTTTGTTGCTAAACGCGTTAGCCATATAAGTAGAAGTAATCGTTGGCGTGACGAATTCATGAAGACACAATGATGGAGATCATGATGATGGAGATCATGGTGTCATGCCGGTGACGAAGATGATCATGGTGCCCCGAAGACGGAGATCAAAGGAGCATGATATTGGCCATATCATGTCACTATTTGATTGCATGTGATGTTTATCATGTTTTTGCATCTTATTTGCTTAGAACGACGGTAGTAAGTAAGATGATCCCTTATAATAATTTCAAGAAAGTGTTCACCCTAACTGTGCACCGTTGCGAAGGTTCGTTGTTTCGAAGCACCACGTGATGATCGGGTGTGATAGATTCTAACGTTCGAATACAACGGGTGTTGACGAGCCTGGCATGTACAGACATGGCCTCGGAACACACGCAATACACTTAGGTTGACTTGACGAGCCTAGCATGTACAGACATGGCCTCGGAACATGGAGGACCGAAAGGTCGAGCATGAGTCGTATAGAAGATACGATCAACATGGAGATGTTCACCGATCTTGACTAGTCCGTCTCACGTGATGATCGAACACGGCCTAGTTAACTCGGATCATGTTTCACTTAGATGACTAGAGGGATGTCTATCTGAGTGGGAGTTCATTATATAATTTGATTAGATGAACTTAATTATCATGAACTTAGTCTAAAATCTTTACACTATGTCTTGTAGATCAAATGGCCAACGTTGTCCTCAATTTCAACGCGTTCCTAGAGAAAACCAAGCTGAAAGATGATGGCAGCAACTATACGGACTGGGTCCGGAACCTGAGGCTCATCCTCATAGTAGCCAAGAAAGATTATGTCTTAGAAGCACCGCCAGGTGATGCACCAATCCCACAGAACCAAGACGTTATGAACGCTTGGCAGCTGCGTGCTGATGATTACTCCCTCGTTCAGTGCGGCATGCTTTACAGCTTAGAACCGGGTCTCCAAAAGCGTTTTGAGAAACATGGAGCATATGAGATGTTCGAGGAGCTGAAATTGGTTTTCCAAGCTCATGCCCGGGTCGAGAGATATGATGTCTCCGACAAGTTCTTCAGCTGTAAAATGGAGGAGAACAGTTCTGTTAGTGAGCACATACTCAGAATGTCTGGGTTGCATAACCGCTTGTCTCAGCTGGGAGTTAATCTTCCAGATGACGCGGTCATTGACAGAATCCTCCAGTCGCTTCCACCAAGCTAGAAGAGCTTTATGATGAACTACAATATGCAAGGGATGGAAAAGACCATTCCGGAGGTATATTCAATGCTGAAATCAGCGGAAGGGGAGATCAGAAAAGAACATCAAGTGTTGATGGTGAATAAAACCACTAAATTCAAGAAGGTCAAGGGTAAGAAGAACTTCAAGAAGGACGGCAAGGGAGTTGCCGCGCCCGGTAAACCAGTTACCGGGAAGAAGCCAAGAAATGGACCCAAGCCCGAGACTGAGTGCTTTTATTGCAAGGGAAGTGGTCACTGGAAGCGGAACTGCCCCAAATACTTAGCGGACAAGAAGAAGGCCGGCAACACCAAAGGTATATGTGATATACATGTAATTGATGTGTACCTTAACAGTACTCGTAGTAGCTCCTGGGTATTTGATACCGGTGCGGTTGCTCATATTTGTAACTCAAAACAGGAACTACGGAATAAACGGAGACTGGCGAAGGACGAGGTGACGATGCGCGTCGGGAATGGTTCCAAGGTCGATGTGATCGCCGTCGGCACGCTACCTCTGCATCTACCCACGGGATTAGTTTTAAACCTCAATAATTGTTATTTAGTGCCAGCTTTGAGCATGAACATTGTATCTGGATCTCGTTTAATTCGAGATGGCTACTCATTTAAATCCGAGAATAATGGTTGTTCTATTTATTTGAGAGATATGTTTTATGGTCATGCCCCGCTGGTCAATGGTTTATTTTTGATGAATCTCGAACGTGATGTTACACATGTTCATAGTGTGAATACCAAAAGATGTAAAGTTGATAACGATAGTCCCACATACTTGTGGCACTGCCGCCTTGGTCACATTGGTGTCAAGCGCATGAAGAAGCTCCATGCAGATGGACTTTTGGAGTCTCTTGATTACGAATCATTTGACACGTGCGAACCATGCCTCATGGGTAAGATGACCAAGACTCCGTTCTCCGGAACAATGGAGCGAGCAACCAACTTATTGGAAATCATACATACCGATGTGTGCGGTCCAATGAGTGTTGAGGCTCGCGGAGGATATCGTTATGTTCTCACTCTCACTGATGATTTAAGTAGATATGGGTATGTCTACCTAATGAAACACAAGTCTGAAACCTTTGAAAAGTTCAAGGAATTTCAGAGTGAGGTTGAGAATCAACGTGACAGGAGAATAAAATTCTTACGATCAGATCGTGGTGGAGAATATTTAAGTCACGAGTTTGGTGCACACTTAAGGAAATGTGGAATAGTTTCACAACTCACGCCGCCTGGAACACCTAAGAGAAATGGTGTGTCCGAATGTCGTAATCGCATTCTAGTGGATATGGTGCGATCTATGATGTCTCTTACCGATTTAGCGCTCTCATTTTGGGGTTATGCTTTAGAGACTGCCGCATTCACTTTAAATAGGGCTCCGTCGAAATCCGTTGAGACGACACCGTATGAATTATGGTTTGGGAAGAAACCTAAGCTGTCGTTTCTAAAAGTTTGGGGATGCGATGCTTATGTCAAGAAACTTCAACCTGAAAAGCTCGAACCCAAGTCGGAAAAATGCGTCTTCATAGGATACCCTAAGGAAACTATTGGGTATACCTTCTACCTCAGATCCGAAGGCAAGATCTTCGTTGCCAAGAACGGGTCCTTTCTGGAGAAGGAGTTTCTCTCGAAAGAATTGAGTGGGAGGAAAGTGGAACTTGATGAGGTGATAGTCACCCCTTCCGAACCGGAAAGTAGCGCAGCGTGGGAAAATGTTCCTGTGGTGCCTACACCGACTGGGGAGGAAGTTAATGATGATGATCATGAAGCTTCGGATCAAGTTACTGAACTTCGTAGGTCCACAAGGACGCGTTCCGCACCAGAGTGGTACGGCAACCCTGTCCTGGAAATCATGTTGTTAGACAATGGTGAACCTTCGAACTATGAAGAAGCGATGGCGGGCCCGGATTCCGACAAATGGCTAGAAGCCATGAAATCCGAGATAGAATCCATGTATGAAAACAAAGTATGGACTTTGACTGACTTGCCCGATGAGCGGCGAGCCATAGAAAACAAATGGATCTTTAAGAAGAAGACGGACGCAGATGGTAATGTGACCATCTACAAAGCTCGACTTGTCGCTAAGGGTTATCGACAAGTTCAAGGGGTTGACTACGATGAGACTTTCTCACCCGTAGCGAAGCTGAAGTCCGTCCGAATCATGTTAGCAATTGCCGCATACTATGATTATGAGATATGGCAGTTGGACGTCAAAACGGCATTCCTTAATGGCTTCCTTAAGGAAGAGTTGTATATGATGCAGCCGGAAGGTTTTGTCGATCCTAAGAATGCTAACAAAGTATGCAAGCTCCAGCGCTCAATCTATGGGCTGGTGCAAGCATCTCGGAGTTGGAATATTCGCTTTGATGAGATGATCAAAGCGTTTGGGCTTACACAGACTTATGGAGAAGCCTGTGTTTACAAGAAAGTGAGTGGGAGCTCTGTAGCATTTCTCATATTATATGTGGATGACATACTATTGATGGGAAATGATATAGAATTCTTTGAAAGTATAAAGGCCTATTTGAATAAGTGTTTTTCAATGAAGGAGCTTGGAGAAGCTGCTTATATATTAGGCATCAAGATCTATAGAGATAGATAAAGACGCCTCATTGGTCTTTCACAGAGTATATACCTTGACAAGATATTGAAGAAGTTCAGTATGGATCAGTCCAAGAAGGGGTTCTTGCCTGTATTGCAAGGTGTGCAATTGAGCACGGCTCAATGCCCGACCACGGCAGAAGATATAGAAAAGATGAGTGTCATCCCCTATGCCTCGGCCATAGGGTCTATTATGTATGCCATGCTGTGTACCAGACCTGATGTAAACGTTGCCGTAAGTTTGGTAGGAAGGTACCACAGTAATCCCGGCATGGAACACTGGACAGCGGTCAAGAATATCCTGAAGTACCTGAAGAGGACTAAGGATATGTTTCTCGTTTATGGAGGTGACGAAGAGCTCGTCGTAAAGGGTTACGTCGACGCTAGCTTCGACACAGATCTGGATGACTCGAAGTCACAAACCGGATACGTGTATATTTTGAATGGAGGAGCAGTAAGCTGGTGCAGTTGCAAGCAAAGCGTCGTGGCGGGATCTACATGTGAAGCGGAGTACATGGCAGCCTCGGAGGCAGCACAGGAAGCAGTCTGGATGAAGGAGTTCATTACCGACCTAGGGGTGATTCCAATGCGTCGGGCCCGATGACTCTCTTCTGTGACAACACTGGAGCTATTGCCCTTGCGAAGGAGCCCAGGTTTCACAGGAAGACCAGGCATATCAAGCGTCACTTCAACTCCATTCGTGAAAGTGTTCAAAATGGAGACATAGATATTTGTAAAGTACATACGGACCTGAATGTAGCAGATCCGTTGACTAAACCTCTCCCTAGGGCAAAACATGATCAACACCAGGACGCAATGGGTGTTCGATTCATCACAATGTAACTAGATTATTGACTCTAGTGCAAGTGGGAGACTGTTGGAAATATGCCCTAGAGGCAATAATAAATGGTTATTATTATATTTCTTTGTTCATGGTAATTGTCTGTTATTCATGCTATAATTGTATTGTCCGGAAATCGTAATACATGTGTGAATACATAGACCACAACGTGTCCCTAGTAAGCCTCTAGTTTGAGTAGCTCGTTGATCAACTGATAGTCATGGTTTCCTGACTATGGACATTGGATGTCATTGATAACGGGATCACATCATTAGGAGAATGATGTGATGGACAAGACCCAATCCTAAGCATAGCATAAAAGATCGTGTAGTTTCGTTTGCTAGAGCTTTTCCAATGTCAAGTATCTTTTCCTTAGACCATGAGATCGTGCAACTCCCGGATATCGTAGGAGTGCTTTGGGTGTGCCAAACATCACAACGTAACTGGGTGACTATAAAGGTGCACTACGGGTATCTCCGAAAGTGTCTGTTGGGTTGGCACGGATCGAGACTGGGATTTGTCACTCCGTATGACGGAGAGGTATCTCTGGGCCCACTCGGTAATGCATCATCATAATGATCTCTATGTGACTAAGGCGTTAGTCACGGGATCATGCATTGCGGTACGAGTAAAGAGACTTGCCGGTAACGAGATTGAACAAGGTATTGGGATACCGACGATCGAATCTTGGGCAAGTAACATACCGATTGACAAAGGGAATTGCATACGGGATTGATTGAATCCTCGACACCGTGGTTCATCCGATGAGATCATCGTGGAACATGTGGGAGCCAACATGGGTATCCAGATCCCGCTGTTGGTTATTGACCGGAGAGGCGTCTCGGTCATGTCTGCATGTCTCCCGAACCCGTAGGGTCTACACACTTAAGGTTCGGTGACGCTAGGGTTGTAGAGATATGTGTATGCGGAAACCCGAAAGTTGTTAGGAGTCCTGGATGAGATCCCGGACGTCACGAGAGGTTCCGGAATGGTCCGGAGGTGAAGAATTATATATAGGAAGTCAAGTTTCGGCCACCGGGAAAGTTTCGGCGGTTACCGGGACCACGGGAAGGGTCCCGGGGGTCCACCGGGTGGGGCCACCTATCCCGGAGGGCCCCGTGGGCTGAAGTGGGAAGGGAACCAGCGCCTAGTGGGCTGGGCGCCCCCCCCATGGGCCTCCCCCCATGCGCCTAGGGTTGGGAACCCTAGGGGGGGAGGGCTTCCCACTTGCCTTGGGTGGCAAGGCAACCCCTTTCCCCCCTTTGGCCGCCGCCCCCCCCCCCTTGAGATCCCATCTCCAGGGCTGGCGCCCCCCCAGGGGGCCTATATAAAGGGGGGAGGGAGGGCAGCAAAGCTACAGCCTTGGGCGCCTCCCTCCTCCCCTGCTACACCTCTCCGTCTCGCAGAAGCTCGACGAAGCCCTGCCGAGACCCGCTACATCCACCACCACGCCGTCGTGCCGCTGGATCTCCATCAACCTCTTCTTCCCCCTTGCTGGATCAAGAAGGAGGAGACGTCGCTGCACCGTACGTGTGTTGAACGCGGAGGTGCCGTCCGTTCGGCACTCGGTCATCGGTGATTTGGATCACGGCGAGTACGACTCCGTCATCCACGTTCATTGGAACGCTTCCGCTCGCGATCTACAAGGGTATGTAGATGCACTCCTTTCCCCTCGTTGCTAGTACACTCCATAGATGCATATTGGTGAGCGTAGGAAAATTTTAAAATTATGCTACGATTCCCAACAATTGCGACCAGAACAGCTTCTCCGTTGAGCTCCCTTCTTCGGCTCGGAAGAACTCCGCAGCATCAGAAACACTGCGTGGGAGATCCGCAAACGCCCCTGGAGAACTCCAAATCCGGGTTAGTAAGAGATACCTCTTCTTCACATACTTGCTTTGCATACTAAAAGCCTTACCCTCCGCGATTTTCTTGGCGTCCTGGATTTGCTGGAGACCGCCCTGGGCTTCAACCCGGGCCTGTTGTGCGCTTTGGCGAGCCTTGGAGAGTTCGGTCTCTTGAGCCGAAACATCGCGCTCCAAGGACTCGCATTTCCTCATAGCATCCTGGAGCTCTTGCTGGACCTCATTGAGCCTGGGCTCGTGCTTTTCACGAGCGGCTTGTTCCTTAGTAGCCTTCTCCTCGGCCAGCACCTTTTTAAGGGCCTCAACCTCGGTCGCCGCTCCTATAAATATCATGGCACTCTAGTCAATACACATCATTCATTCTTTCCGAATATACAACAGGTCACTACATACCTTGCTTATCCTCTAGCTGCTTCCTCGCTTGGCCGAGCTCCTCCTCGGCCCGCTCCAGTCTCTGCTTTAGTCCGGAGACTTCGGCGGCGTGTGCGGTCGCAGTCAGCAACGATGCCAGCTTATTCACATAAGACACATTTAATTAGTTTCCTGCAAAAATTGCTTGATCCTGTGTCTGGCTTTTCTTTTCGAACGCCGGACAGTGTCTCAGGGGCTACTATCTATAATATGACATTCTTTTTATATAACTACGTTGCTGACCTCAAAGCCTGTTAGAAGGCTTGTGCAGGCTTCAGTCAGTCCGCTCTTCGCGGACTGGATCTTCTCAATCACCGTACCCATGAGGGTACGGTGTTCCTCCACAATGGGAGCGCTTCGAAGCGCTTCCAAGAGAGCGTCCGGTGTCTCTGGTTGGACAGAGGTCACTGGCAGAATAGGCCCACCTCCTTCTTTCGAAGGAGGCTGCTTGCCGGATTCCGGAGTCATATAGGTCTCCGGAACCGTATTCGGCTGGGGTCCGAACTGAACATGGCCCCCATCGCCAGCCTCCATGGGAGTCTTCTCTCCTGGGTGTCCGGCGACCGAAGGGTCATCTTCCGGCGCCGCCCTGACGGCCTCTGAACCTCCCCCTGGCCCGGGAAGGTCCTTTGGGACATCACCTCATCGTCACCCTTGGCCTTGGGAGAGTGAGCGGCCAGCGGTGACTCGCTGGCCATCGCCTTTGAATCTAGCGAACCTCCTGATGAGGATCGCAGGGAGCTGTCGTGGGCCGGACTGCAAGCGCATGATTCAATGCATTTAAACTATGAACCAAAGAGGCCGAATACACGAATGTGCTAGAGTCTTTTGAGTACTCATGATTCGGCCAGGGGCTTGTTTCGGGGGCACGGCTCTGGCTGCTTTCGACGTCCCATGCAGAGTTCTCTGCGAAGGAGCTCTTCCCCCTCTTGGACGCCTCCGCCTCCAGATTTGTGGAGGCCGCCCTCCTCTTCCTTCCCCCCTCAGGGGGGAGTTGCTTCCCTCCTCCTCCTCGTCGCCGTCCTCGGCGGTGGAGGAGTGAGTCTTGTCGTCTTCGGACGTCACGTCTGAAGCACCCTTGCGGCGAGGGCCACTTTTGGCCCCCTTGGCCTTCTTCTCCGGCGCCTTGTAGGGCGCTGGAACCAGCATCTTCATCCTGAGCAGGATGGCTGGTTCCTCGGGCAGCGGAGCCGAACACCTAATCCGCTCCGCCTTCTTTGTCCAGCCCTGAAAAATAAATGGTGAAGCTTAGGTATCTTCACTGAAGAAGCAAGTAAAGGACACATCTTGAAACATGAAAAACTTACCGAACTGGCGGGATGGGCCTGGGCGTGGCCACGGTCCTCGGTCGTCTCTGGCGGCGTCTCATTGCCCTTGAAGAGCACCTTCCAGATGTCCTTGTGCGTGGTTCCGAAGAACTGTTGCAGGGTCTGGTGCTTGGCCGAATCGAACTCCCATAAATGGCAAGTCCGGCTCTGGCATGGAAGGATCCGGCGAACTAGCATCACCTGGATCACTTTAACGAGCTTGATGTTCTTGTCCACCATGCTCTGGATGCGCTCTTGCAGCGCTATCAGCTCGTCTGATGAGGACCAATTCAGGCCCTTCTCCAGCCAGGAGGTGAGCCACATTGGGGCACCGGACTTGAATTTGGGAGTCGCGGCCCAAGTGGCGTCGCGAGGCTCTGTGATATAGAACCATAGTTTCTACCACTCTTTGACAGTCTCCACAAAGGTACCTTTGGGCCATGTGACGTTGGGCATCTTGCTCACAATGGCGCCTCCGCACGCTGCGTGTTGACCGTCCACCACCTTCGGCTTCACGTTGAATATCTTAAGCCACAGTCCGAAGTGAGGAGGAATGAAGAGGAAGGCCTCGCACACGACAATAAATGTCGAGATGTTGAGGAAGGAGTTTGGGGCTAGATCATGGAAATCTAGCCCGTAATAGAACATGAGTCCGCGGACGAAAGGCTGGAGAGGAAACCCTAACCCGCGGATGAAGTGGGGGATGAACACCACCCTCTCATTGGGCTTCGGGGTGGGGACGATCTGCCCCTTGGCCGGGAGTCGGTGGGCGATTTCTTTGTCCAAGTACCCGGCCTCCCAAAGCTTTGTGATATCTTTCTCCCTGACGGAGGAGGCCATCCACTTGCCTTGTGCTCCAGATCCGGACATGGTCAAAGTGCTTTCCTGAGGCGGAAAAGGTGAGGACTTGGGCACTGGAGCTCGAGAATGGGAGGGCAGAGAAAGAGAGAAGGCGTGGGTGAAAGAAAGGAATCCTTATCTCCTTATAAAAGCAGTCAATATCAAGCGCCTCCCCACTCGCCTCAAAACTCGCCTATTTCCCAGGGTTGTGCAGACGGCATGGTTGGATTACCCACGCCCGTATTGATGAGAAATCCCGCAATAAGGGGACATGATCTCTGCTTCGACAAGATGTGCCAATGAAAACCGCTTCTCGAAACACGGAACGGCAGACGAAAATGGTTCGAAATAATGACCGGGCAGATGTGATGTCACGCTGAAAAAATTGTCAGCGGATTGGACTCGTGAAATATTATACTCTCTGCGGTTGTGTGTGGTACTTGTGTTGCAGAGCTGGACACGTTCGTTGTGTTCGAAGACTATTTTGGAGTATTCGGAGGAGGAACCTGCCTTGCAATGCCGAAGACAGTCTGCGCGCAAGACACCTCGTCATTGAAGCTTCAGTGTGGCTCGGGCATTTCATCGAACACCTCATGTGTATAGAAGGTGAGAGCTAGAGCAACACACACCTCTCCCACACGGCCGACCAAAAAACAGAGCAGTGAGCGCGGCAGGGGCGGAGGTATATATAGGCTTCTCTTTAGTCCCGGTTGGTGGCTAGAACCGGGACAAAAAACTGACTTTTGGTCCCGGTTCCAGCCACCAACCGGGACTAAAGGTGATGGGCCAGGAGCGAGGCCCATAGGTCGTGGTTCGTGTCTGGAACCGGGACCAAAAGTGTCAGACGAACCGGAATCAATGGCCCCCGAGGCCCGGCCGGCGCCCTGCCTCACGAACCAGGACTGATGCACCCTTTGGTCCCCGTTCGTAAGTGAACCGCGATTAATGCCCTTATTCTGACCTCAACCAAAGCCTTATTTTCCACTAGTGCGCCACACCCGTGCATACAGCCGACGTGCTCGCATGCCCATGCAGCCGTGCAGCTGTAGCCGCATGCAGCCATGAATTCACAAATTATAATATTTTTTCGGACGCATACAAGCAATTCCTGCGCCAGCTAATTGGATAATGCTTCGTACATGCACGAACATCTCCATACGTACAAATGTTTTTGGTGTCTGCATGCATTTTTCTCCTTCTTTTCCTAACTGTCGGTCCTTTTTGTTCGTATATGTACTACGTATATGGTAGAGGGTCAGACAAGAGCGAGACATCATGCCGTGAATGACCCGGAGGACTCCATCCACCGAGACTTTTAGTCATCGTGCCCGCTTATACAAGTGGAACATTCTATTCCTACTGATCATCGAGACCACAACAGAGGCGAGTGACATTTTTTTAGAAAAGGAGGAAGACCCCGGGCCTCTGCATCTGGACGATGCATGCACCCACTTTATTAATTGTTCACATAGGGCCGGTCGGCCTCCCTTTGCTCCTTTATTTACGGGGGCACCCTAGAACACAAAACAGGCATTGTTCTTAGCCGTGTGCGGTGCCCCCCTCCACCATAGTCCACCTCGGTCATATCGTTGCAGTGCTTAGGCGAAGCCGTGCGCCGGTAACTTCATCATCACCGTCATCACGCCGTTGTGCTGACGAACCTCTCCCTCGACACTCTGCTGGATCGTGAGGTCGTGGGACGTCACCGAGCCGAACATGTGCAGATCACGGAGGTGTCGTACTTTCGGTGCTAGGATCGATCGATCGTGAAGACGTACGACGACATCAACCGCGTTGTCATAACTCTTCCGCTTACAGTCTACGAGGGTACGTAGACAACACTCTCCCCTCTCGTTGCTATGCATCACCATGATCTTGCGTGTGCGTAGGATTTTTTTGAAATTGCTACGTTCCCCAACACTTAGCTCCAAAATGACGTATACTTCGCTTATTTTCCTCGAAAATGACATAATAACCTTACTTAGCTCCAAAATGACATATTTTACCTAGGATAGCTATAAAATGACCTATAGATAGCATTTTTTTCTTCCAAAATGACTTGATATCCTTAGTTAGCTAAAAAAATGGCATAACTACCTACGATAGCTCAATAATGATCTATAATTAGCTTAGCTAGTTGATTTATGATATAATTAGCTCACTTAGGTAAAAAATGGCATAATAACCTTTGTTTAGCTCCAAAATGACATATACTTAGCTTATTATCCTCGAAAATTACATAATAACCTTACTTAGCTCCAAAATGACATATTTTACCTAGGATAGCTATAAAATGATCCATACTTAGCATTTTTCCTCCAAAATGACTTGATATGCTTAGTTAGCTAAAAAATGGCATAACTACCTACGATAGCTCAATAATGATCTATAATTAGCTTAGCTAGTTCATTTATGACATAATTAGCTCATTTAGGTAAAAAAAATGGAATAATAACCTTGGTTTAGCTCCAAAATGACCTATACTTAGCTTATTTTCCTCGAAAATGACATAATAACCTTACTTAGCTCCAAAATGACATCTTTTACCTACGATAGCTATAAAATGACCTGTACTTAGCATTTTTCCTCCAAAATGACTTGATATGCTTAGTTAGCTAAAAAAATGGCATAACTACCTAGGAAAGCTCAATAATGATCTATAATTAGCTTAGCTAGTTCATTTATGACATAATTACATCACTTAGGTAAAAAATGGCATAAGAACCTTATTTAGCTCCAAAATGACCTATACTTAGTTTCATTTCCTCGAAAATGACAAAATAACCTTACTTAGCTCCAAACTGACATACTTTACCTAGGATAACTATAAAATGACCTATACTTAGCATTTTTTCCTCTTAAATGACTTGATATGCTTAGTTAGCTATAAAAATGTCACAACTACCTAGGGAAGCTCAATAATGATCTATAATTAGTTTAGCTAGTTCATTTATGACATAATTAGCTCACTTAGGTAATAATGGCATAATAACCTTGGTTTAGCTCCAAAATGACCTATGCTTAGCTTATTTTCCTCGAAAATGACATAATAACCTTACTTAGCTTCAAACTAACATACTTTACCTAGGATAGCTATAAAGTGACCTATACCTAGCATTTTTTCTCCTAAATGACTTAATATGCTTAATTAGCTCAAAAATGGCATAACTACCTAGGTTAGCTCAAAAATGATCTAGACTTAGCTTCTTCAGTTCATTTATGACATACTTAGCATACTTAGATAAAAATGGCATGATAACTTTGGTTTAGCTCCAAAATGACATAGACGAAGATTATTTTCCTCCAAAATGACATAACAACCATACTAAGCTCCAAAATGACCTATTTACCTAGCTTAGTTCTAAAATGACCTACACTTAGCATTTTTTACCTAGCTTAGCTAAAAAATGGCATTTTTACCTACCTTAGTTAGAAGAAGAAGAAGATAAAGAAGAGGAGAGGAGAAAACGAAAGAGAAGAAAAATTCTTCATCTTCTTTTTTCTTATTCTTCTAGCTAGTCTTCTTCTTCTAACTTTCTTCTTTCCCAATTTGCATATTTGCTTTAGATGAGTAGCTTGTGTTCATGGAGTCAACTCTTCTCCTTGTGCTTCTTTTTGTTTTGATTTTGTATGATGAACTTCATTGGAGGAAACTTGTTGTTGGATATGTGTTCGAAACATGTTGTTGGATATGTGTTGTTGCACACTACTGCAGGAGACTGCTAACGGGACACTAAGATCAGAGACCCTTTGCCGAAACTTTGTGCGATGCAATAATCGCAAACGGTGTTGTAAAAAACCGTAAAAAAGGTGCAAAACATTTGCGATGATGTATGCATCAAACACGGTTCAGGTTTTAGTTGTGTGTGCGATGAAGGGCATACGGTTAATCCATTCAAACTGTCTGCGATGAGGCAGAACAACAGAAACGGGCAGCCATAGCAACGTGTGTGCGATGCGGGACACATGGTTAATCCATTCGAACTGTTTGCGATGAGGTAGAACAACAGAAACGGGCAGCCATATCAATGTGTGTGCGATATACGGCACATGGTTAACTCGGACGAACTATTTTTGATTAGGGAACACAACAGAAAAGGTTCAACTTAACAAGATGTGTGTGATATGCAGCATACAGTTCACATGGATGAACTGTTTGCGATGAGCCAAAAGAACACAAACGATTCGTGTAAACAAGATGTGTGTGATACGTGACAAACAGCCGACTCGGATGAACTGTTTGCGATGAGAAATTACAACACAGACGGTCAATACAGTTAATTTGTGTGTGATTCTGTGTGTACAAAATTTTGAAAAATGCAAACTAGTTGCTTGTGGTGGCTAGGAGTATCGCACACGATGCGTCTGCGAGTACTCGTGTGCGACGATTAGTATGTTACACATACGTTTCCTTATGTGAACATGTATGTGAATTTGCAATATGGACAGTTAATATGCAAATGCCTTCTGGACATCGGGCACACGCTTAAACTCAATGAACTGTGTACGATACTAATACTTTCCATGAAAATTTATGAACTTGGGTCACAGAATTTGAGTAACATATATATAGTGGTTACACTATTCGACAAAAGGAGGTTCTTCGTAACACGGTTTTGACAACCATATGGTCCATATCTACATACTTAACATAGTAACAACTATCACATTTTAAGAGGCTAAGGGCCAACAACCATATGGTCCATATCTACATACTTAACATATATAGTAATAGGTAGCACATTTTAAGAGGCTGAGGGCCAACAACCACAACTATCCACTAGAAGCAGCTTGACCACGGCAACTCGACATCTCGTCAATGAAAAGGAAGAGCCCTCCTGTGCCTTGGTAGAGCAGGAGTAGAACAGTGTATCCAATTTTCCAATATGGATGCATTGCCACGAGAAGCGAGAACTTGTTAATTTGAATGGTTCCATTTTTTGCCGGAAATACAGTACCTTGCAATCACTTTGGCGTTATGAGCAGGCACAAGTGTAATTCGACCACGCCGGGAAATCGATCCAGGAACGGCTACAGGGAGCAATTCCTGTTGACATGTAGAATAAAAAACAATTGTAACATATCGTTGAAGATATATATAGTTTATGAGCATCAAAATTAAAATAAGACTTTTTACCAGTGCTTTGTGCACACAATTGGTCTTGTTCAGTGTGTGCACCATAGGTCTAATTAATCCCATCCAAAATCCAGCGTTCATACGTTGTGCTATCTCTGTCAGATTATCAACAAAGTTTATGACATGCTTCAAGTCCTTCCAGTGAAATTTGGTACGCATAGTAACATACAGATCGTTCACTATGCATCCAACATATCCTACTTAAAAGGTGGAAAGGTATTATTTATTCAGAACATGGCAGAAGAATATATAGTGCGCATAAATTGGTAAATAGAATTTGTTACTGCCTAGGAACGGAGTCAGAATATGATATCACAATTGGTTGCTTAAATAGTGATCAATTGGTTGCTTAAATAGTAATATGACAGCATGGAGAAAGTTGAAAGGACACTAACCTCGATCAGACTTTGATCGGCTGATGACGCTGGGGAAGTAAACATGCATGTTAATTACACCAGGCTATGGTGCACGCACTAGAATTTTATTGCCAGCTTTCAGTTCATAACACTTAGACATTTTTCTCCAAAGGTCCGCATTAAAATAGGAGTGACCATCTTTATCAAGTGTTATGCTAACCGTCATTGTAATCCCATGTTGCGTTGTCAATATGACATCCTGGGAGTCATCAGCAAAGTAAAGCCCAAGATTTCCTTCTAGTCCTGTTCTTGCAAAGCAAGGGATGTAGTGCTTGAAATGAAAACTAAGATGTTAAATTAGATATATTGAAATAACCCAGCAAGATGCAAATATGGGAGTAACTGATAGAACATATCCATATATAGATGCAAGCAAAGTACAAAAATATGGAAATAAATATAGAGATGTAACAAAAATTTGATGCAAATATATAGGTAATGTAGCAACATACGGTATATGTTCACAAATTTAGGCCATGCCAACCATGGTAGGTTGAGATTGAACATACCGAGCACTCCCTGAAGTCATCCGGAATGGTGAGATAGAATTTCTTTTCCGACTGACCATGACCACAGTTGCCCGATTTGTGCTCGCACTATGCACACATGAATGAACACCCACAAATCAGCTAGAACAAAAATGATTCCACGGCGATTTCCGCCGGTTGATTAACAGCGACGGACGGACTACGATAAGAGATGAGTGGATATTTTGCTAATTAAGTTGATTACCTTCTCCATGAGAAAAATCCCCGTCCCAATCCCGCAGAAAACCCCAGTCGACCAGAGTCTAGAATGTCGGTGCAGATATGCGGCAGAAAGCGGTGGAGGCAAAATCCGGTGCCGTTTGGAGCCTGACCTACGGCCGCCGCCAACAGCCGTCGAGCTTAGGGTGCTGAGTTGCGGAGGAGTCCGCGGCGAGTGAGTTTGGGGACGAAGTGGGCGAGGGTTTTCTTTTCCTTTTGCATGTGTGAGTGAACACACACGGTTCGCAAAGGCGACGGAGATGAACCGTGTGCGATAGTAAATCACCGAGATTGAATGGGAATCCAAATTTCCTTTGTCTTTCATCCATGAGTTTTTTTCTACGATGATCATAAACCCTGCTAATCACCGTGTTCAAATTTGACACTTTTCCTGGTTCATTTACAATATTTAGGGGATTATCTGCATTTTGTAGGCATTAATGCACGTAATTCAAATTCAAAAATTGGTGCATGGAAGGGTGCTCAAGAACGGTCTGGAAAAACCATACTTGTGGTATTTAGTAATTTCTCAAGCGCCTCCCCACTCGCCTCAAAACTCGCCTATTTCCCAGGGTTGTGCAGATGGCACGGTTGGATTACCCACGCCCGTATTGATGAGAAATCCCGCAATAAGGGGACACGATCTCTGCTTCGACAAGATGTGTCAATGAAAACCGCTTCTCGAAACACGGAATGGCAGACGAAAACGGTTCGAAATAATGACCGGGCAGATGTGGTGTCACGCTGAAAAAAATTGTCAGCGGATTGAACTCGTGAAATATTATACTCTCTGCGGTTGTGTGTGGTACTTGTGTTGCAGAGCTGGACACGTTCGTTGTGTTCGAAGACTATTTTAGAGTATTCGGAGGAGGAACCCGCCTTGCAATGCCGAAGACAATCTGCGCGCCATACACCTCGTCATTGAAGCCTGGTTCAGGGGCTACTGAGGGAGTCCTGGACTAAGGGGTCCTCGGGCGTCCGGCCTGTTAGACATGGGCCGGACTGATGGGCTGTGAAGATACAAAGACCGAAGACTCTCTCCCGTATCCGGATGGGGCTCTCCTTGGCGTGGAAGGAAAGCTTGGCGTCCTAATATGATGATTCCTTTCTCTGTAACCGACTTTGTACAACCCTAATCCCCTCTGGTGTCTATATAAACCGGAGGGCTTAGTCCGAAGGGACGATCATAATCATACACGCTAGGCTTCTAGGGTTTTAGCCATTACGATCTCGTGGTAGATCAACTCTTGTAATACTCATATTCATCAAGATCAATCAAGCAGGAAGTAGGGTATTACCTCCATAGAGAGGGCCCGAACCTGAGTAAACATCGTGTCCCCTGTCTCCTGTTACCATCGACCTTAGGCGCACAGTTCAGGACCCCCTACCCGAGAACCGCCGGTTTTGACACCGACATGGAGGTCGAGCTTGGAGAGGAGAAAGCTTAAGTGTGGCTCGGGCATTTCATCGAACACCTCATGTGTATAGAAGGTGAGAGCTAGAGCAACACACACCTCTCCCACACGGCCGACCAAAAAACAGAGTAGTGAGCGCGGCAGGGGCGGAGGTATATATAGGCTTCTCTTTAGTCCCGGTTGGTGGCTAGAACCTGGACAAAAGACTAACTTTTGGTCCCGGTTCCAGCCACCAACCGGGACTAAAGGTGATGGGCCAGGAGCGAGGCCCATTGGTCCTGGTTCGTGTCTAGAACCGGGACCAAAAGTGTCAGACGAACCGGAATCAATGGCCCCCGAGGCCCGGCCGGCGCCCTGCCTCACAAACCGGGAATGATGCACCCTTTGGTCCCCGTTCGTAAGTGAACCGGGATTAATGCCCTTATTCTGACCTCAACCAAAGCCCTGTTTTCCACTAGTGCGCCACACCCGTGCATACGGCCGACGTGCTCGCATGCCCACGCAGCCGTGCAGCTGCAGCCTCATGCAGCCATGAATACACAAATTATAATATTTTTTCAGACACATACAAGCAATTCCTGCGCCAGCTAATTGGATAATGCTTCGTACATGCACGAACATCTCCATACGTACAAATGTTTTTGGTGTCTGCATGCATTTTTCTCCTTCTTTTCCTAACTGTCGGTCCTTTTTCTTCGTATATGTACTACGTATATGGTAGAGGGTCAGACAAGAGCGAGACATCGTGCCGTGAATGACCCGGAGGACTCCATCCACCGAGACTTTTAGTCATCGTGCCCGCTTATACAAGTGGAACATTCTATTCCTGCTGATCATCGAGACCACAACAGAGGCGAGTGACATTTTTTAGAAAAGGAGGAAGACCCCCGGCCTCTGCATCTGGACGATGCATGCAGCCACTTTATTAATTGTTCACATAGGGTCGGTCGGCCTCCCTTTGCTCCTTTATATACGGGGGCACCCTAGAACACACAACAGACATTGTTCTTAGCCGTGTGCGGTGCCCCCCTCGACCATAGTCCACCTCGGTCATATCGTTGCAGTGCTTAGGCGAAGCTGTGCGCCGGTAACTTCATCATCACCGTCATCATGCCGTCGTGCTGACGAACGTCTCCCTCGACACTCTGCTGGATCGTGAGTTCTTGGGACGTCACCGAGCCGAACATGTGCAGATCACGGAGGTGCCGTATTTTCGGTGCTAGGATCGATCGATCGTGAAGACGTACGACTACATCAACCGCGTTGTCATAACTCTTCCACTTACGGTCTAAGAGGGTACGTGGACAACACTCTCCCCTCTCGTTGCTATGCATCACCATGATCTTGCGTGTGCGTAGGATTTTTTTTTGAAATTGCTACGTTCCCCAACACTTAGCTCCAAAATGACGTATACTTCGCTTATTTTCCTCGAAAATGACATAATAACCTTACTTAGCTCCAGAATGACATATTTTACCTAGGATAGCTATAAAATGACCTATACTTAGCATTTTTTCTTCCAAAATGACTTGATATCCTTAGTTAGCTAAAAAATGGCATAACTACCAACGATAGCTCAATAATGATCTATAATTAGCTTAGCTAGTTCATTTATGATATAATTAGCTCACTTAGGTAAAAAAAAATGGCATAATAACCTTTGTTTAGCTCCAAAATGACCTATACACAGCTTATTTTCCTCGAAAATTAAATAATAACCTTACTTAGCTCCAAAATGACATATTTTACCTAGGATAGCTATAAAATGATCTATACTTAGCATTTTTCATCCAAAATGACTTGATATGCTTAGTTAGCTAAAAAATGGCATAACTACCTACGATAGCTCAATAATGATCTATAATTAGCTTAGCTAGTTCATTTATGACATAATTAGCTCATTTAGGTAAAAAAAATGGAATAATAACCTTGGTTTAGCTCCAAAATGACCTATACTTAGCTTATTTTCCTCGAAAATGACATAATAACCTTACTTAGCTCCAAAATGACATATTTTACCTACGATAGCTATCAAATGACCTATACTTAGCATTTTTTTCCTCCAAACTGACTTGATATGGTTAGTTAGCTAAAATGGCATAACTACCTAGGAAAGCTCAATAATGTTCTATAATTAGCTTAGCTAGTTCATTTATGACATAATTACCTCACTTAGGTAAAAAATGGCATAAGAACCTTAGTTTAGCTCCAAAATGACCTATACTTAGCTTCATTTCCTCGAAAATGACATAATAACCTTACTTAGCTCCAAACTGATATACTTTACCTAGGATAGCTATAAAATGACCTATACTTAGCATTTTTTCCTCTTAAATGACTTGATATGCTTAGTTAGCTAAAAAAAGGCACAACTACCTAGGGAAGCTCAATAATGATCTATAATTAGTTTAGCTAGTTCATTTATGACATAATTAGCTCACTTAGGTAAAAATGGCATAATAACCTTGGTTTAGCTCCAAAATGACCTATGCTTAGCTTATTTTCCTCGAAAATGACATAATAACCTTACTTAGCTCCAAACTAACATACTTTACCTAGGATAGCTATAAAATGACCTATACTTAGCATGTTTTCCTCCTAAATGACTTAATATGCTTAATTAGCTCAAAAATGGCATAACTACCTAGGTTAGCTCAAAAATGATCTAGACATAGCTTCTTTAGTTCATTTATGACATACTTAGCATACATAGATAAAAATGGCATGATAACCTTGGTTTAGCTCCAAAATGACATAGACTTAGATTATTTTCCTCCAAAATGACATAATAACCTTACTAAGCTCCAAAATGACCTATTTACCATGCTTAGCTCTAAAATGACCTACACTTAGCATTTTTACCTAGCTTAGCTAAAAATGGCATTTTACCTACCTTAGTTAGAAGAAGAAGAAGATAAAGAAGAGGAGAGGAGAAAAAGAAAGAGAAGAAAAATTCTTCTTCTTCTTCTTCTTCTTTTTTCTTATTCTTCTAGCTAGTCTTCTTCTTCTAACTTTCTTCTTTCCCAATTTGCATATTTGCTTTAGATGAGTAGCTTGCATTCATGGAGTCAACTCTTCTCCTTGTGCTGCTTTTTGTTTTGATTTTGCATGATGAACTTAATTGGAGGAAACTTGTTGTTGGATATGTGTTGGAAACTTGTTGGATATGTGTTGTTGCACACTACTCAAGGAGACTGCTAACGGGACACTATGATCAGAGACCCTTTGCCGAAACTTTGTGCGATGCAATAATCGCAAACGATGGTGTAAAAACCGTCAAAAAGGTGCAAAACGTTTGCGATGATGTATGCATCAAACACGGTTCAGGTTTTAGTTGTGTGTGCGATGAAGGGCATACGGTTAATCCATTCAAACTGTCTGTGATGAGGCAGAACAACAGAAACGGGAAGCCATAACAATGTGTGTGCGATGCAGGACACATGGTTAATCCATTAGAACTGTTTGCGATGAGGTAGAACAACAGAAACGGGCAGCCATATCAATCTGTGTGCGATATACGGCACACGGTTAACTCGGATGAATTATTTTCGATTAGGGAACACAATAGAAACGGTTCAACTTAACAAGATGTGTGTGATATGCAGCATACAGTTCACATGGATGAACTGTTTGCGATGAGCCAAAAGAACACAAACGATTCGTGTAAACAAGATGTGTGTGATACGTGACAAATAGCCGACTCGGATGAACTGTTTGCGATGAGAAATTACAACACAGATGGTCAATACAGTTAATTCGTGTGTGATTCTGTGTGTACAAAATACATTGAAAAATGCAAACTAGTTGCTTGTGGTGGCTAGGAGTATCGCACACGATGCGTCTGCGAGTACTCGTGTGCGACGATTAGTATGTTACACATACGTTTCCTTATGTGAACATGTATGTGAATTTGCAATATGGACAGTTAATATGCAAATGCCTTCTGGACATCGGGCACACGCTTAAACTCAATGAACTGTGTACGATACTGATACTTTCCATGAAAATTTATGAACTTGGGTCACAGAATTTGAGTAACATATATAT
Organism: Aegilops tauschii subsp. strangulata; assembly: GCF_002575655.3. Lineage (NCBI taxonomy): Eukaryota > Viridiplantae > Streptophyta > Magnoliopsida > Poales > Poaceae > Aegilops > Aegilops tauschii. The sequence goes on along the minus strand of NC_053035.3, from coordinate 494,826,059 downwards.
AGTGGTTACACTATTCGACAAAAGGAGGATCTTCATAACACGGTTTTGACAACCATATGGTCCATATCTACATACTTAACATAGTAACAACTATCACATTTTAAGAGGCTAAGGGCCAACAACCATATGGTCCATATCTACATACTTAACATATATAGTAATAGCTAGCACATTTTAAGAGGCTGAGGGCCAACAACCACAACTATCCACTACAAGCAGCTTGATCACGGCAACTCGGCATCTCGTCAATGAAAAGGAAGAGCCCTCCTGTGCCTTGGTAGAGCGGGAGTAGAACAGTGTCTCCAATTTTCCAATATGGATGCATTGCCACGAGAAGCGAGAACTTGTTAATTTGGATGGTTCCATTTTTGCCGGAAATACAGTACCTTGCAATCACTTTGGCCTTATTAGCAGGCACAAGTGTAATTCGACCACGCTGGGAAATTGATCCAGGAACGGCTACAGGGAGCAATTTCTGTTGACATGTAGAATAAAAAACAATTGTAACATATCGTTGAAGATATATATAGTTTATGAGCATCAACATTAAAATAAGACTTTTTACCAGCGCTTTGTGCACACAATTGGTCTTGTTCAGTGTGTGCACCATAGGTCTAATTAATCCCATCCAAAATCCAGCGTTCATACGCTGTGCTATCTATGTCAGATTATCAACAAAGTTTATGACATGCTTCAAGTCCTTCCAGCGAAATTTGGTACGCATAGTAACATATAGATTGTTCACTATGCATCCAACATATCCTGCTTAAAAGGTGGAAAGGTATTATTTATTCAGAACATGGCAGAAGAATATATAGTGCGCATAAATTGGTAAATAGAATTTGTTACTGCCTAGGAACGGAGTCAGAATATGATATCACAATTGGTTGCTTAAATAGTGATCAATTGGTTGCTTAAATAGTAATATGACAGCATGGAGAAAGTTGAAAGGACACTAACCTCAATCAGACTTTGATCGGCTGATGACGTTGGGGAAGTAAACATCCATGTTAATTAGACCTGGCTATGGTGCACGCACTAGAATTTTATTGCCAGCTTTCAGTTCATAACACTTAGACATTTTTCTCCAAAGGTCCGCATTAAAATAGGAGTGGCCATCTTTATCAAGTGTTACGCTAACCGTCATTATAATCCCATGTTGCGTTGTCAATATGACATCCTGGGAGTCATCAGCAAAGTAAAGCCCAAGATTTCCTTCTACTCCTGTTTTTGCAAGGCAAGGGATGTACTGCTTGAAATGAAAATTAAGACCTTAAATTAGATATATTGAAATAACCGAGCAAGATGCAAATATGGGAGTAACTGATAGAACATATCCATATATAGATGCAAGCAAAGTACAAAAATATAGAATTAAAAATAGAAAATGTAACAAAGATTTGATGCAAATATATAGATAATGTAGCAACATACGGTATATGTTCACGAATTTAGGCCATGCCAACCATGGCAGGTTGAGATTGAACATACCGAGCGCTCCCTGAAGTCATCGGGAATGGTGAGATAGAATTTCGTTTCCGACTGACCATGACCACAGTTGCCCAATTTGTGCTCGCACTATGCACACATGAATGAACACCCACAAATCAGCTAGAACAAAAATGATTCCACGGCGATTTCCGCTGGTTGATTAACAGCGACGGACGGACTGCGATAAGAGATGTGTGGATATTTTGCTAATTAAGTTGATTACCTTCTCCATGAGAAAAATCCCCGACCCAATCCCGCCGAAAACCCCAGTCGACCAGAGTCTAGAATGTCGGTGCAGATATGCGGCGGAAAGTGGTGGAGGCAAAATCCGGTGCCGTTTGGAGCCCGACCTACGGCCGCCGCCAACAGCCATCGAGCTTAGGGTGCTGAGTTGCGGCGGAGTCCCGGCGAGTGAGTGTGGGGACGAAGTGGGCGAGGGTTTTCTTTTCCTTTTGCATGTGTGAGTGAACACACACGGTTCGCAGAGGCGACGGAGATGAACCGTGTGCGATAGTAAATCACCGAGATTGAATGGGAATCCAAATTTCCTTTGTCTTTGATCCATGATTTTTTTTTCTACGATGAACATAAACCCTGCTAATCACCGTGTTCAAATTTGACACTTTTCCTGGTTCATTTAAAATATTTAGGGGATTATGTGCATTTTATAGGCATTAATGCACGTAATTCAAATTCAAACAATTGGTGCATGAAAGGGTGCTCAAGAACGGTCTGGAAAAACCATACTTGTGGTATTTAGTAATTTCTCAAGCCTTTTACAAGGAATGGGCAGAGATTTCAATGGAGTCAACCAGAAACGCGTCATTTAGTGGGTTATCAACTATAGAACAATGAAATATGTGCTAGAAAAACATGATGGCTGGCCTGGTGCCATGGTATGGCCTCACCGTGCCCTGGTTAAAAGCTGAGAAGGTTTGATTTATGTCGTCATGCATGCCCTTCATAAATTGAACCATCACCGAGGAAGTTCAATGCTTTCGAGAGGGCAATCACCAAGATTGAAGGGGAATCCAAATTTCCGTCTTAGTTTGTCTTTCAGTTTTTTTCCAACGATCAACATACCGCCTCAAATGAAACGTGTTCAAATTTGACATTTTTCCGAACTCATTTACCATATTTAGGGGATTGTGTGCATTTTCTAGCATTAATTATGCACATAATTCAAATTCGAACAATCGGTGCATGAAAAGGTGCACAAGAACGCTCTAGAAAACCATGCTCGTGCTATACAAAAAAGAAACACATGGTTGGAAAACATGACGCCGGGTGTGGTGCCATGGTATGGCCTCACCATGCCCCTGGTAAAAATTGGAGAATGTTTTCCTTATGTCGTGATGCGCGCCTTTCATAAATTGAACCATCACCGAGGAAGTTTCATGGTTTCAAGGGAGAAATCACCAAGATTGAAGGGGGGTCCAAATTTCCTTTGCCCTTTGTTCACGAGTTTTTTCTATGATGAACATACAACCTGCAAATCACCGTGTTCAAATTTGGCACTGTTCCGGGTTAATTTGCCATATTTAGGGGATTATGTGCATTTCCTAGGCATTAATGCGCATAATTCAAGTTCAAACAATCGACGCATGAAAGGGTCCACAAGAATGGCCTAGAAAACCATGCTTGTGCCACTTAGTAAATTCTCATGCCTTTTACAAGGAATGGACAGATATTTTGATGAAATGTGTGGCAATACTCAACCACAAATATTTGTTTGTTGGGTTTTCAACTATAAAAAATGAAATAAATGCTTAAAAAACATGACGCCTGGCATGGTGCCATGGTATGACCTCACCATGCCTTGGTAAAAATTTGAGAAGGTTTGGCTTATGTTGTCATGCACGCCCTTCATAAATCGAACAATCACCGAGGAAGTTCCATGCTTTCGAAAGGGAAATCCTCAAGATTGAAGGGGAATCCAAATTTTCTTCGTTCTTTGCCCTGAAGTTTTTTTCTACGATGAACATACACCCTGCAAATCACCGTGTTCAAATTTGGCATTTTTTCGGGCTCATTTACCATATTTAGGGGATTATGTGCATTTTCTAGGCATTAATGGACATAATTCAAATTCGAACAATCGATGCATGAAAAGGTGCACAAGAACGGTCTGGAAAATCATGCTCGTGTTATTTAGCACATTCTCATGCCTATTACAAGGAATGGGCAGATATTTCAAGGAAATGTGTGGCAATAGTCAACCATAAACGTGTCGTTTACTCGGTTAACAACTATACAAAAAAGAAACACATGGTTGGAAAACATGACGCCGGGTGTGGTGCCATGGTATGGCCTCACCATGCCCCTGGTAAAAATTGGAGAATGTTTTCCTTATGTCGTGATGCGCGCCTTTCATAAATTGAACCATCACCGAGGAAGTTTCATGGTTTCAAGGGAGAAATCACCAAGATTGAAGGGAGGTCCAAATTTCCTTTGCCCTTTGTTCACGAGTTTTTTCTATGATGAACATACAACCTGCAAATCACCGTGTTCAAATTTGGCACTGTTCCGGGTTCATTTGCCATATTTAGGGGATTATGTGCATTTCCTAGGCATTAATGCGCATAATTCAAGTTCAAAGAATCGACGCATGAAAGGGTCCACAAGAATGGCCTAGAAAACCATGCTTGTGCCATTTAGTAAATTCTCATGCCTTTTACAAGGAATGGACAGATATTTCGATGAAATGTGTGGCAATAGTCAACCACAAATGTCTGTTTGTTGGGTTTTCAACTATAAAAATGAAATAAATGATTAAAAAACATGATGCCTGGCATGGTGCCATGGTATGAGCTCACCATGCCTTGGTAAAAATTTGAGAAGGTTTGCCTTATGTTGTCATGCACGCCCTTCATAAATCGAACCATCACCGAGGAAGTTCCATGCTTTCGAAAGGGAAATCCTCAAGATTCAAGGGGAATCCAAATTTTCTTCGTTCTTTGCCCTGGAGTTTTTTTTCTATGATGAACATACACCCTGCAAATCACCGTGTTCAAAATTGGCATTTTTCCAGGCTCATTTACCATATTTAGGGGATTATGTGCATTTTCTAGGCATTTAGCGCATATAAATCCAATCCAGCTATAGGTGGACGGGTGTGATGTGAGGGACGTGGATTGTCGTTCGATCGCGACGCATCCAACGGTGCACACGTGCGATCCGCGTGGCCGGGGTTCCGGCCAATCATAACGCAATACACAATAGGCTCAGCGCACACTGTTTCCGGAAGCGACGGAGATGAACCATGTGCGATAATGAACGAGCAAAATTGTAAGGGAAGCCAAATTTCTGTTGTCGTTTGTGGTTGAGCTCTTGAATACCACCGCACTGTACGGCTGCCCGGCCCCTCCATCCCAGAGCTCTCTCCAGGCGTCGTCCATGGCACCGCGGCGCATAGTTACTGGTAAGGAAGCAATGGCATCCCGCCGCGCCGCGTTCCTCGCCGCCCGGGACCGCGCACATGGTAAGGAAGCGATGGCATCTCGCCACGCTGAGTTCATCGCCGCCAGCGGCCAGACAGTTACATGGGCGGACTTTGAGGCTGCCATGGCCGAATGGGTGGTGGATCTAGATCACTAGTAGAAAAAGGCCCATTTGTCCCGGTTCATAAGGCCCATATGTCCACGCGTCAGCATTTCAGCGGCTGGATTTTTTTTTAAAGGAGGTGGTTTAGGGGTTTTGGGGGTTAATTTAGGTTGGTATAGGTAGCTAATAGAGAGATGTGTCCTCTCTTATCTCCGTGCTACTGCTACTGCTATGCCTAAACATGACTTAGATTGAAGTGAGGCAACCTATGGTGCATGTCGAAAGTAATACTAATCCTAACTTGATCAAGTTTGGATTGTACTACTTTCGACATGCACCACATGCATGTTGCCTTCACTTCAATCCAATCCATGTTCATTTCATCCACAGATATATAATAACTCTTCATGCTCGCATCATGCATCATCATAATAACAAGTCCTACTAATTATCATCATTCAACTTCTACTCGTTATTAATAACAAGTCATACGATCATCATCCTGATAGTCATCGAACCAACCCTACTTTGTTCTTAGCACATGATCATCAGTATTAGGTAGGACCTAAATACCCTCTTTAAGGTAAAATAGCATAAAACAATATAGACCCTGACTCTCCATTATGGAGAATGGAGATCATCATGTCTCCAATTCTTGCGCTTCGCTTCCTTTTGCTTCCAAGAACCTCCTTACGACTGTCCATACATTTTTTCCATTCTCTGATTAGCATGTCTCCACTTCTTTTAGAAATCCGGTATGGACAGTTGAGATTCGTAGGATGACCTGGATATATGTTCAAAACACGAAGGCTGCCATTCTGATACATCAAATGAGGCACACAATCCTCTGGGATTCTCTGTTGAAAAACATAGTAATAACTTCATAGTTAGCAATGATGTACTAGTTTTAGAAGTATGCGAAAGATGCACGGATGTCGTAATAGTAAAATATCTTACCAGGGTATCTCCATGGTAGTTACCGTAGTTCAACACGTGCACTAGTGGCACGTATTGACCATAATGTTGAGGAGTTTGATTGTAGATATTGTAATTCTCAATATCAGTACAAAATCCGACCAGATGATTTTTTTCCTGATAAGTTAATTCGGAGCCATCGGTGTAGTGGGTTTTGTCTACCATGTTCCGCACATTGTTTGAACAATCAAAATAAGTTGTCAATGGAAATAAGCTGTCAACTATTTTGAAATAAACAATATAAATTAGCTAATAACTATGTTTGAGAAACTCACATAGCGGTAGAACTGGAGGCGTATCAACAAGGACCCAAATGTCCATATTGTCTTGCTCGATTTCAGGATCACCAAGATCCATGGTGACAAGCATACCCTCATCAAAACCATACATCTTGCAAAATGCTTCCCAATTTTTGCAACCAAAATGGGTTACGCTCTCAGCATTATACAGATTTACTTCAAAATCCGCATCATGATGGGTCCTTAGGTGAATTTTCTTCGTTTCAAAATTTTCATGGTCTTCAAAATCCATATTCTCCAAGACATAGCATCTTGCATGGCATGGGATAAGCTATACTCGAATTGTAAAAGATGAAAATTACACGTTGAAATAGTTGAAGTCATGCTTAATTACGAAAAAAACACTTGTCGCCGTTGCGTACCATTTCAACATCGAAGGTCTCCTCGAGCTTAATGCTGAAGCGGCGATCATCGTCCAGGTGAGGCCTGTCGCACAAACCTCGATCGTCGTGGCACCACCCGTACTCCCCCGGGAGACTTTCGTCGTCCGATGATGACATTTCCTACGTTCATAATTCAAAGATTAAACTTGTACAATTAAATATATGTACTACAAAAACTAAATTAGATCATTATTATTCATCACGGGTTGACTATCGGTTTGTCGAGTCTTTTCTTGAAAACTCTCAGCTCACGTGGTGTATACATTCGACCGCTGGTGATGGTCGCTCCTCCATTTGTCCCCGAGTGCATTACACCAAAATGTCTAGCACACGGGAACGAAGGAGAAGCGACCCCCACGACAACAGTCGGGATTCTTCGTCCTCTCATATATATATGGTGGAACTCTCCCTCACTGATTCCTCTCTGACATTTGCGACCATCGGTGATGGTAGCTCCTCCTTTCGTTCACGGGTGCATTACACCAAATTGTCTAGCACACGGGAACGAAGGAGAAGCTACCCCCACGACAACAGTCGGGATTCTTCGTCCTCTCATATATGGTGGAGACTCGACAGACTTAAACTCATCCCGAAATATCATTTAATTATCTTTCTAAAAGAGGATTGGGCTGGTCTCACCTTGATGTCGGAGGGGGTCGGTGACGGGGATGACGGCGGGGATGATGGAGGGGCCGGGGGCTCCTAGATTTCTGCGAAAACAAAAACCCTATAAGCTATCAACTAATTATATGCATATGCCTTGCATAGTGCTCTCCAATTTTAGCATTCAAAGTAGGAGTAGTTTTCCAATTTGAGCATTCAATAAGCAAAATCAAATCGCAAAATAAAGTAGTATTCAAATTAGGATGCATTCAATTATAAGCAAAACTACATCATCTCCATGCGTCCGTACATCGTCGAATATTATCACTAATACACCTCGAATACTATCATACATATCGCCAGTACAGCTAGAACCGTAGCGCCCGACGGGTATCGGCGCGGGCAGTGGACACCCAAAGGGAAGGAACCATCACAGGATCATAGCTCCAGTGAGATCCCTGAAGAACCTGCCAGGTATTGTCGAACCTGCCCTCCAACGCAACCATGTAGCGACGGACGTGCTGGTCCTCCTCGCTGACACGGTGACGTACCACCTCCGTGGTGTCCGGAAGCCTCGGCACCGTCACTGGCCCGCGCGACCGCCACCAAACAAGGATCGGGTTAACGACGGGCTGGCTCCTCACCAACCTACGCCCCCCGGAAGGTAGCACCTCCCAAAACCAGCCCGGCGGAGCCCAGTCCCGGACATGGCCCCTCTGATCAAGCCGGCCTCCTCCGCCGAGTCGACGACGAGGATGCGGGATAGGCATCGTCGATGTCGATGCGGGAATAATTGCTTTAACTAAAAAAACAAACTAGTTTTATTAATTTCCTTACTATAAAATAGAATAAAGTAGTACTTACCAAAAATAAACTAGCTAGTTTAACTAGTTCTATTATTTTTCTAACTAATTCTATTAAACACTTTCTAAGTAGTACTTACTAAAAGTTATCGGTGAGGGGGGTACGTATATCGACTACCCGATAAAAAAATAAGAAGAGGAAGAAGAAGAAAAAAAAGAGGAGAAGAAGAAAGGAATAGAGGAGGAGATCGAAGAAAAAAAAGAAAAAAAAGAGGAGAAGAAGAAGGAATAGAGGAGAAGAAAAAAATAGAATAATATATTATTCTATTTCTTCTTCTTCTCCTCTCTTTCTTCTTCTTCTCCTCTATTTCTTCTTCTTCTACTCTTTTTTTTCTTCTTTTTCATCTTCTTATTTATTTCTCCTCTTCTTCCTCTCCTCTTCTTCTTATTCTTCTTCTTCTCCTCCTTCTTCCTCTTCTTATTTTCATTTTTTCTCTCCTTCTTTTTCTTCTAAATATGAACATACATAAATGACTCTGATCATACACAATTTTCAGATTCCTACACAATATGAACATATACATAAATTGACAAAGAAAATTCTATGAACAAAAAAATCATAAAATTCTATGAACAAAATTACAACAGAAAAAAATCATAAAAATTCTATGAAAAATTTGATATATTCTTTGCATATATATGAACATACAAACATTTGCATATTCAATAATAATATCACCAAAAAAATCTAAACTACACATCTAAATTACAACAACTAAATTAACTACACATCTAACTACACATCCAAATTAATACAACTAAATTACAAATCTAAACTACACATATATAATAGCTAGGGGGCGCGGCGGCGCGGCAGCAGCGGCGGCGGCCATTATAGGGAGGAGGAGGAGGGGATCGGGGCGGCGCTCACAGGGTGCGCAGCGACGGCGACGAGAAGGCAGCGTCGGGGCAGGGGCGGCGCGGGGCGGCGACGGCATCGGGGTGGGGCGGGACGGCGTCGAGGCGTGGCGCAGGGGCACGGCCAGCGACGGCGTGGGCTCAAGGGCGGCGGACGTCGTCGGCGTGGGCTCGGGGGCACGGGCGACGGCAACGGCGGCGGGGCAGCCTGGCGGCGTCGAGGAGGTCGGCGTTGTCGGGCGGCAACTGGTGATGAAATCTGAAAAATTGCTAAGGGCTGGCTTATATAGGAAAGGCTTTAGTCCCGGTTCGTGGCACGAGCCGGTACCAAAGCCCACCTTCAGTCCCGGTTGGTGCCACCAACCGGGACCAAAGGCCTCTTTTCAGCAGCCCAAAGGGTGGGAAGCAGAGGCCTTTGGTCCCGGTTGGTGGCACAAACCGGGACTAAAGGGTGGGCATTGGTACCGGTTGGTGCCACGACCGGTATCAATGTATGCCTTTAGTACCGGTTGGTGGCACCAACCGGGACTAAAGGCCTTGTGCTGCCCGCATCGCGGCACGAAAGTTTAGTCCCACCTCGCTAGCTGAGGGAGCTCGAGACTGGTTTATATGCCCCACTCCCGCTGCCCTCTTGAGCTCCTCTCAAATGCAGGCTTTCGGGCCTAAACACACTGTATCTGCCTATGGGCCTATTGGGCCTTCTACGGGCCTGAATCCTGGCCCATGGGTGGGTTTCTAGTCGTATTCAGGCCGTGGTGGCCCAGTAGGTGGCGTTTTTTTTCCAGTTTATTTCTTTTCTATTTTTCTTTATTTATTTTATTTTGTTTCTACTTACAACAAAATACTTATTTTTTTTTCTAATTACTTATTTATTTTATTTTATGATAATTCTTTTTGCTATTAAAGTTTCTAACAAAAAAAGTTCTTTATGAAAATTCTTTTTGCTTTTAATGATTTTGAACAGAAAAAACTTCGATAATTTTAGATGCATCAATTTTATATAATTTTAGTTTCAGTAATACTAGAGGTTGTTTATAATGTTTTGAACAGAAAATACGTTGATAATTTTAGTTTCATAAATTTTATTTATGTTATTAAAGTTTATTTTATTTTGTTTCTACTTATATATTTTATTAAAGTTTATTTTATTCTGTTTCTAATTACTTATTTATTTTTATGATATTTGTTATTTTCCATGCATTTACTGTTTATTTTGAGCTATAAGACCCTGAAATTGAAAAGCACTAGAAATGAACTCTAAAAAGTTGAAAGTTGGCATGGTATCATCATTTCACCCACATAGCATGTGCAAGAAAGTAGAGAGGGTTACGGCAAAAACTGGATGCACTTCGTGTACAAAACGGACAATCTCTTTCGAAGTATCAGGGTTTCATTCGGAAACTCGTCTGTTACAAAGGGATTTCATTTTTTTAACTTACTTGAACTCCATAGTTTTTCTGTGTTCAAAATGCACCATTCAAAGCCACATCATCAATTTTCAACCCTTTCCGGCTTCATTTGTTATTTTTCATGCATTTACTGATTATTTTGAGCTATAAGACCCTGAAATTGAAAAGCATTTCAAATCAACTCTGAAGAGGTTAAAAGTTGGCATGGTATCATCATTTCACCCACATAGCATGTGCAAGAAAGTAGAGAGGGTTACGGCAAAAACTGGATGCACTTCGTGTACAAAACGGACAATCTCATTCGAAGTATCATGGTTTCATTCGGAAACTCGTCTGTTACAAAGGGATTTCATTTTTTTGAACCTACTTGAACTCCATAGTTTTTCTGTGTTCAAAATGCACCATTCAAAACCACATCAACAATTTTCAACCCTTTCTGACTTCATTTGTTATTTTTCATGCATTTACTGATTATTTTGAGCTATAAAACCCTGAAATTGAAAAGCATTTCAAATCAACTCTGAAAAGGTTAAAAGTTGGCATGGTATCATCATTTCACCCACATAGCATTTGCAAGAAAGTAGATAGGGTTACGGCAAAAACTGGATGCACTTCGTGTACAAAACGGACAATCTCTTTCGAAGTATCAGGGTTTCATTCGGAAACTCATCTCTTACAAAGGGATTTCATTTTTTTGAACTTACTTGAACTCCATAGTTTTTCTGTGTTCAAAATGCACCATTCAAAACCACATCATCAATTTTCAACCCTTTCTGACTTCATTTGTTATTTTTCATGCATTTACTGATTATTTTGAGCTATAAAACCCTGAAATTGAAAAGCATTTCAAATCAACTCTGAAAAGGTTAAAAGTTGGCATGGTATCATCATTTCACCCACATAGCATGTGCAAGAAAGTAGAGAGGGTTACGGCAAAAACTGGATGCACTTCGTGTACAAAACGGACAATCTCTTTCGAAGTATCAGGGTTTCATTCGGAAACTCGTCTGTTACAAAGGGATTTCATTTTTTTGAACTTACTTGAACTCCATAGTTTTTATCTGTTCAAAATGCACCATTCAAAGCCACATCATCAATTTTCAACCCTTTCTGACTTCATTTGTTATTTTTTCATGCATTTACTGATTATTTTGAGCTATAAGCCCCTTAAATTGAAGGCAACATATAGCTCTCATGAATAGATAAGTGACCAAATTAATAGAAGTTCATCATCACATTAAAACCAAAGTACATACATAGTTCCCATTGAACAACATATATATAGCTCTCCAGAGCATCTAATTAAACCATACATTGAAATTATGTAAAACATTTCAATGCAACAACAAATGCAATCATAATCGCAACCAAGGTAACAATTGATCCAACTGCATAATGATACCAAGCCTCGGTATGAATGGCATATTTTCTAATCTTTCTAATCTTCAACCGCATTGCATCCATCTTGATCTTGTGATCAACGACGACATCCGCAACATGCAACTCCAATATCATCTTCTCCTCCTGAATTTTTTTTATTTTTTCCTTCATGTAATTGTTTTCTTCTTCAACTAAATTTAACCTCTCGACAATAGGGTCGGTTGGAATTTCCGGTTCAACCACCTCCTAGATAAATAAAATCTATGTCACGTTGGTCAACATAATTTTCATAAACAATAAATGAATCACATAGTTATAAAAAGATAATATATACCACATCCGAATCATAGACTGGACGAGGGCCTAGGGGGGCGGATACCAATACCATCGCACTATATAATAAGAAGGAATAATAAAAGTAACAAAATTAGACAAGTATCTATCTGAAGTAAGAATTTTTTTTTCTTTCAGAAAGAAGATAAGAACAAGAGGCTCACCATGGTGGTGCTGGCGACGAGATCGGCGCGGGCGATCGACGGCGGTGAAGACGTGGACGGGACGTGACGGACCGCTAAACCTAGACAAATCTCGGGGAAAATGGAGCTCGGAGGTCGAGTTTCGAGAGGAGAAAGATTAACTAGTGTGGCTTAGACATTTCATCGAACACCTCATGTGCATAGGAGGTGAGCTAGAGCACCCAAATGCCCTCCCCTCGACGGCCAGAAAAAATAGAGCACTGTGGAGTGCTCTGCTGCGGCGATGGGGTATATATAGGCAGCTCATTTGTCCCGGTTCGTGGCTAGAACCGGTACTAAATCCGGGTCTTCTGTCCCGGTTCAAGCCAAGAACCGGGACCAATGGTTGTGGGCCAGGAGCGAGGCCCATTAGTCCCGGTTCGTGCCTCGAACCGGGACAAATGGTTCCATACGAACCGGGACCAATGCCCACGAGGCCCCGGCCGGCCCCCTGGGCTCATGAACCGGGACAAATGCCCCCATGGGTCCCGGTTCGTGACTGAACCGGGACTAGTGGGCTTGCCATGCCCAAACGAAAGCCCTGTTTTCTACTAGTGAGAGGCGGCCAAAGTCGCACAGAAGGAGCAGAAAAGGCAGAAAGCAGTCAAGAAACGAGAGTCCCTCCGCCGCAAGAAAAAAGAGGCCGCACGCCGTGGTGAGGAGAGTTTGGCGGAGATCGAAGCGCGGTGGGCTGCCACCAACAAGGCCGGGAAGGAGAACGCCGGCGTCTGGCTAGCATGCCCTGATGGCAGCATGTGAGAAGTAGTTTAAGTTTGTATTATTAGAGCAAATTACCAGTAGTACTTTAAGTTTGTAGTATTAACGTACAATGTCGGTAAGAGTATCCTTTGAGGGATTTGAGCGTTGATTAGCATGTGTGCCCGTGTGCGTTTTTTTGAGTTAATCATTAGAAGATCACAAAACAGACGGTTTCTATGTCGTACCCGTCTGTGTTTTTTGCGTTAATGGCCCATAACTCAGTTACCTGTGCGATATTTCCTAATAAACCAGGCGTACCATTGACCGGAAAAAAATCAAGTACACGTGTACATTTTTTTGGAGACGGGATCTGCCAACTTTCTTTTTTCTCGCACACGAGTATTTTACGCGCTTCGTCTGTGTTGTGTGTTTCCCCCGCCCAAGTTTCAAATTTTGCACCCAAATTTTCGTTAGGCGCGCGATTTCAGAATCTATTCCTCCAACCAAATCCCCTTCCCCTCAGTATCCCCCCTCCCTCGATCCTCCCCATACCGGCATCTCAAACCGTCGCCGCCGCAACCACAGCTTCAACCACATCTACGTTCTGCTCGGATCCAGTCAGGTAAGCCACCGATCTCTATCACATACCCGGCCTGATTGCTTAAATGTGCCTGCGAAACATCCTCATGCCTCCAAATCCCCCCCCCCCCCGCCAGGAGCTGATGGCGGTCCATGGCGCGATGGCCGCTGTGCTTGTTGACTCAGAGGAACACCTCGCCTCCGCCGCCGCCGACGACATGGTGCAGGCTCTGGCCCAGATGTAGTCCCCCAGCGACTACCCCCGAGGACTTAAGAGGTAAGATGTGACCAGCTAAATCTTACCAATACCACTTGCAACGGCTATGATTTGTACGGTTGATGTATTAAGCATGTTCGTGCCTTGTTTATTTCAGTACTACACACTGTGTGATCTTCAAATATTACCGTGTCCAGCTCAATTTCACCAATACCAGCAACAAACTTACAATACATGACTCAGGATATCACTAGAGATACTGTCCATTTGCTATTTTTAGTGGATGCTAACCTTGTTGCACTTAACATGCCTGTCCATGTACTTACGCAGGGTAATAACGGCCGATGCTTTTGTTTGCCGTCGAGGTGAGCTGCATCCCATGTCTTACAGTATTTCACATAATTTGTGCAATTGCAGTTTAACTTCTACCCATTTACTGGTTGCCTGTAGGTACACATTTCAGTGGCACTGATCCACGCTTCGACCCGGAGGAACAGCTCGCCTCCGCCGTCACTGACTTTGGGCGAGCTCTGGCCAAGATGAAGTGCCCCAGCAACTACCTCTCAGGACTTACCAAGTATGTACTCACCAGTTCAATCTTACCAATACCAGTTGCAATTAATGGCTATGTTCTGTACGGTCGATGTATTAACCATGTTCTAGTAAACATGCCTAACGCGTTTTTGCTACTATCCCTTCCTTTTTATAGACATCTGGGCCATTCTCTGCTCTGGCAGCACCTGCCTTGTGATGTTTAACTATGTCAATTGCATTTTTATCTGTACCGGTTTCAATGTCTATTAAGCCTGTTGCAATTAACAGTTGAATCCATTTTTAAACAGTTGCATTTCAATGGCTACAAACTTACAAAACATGACTTCTGATGTTTAACTATGCCATTTGCTATTTTTGGTGGATGCTAACCATGTTGTACTTAACATGCTTGTCCATGTACTTACGCAGGGTCATAACGGCCGATGTTGTTGTTTGCCGTCAAGGTTAGCTGCATCCCATGTCTTACAGTATTTCACATCATTTGTGCAATTGCAGTTTAACTTCAACATTTACTGGTTGCCTGTAGGTACACATGTCAGTGGCACTGATCCACGCTTCGACCCGGAGGAACAGCTCGCCTCCGCCGCCGCTAACTTTGGGCGGGCTCTGGCCAAGATGAAGTGCCCCAGCAACTACCTCTCAGGACTTACCAAGTATGTACCCACCAGTTCAATCTTACCAGTACCAGTTGCAATTAATGGCTATGTTTTGTACTGTTGATGTATTAAGCATGTTGTAGTAAACATGCCTAACACATTTGAGCTATTTTCCCTACCTTTTATAGATAACTGGGCCATTATCTGCTCTGGCAGCACCTGCCCTGTGATGTTTAACTCTGCCAATTGCATTTTTATCAGTACCGGTTTCAATGGCCATTAAGCCTGTTGCAATTAACAGTTGTATCCATTTTTAAAGAGTTGTATTTCACTGGCTATAAACTTACAAAACATGAATTAGGATGTTGTTAAGCATGTTGCAATTAACAGTTGTATCCATTTTTTAATCCGTCCCTTTGCTACCGTGCTACTCTTTCGAAATGAAGATATCACTACAGATGCTGCCGTTTTATTACCATTTGCTATTTTTGGTGGATGTTAACCCTGTTGTAGTTAACATTGGCTTTCCATGTACTTACACAGGGATACAATGGGCGATGCTGTTGTTTGCCGTCGAGGTTAGCTGCATCACATGTCTTATACACCATCTATTCCTAAATATAAGTATTTTTAGAGATTCCAATATAGACTACATAAGGAGCAAAATTAGTGAATCTAGATTCTAATCTAAACTATATCTATAATCTATATACATCTGTATGTAGTTCATATTGAAATCTAAAAAAAATACTTGTACTTAGGAACATAGGTAGTTGTATTTTACATCATTTCTGCAATCTCAGTTTAATTTCTAACATTTACTGGTTGTTTGTAGGTACATATATGAGAGGTACTGATCCATGCTTCGATCCCTTTTGCGTATGGGGCAATGAGATATTCATGAACAAGCGTCAAGTGAGAAAACTAAGAAAGATTGTTAGGCGAAAGAAACGGGTGATTGGAATTAAGCTCTTTATTTACACTTTGTCGAAGACAACAATGAACTTTAGGAAGGTAAGTAATGTGTTGCCTTTTCCCCCTGCCCACAACAAGTTACTCTATTAGACCTCAGTATCTGATATTTTTCTCGTTTCAGTGGTTTCTGAAGCTATTTACTGATGATTACCTTGCAAACTATATGACCGGAGTGGAGGTAACTAAGGTTAAAGTATATAATTCATGCTACCATGATAATGCTCTACAAGTCTTCCTGAAGGCGGTGAAGGATGGGCAGGCGATCGTCACAAGGGGTTGGACAAAAGTGGTTCGTGCCTATGGCATGCAAGAAGGCACATTATGGGCATTCCGCTTCTTCAACACCGTCGGCAGTCAAAATGATTTACACTTGTCTCTTACCTTTACCGCCTTTAAATACTGCGGTTCATCATAGTTAATTGCTGCCTAATCATGTAATTACTGAACATATTGTACTGGCAATTTTATTTATGGATTCGTTGTTGAACCATTGTGCTGAGAATTTGAATTGCACGTTTTGTATTTCAAAATTTCCAATTAGAATAATAAATTACAGGCAAAAGTAAAAATAGAACAGACGGTAATGGACCTTTGCAAACGGTTCTAGCAGTAAAAGCGCTTGCCATGGATAGCCCAATGCCACACAGTTTTCTACATCAAATCGTGTGTGATGTAGTTAATGAAAGCAAACAGTTAACCAAGGCAGAGCGTGTGTGATGGTTACACCTTTCACACATGAGTGTATACATAAAATCGTGTGGGATGTGCATTCAAACGGAAACGTTTTCCCTGGATTGACTGTGTGGGATGTACATAAGAACGGAAACGTATTCCTTGGATTGACTGTGTGTGATATACATACGAACGGAAATGTTTTTCTGGGATTCCCCGTGTGGGATGTACATACCTACGGAAATGATTTCTGGGATTCACCGTGTGGGATGTACATACCTACGGAAATGATTTATGGGATTCACCGTGTGGAATGCACATACCTACAGAAATGATTGGGTTTCGATGCCTCGCCCGATCGCACACGGCCCCAGCCTGGGTCCCAGGAGGGCCTATCACCGACGATTTCTGGGTCGTGTGGGAAGGACAACCTATCGCACACACTCACTTGGCGACGGTTCCAAATGCCGTCGCGGAAAGGGGTTTTAAACCGTTTGTTTAGGACTGACGCGCACCAGTGGCAAACTTGTTGTTGGATATGTGTTGTTGCAAACTTGTTGGATATGTGTTGGATATGTTGTTGCATATGTGTTGGTACGCTTGTGTATATATATATCTTCAAATGTGTATATATACATCTGTGAAATTCTGTGAAATTGAATGAATTTAAGAAAAAACAGAAAAAATAGGGGCTATACAGGCTCTTTGCCGTCTGTTGGCACACGGCAAAGAGCTTTGCCATCAGCCAGTAGACGGCAAAGCTGCCGCGTGGCAGCTACATGTGCAACCTGGGGTGCACCGGGCTGGCCTATTTGGCAGCTTTGCTGTCTGCTGGCAGACGGCAAAGAACTTTGCATCTTTGCCGTCTGCCAACAGACTGCATAGCACGCCACGTGGGAGCTACCTGGGCTGGCCTATTTGGGCACTTTGCCGTCTGTTGACGGACGGCAAATATGCAAAGGTCTTTGCCGTCTGCTGGCAGACGGCAAAGCATGCCCTTAACCCCCTAACAGACCTGAGCTGCCACGTGTGTCGTCCAGGCTCTTTGTCGTCTGCTGGCAGACGACAAAGGCCTTTTCATCTTTGTCGTCCGCCAGCAGACGGCAAAGAGCCCTTTGCCGTAGTTTGTTCAGCCAGATGTGTTGCTGTCTGCTGGCTGAAACGGCACAGGCCTTTGCCGTCCGCCAGGCATGCCTTTGCCGTCTGCCATGACAGACGGCAAAGTTCCTAATTCCTGTAGTGAAAAGTTTGCACTAGTAGAAACAGAGGCTTCCATACGCCCCCATTAGTCCCTAAAATAATCGAACCGCGACCAAAGGGGTCTTTAGTCGCGGTTCGGGAGGAGACCCGCGACCAACTATCTGGGCCCAGCGCGCTCGGTCGACAGCTGGCGGACGGGAGGGGCTTTAGTCCCGGTTGGCCTGGCCAACCGGGACTAAAGGTCCTCAGGCTGGCCCGAAGGCCTTTAGTTGCTGTTGGCCAGGCCAACCGGGACTAAAGGCCCATCCCTATATATAGGACTCAGCTCACTTCACTTAGCCACAATTCAGAAGGGCGGTGGTGGGTTTGCTTTTGGTTCCTCCTATGCACACAAGGTGTTCGATGAAATGCCCGAGAGCATGAAACAAACATGATATGAAGTGTCCGAGCCACACTTGAGCTTTCTCATTTATTTTTCCTCCGCGATCGCGGTTAGCAACTTGAACCTTTCATGTGTCATTGATAAAATATGCATGTGTGTAGTTCATTGTTTAATTTGTATTATTTCTAGCTAGTTAGTTTAACAAATGCATGATGGTTAATTATATACTTTATATAATAATAATGCAGATGAATCGGCAATGGATGTACGGTCCCCGACTCTCCGGCGAGTTCACTACGGGTTTGAAAGATTTCCTCGTAGTGGCAAATGCGAACAAGCAACGAGGTTTTATTATCTGTCCATGTGCTGTCTGTAAGAATCAGAAGGGTTACTCCTCCTCAAGAGACGTTCACATGCACCTGCTTCGGCACGGTTTCATGCGAAGCTATAATTGTTGGACCAAGCATGGAAAAAGAGGGGTTAGAATGGAAGAAGATGAAGAAGGGGATGATATCGATGACAACTATCATGATCATTTCGGTGATACTTTCATGGAGGATGATGCTGAAGGTGGGGAAGGGTTAGGTGAAGGTGAAGAAGAGGCACATGATGAGCCCGCTGATGATCTTGGTCGGACCATTGCTGATGCACGGAGACGCTGCGAAACTGACAAGGAGAGGGAGAATTTGGATCGCATGTTAGAGGATCACAAAAAGTCGTTGTACCCAGGATGTGATAATAGTCTGAAAAAGCTGGGCTGCACACTGGATTTGCTAAAATGGAAGGCACAGGAAGGTGTAGCTGACTCATCATTTGAAAATTTGCCGAAAATGTTGAAGAATATGTTTCCGAAGAATAACGAGTTGCCCGCCAGTACGTACGAAGCAAAGAAGGTTGTCTGCCCTCTAGGTTTAGAGGTTCTGAAGATACATGCATGCATTAACGACTGCATCCTCTACCGCGGTGAATACGAGAATTTGAATGAATGCCCTGTATGCACTGCATTGCGTTATAAGATCAGAGGCGATGACCCTGGTGACGATGTTGAGGGCAAGAAACCCAGGAAGAGGGTTCCCGCCAAGGTGATGTGGTATGCTCCTATAATACCACGGTTGAAACGACTGTTCAGGAACAAAAAGCATGCCAAGTCGTTGCGATGGCACAAAGAGGACCGTAAGTCCGACGGGGAGTTGAGACACACCGCTGATGGAACGCAATGGAGGAAGATCGACAGAGTGTTCAAAGATTTTGCAGCTGACGCAAGGAACATAAGATTTGGTCTAAGTACTGATGGCATGAATCCTTTTGGTGAGCAGAGCTCCAGCCATAGCACCTGGCCCGTGACTCTATGCATCTACAACCTTCCTCCTTGGTTGTGCATGAAGCGGAAGTTCATTATGATGCCAGTGCTCATCCAAGGTCCAAAGCAACCCGGGAACGACATCGATGTGTACCTAAGGCCATTAGTTGATGAACTTTTACAGTTGTGGAGCAGACCTGGTGTACGTGTCTGGGATGAGCACAAAGAAGAGGAATTTGACCTACGAGCGTTGCTTTTTGTAACCATCAACGATTGGCCTGCTCTCAGTAACCTTTCGGGACAGACAAATAAGGGATACAATGCATGCACGCACTGCTTACATGAGACTGAAAGTGTACGTTTGGGTAATTGTAGGAAGAACGTGTACCTGGGTCATCGTCGATTTCTTCCCTGAAATCATAACGTAAGAAAGAAAGGCAAGCATTTCAACGGCAAGGCAGATCACCGGCCGAAGCCTGCGGAACGTACTGGTGCTGAGATATTTGATATGGTCAAGGATTTGAAAGTCATCTTTGGAAAGGGTCCTGGCGGACAATCAGTTCCGCGGGGAGTTGACGGGCACGCACCCATGTGGAAGAAGAAATCTATATTTTGGGAGCTAGAATATTGGAAAGTCCTAGATGTCCGCTCTGCAATCGACGTGATGCATGTTACGAAGAATATTTGCGTGAACCTGCTAAGCTTCTTGGGCATGTATGGGAAGACAAATGATACAAAGGAAGCACGGCAGGACCAGCAACTTTTGAAAGACCCAGATGACCGGCATCCGGAATGGTTTCAAGGTCGTGCCAGCTACGCTCTTACCAAAGAAGAGAAGGTCATTTTTTTTGAATGCCTGAGCAGTATGAAGGTCCCGTCTGGCTTCTCGTCGAATATAAAGGGAATAATAAACATGGCGGACAAAAAGTTCCTAAACCTGAAGTCTCACGACTGCCACGTGATTATGACGCAATTGCTTCCGATTGCTTTGAGGGGGCTCCTACCGGAAAATGTTCGAGTAGCCATTGTGAAGCTATGTGCATTCCTCAATGCAATCTCTCAGAAGGTAATCAATCCAGAAGATCTACCACGGTTACAGAACGATGTGGTACAATGCCTTGTCAGTTTCGAGTTGGTGTTCCCACCATCCTTCTTCGATATTCTGACGCACCTCCTGCTCCACCTAGTCGAAGAGATTTCCATTCTCGGTCCTGTATTTCTACACAATATGTTCCCCTTTGAGAGGTTCATGGGAGTATTAAAGAAATATGTTCGTAACCGTGCTAGGCCAGAAGGAAGCATCGTCAAGGGCTATGGAAATGAGGAGGTAATTGAGTTCTGTATTGACTATGTTCCTGACCTTAAGCCGATTGGTATTCCTCAATCACGGCACGAGGGGAGACTAAGTGGAAAAGGCACGATCGGAAGGAAATCAACGATATGTATGGACGGTCATTCTATGACTGAAGCACACCACACAGTTCTGCAAAATTCCAGCTTGGTGGCTCCGTACTTCGAGCAACACAAGAATATTTTACGCTCGGACAACCCGGGGAAGCCTGAATCCTGGATTAGAAAGACCCACATGGAGACTTTCGGCAGTTGGTTGCGAAAACATTTAATGAATGACAATGATGTTGGAGATCAGCTGTACATGTTGGCCAAGACACCATCTTCGACTATAACGACTTTCCAAGGGTACGAGATAAATGGGAATACATTTTACACCATCGCCCAAGATAAAAAGAGCACCAACCAAAACAGTGGTGTCCGCTTTGATGCAGCAACCGAGAATGGGCAAAAGGTCACATATTATGGTTACATAGAGGAGATATGGGAACTTGACTATGGACCCTCCTTTAAGGTCCCTTTGTTCCGGTGCAAATGGTTCAAGCTAACAGGAGGTGGGGTAAAGGTGGACGAGCAATACGGAATGACAATGGTGGATTTCAACAATCTTGGTTACCTTGACGAACCATTCGTCCTTGCCAAAGATGTCGCTCAGGTTTTTTATTTGAAGGACATGAGTAGCAAACCGAGAAAACGGAAAGATAAGAAAACGATCAATACATCATGCGATGATCCAAAGCGCCACATTGTTCTTTCAGGGAAAAGAAACATCGTGGGAGTGGAGGACAAGACAGACATGTCAGAAGATTATAATATGTTTGGTGAAATTCCGCCCTTCAAAGTGAACACTGACCCAAGCATTAAGTTAAATGATGAGGATGCTCCATGGATACGGCACAATCGTAAGCAAGCAGGGACACAAGGGAAGAATTGATGTGTAATAATTTATTGTACCAAACTTTGTTGAATGGATCATGTGAATTAAAACGTACGATGGCGAATCCGGATGATTTGTATTTGATATATTATTTGTATTTTTAAGATTTTAAAATGAATTAGTTTTATTTTACTGAATTTTTGATATATTATTTCTATTTTTAAGATTTTAAAATGAATTAGTTTTATTTTTCAGAATTTTTTGATATATTATTTCTATTTTTAAGATTTTAAAATGAATTATTTTTATTTTTCTGAATTTTTTGATATATTATTTCTATTTTTAAGATTTTCAAATGAATTAGTTTTATTTTTCTGAATTTTTTGATATATTATTTGTATTTTCTGAAAAGTATATGAAAAAGGACCTTTAGTCGCGGTTCGTGACACGAACCGCGACTAAAGGCTCTTTCCGCGCGGGAACGAAAGCGGCGCGAAAGAACCTTTAGTCCCGGTTGGGGAGACCAACCGCGACTAAAGGTACCCTTTAGTCGCGGTTGGTGTCCCTTCCATTCTCCTCTCGACGCCGACGCCCTGCCCCGACGCCGATCGACGCCGACGCCGCCAGGCTGCTGCCCCGACGCCGATCGACGCCAACGCCCTGCCCCCAGTGAGCTCCGCCGCCCCCCACTTCCCCTGCCCTATGCCGCCGCCGCCCCTGCCCTGCCCTGCGCGCCGCCGCCGCCCCTGCCCTGCCCCTGCGCGCCGTCGCCGCCCCTGCCCTGCCCTGCACTGCCGCCGCCGCCCCTGCCCTGCCCCTGCGCGCCGCCGCCACCGCTGCCCCTGCCCCTGCGCGCTGCCGCCGCCACCGCTGCCCCTGCCCTTGCCCTGCCCGCCGCCCGCCGCCGCCTGCCTGCCGTCCTCCGCCTCCCGCCGCCGCCTGCCGCCCGCCGCCGCCTGCCGTCAACAAACGGAAAGAGAGAGCAGAGAGGAAAAAGAAAAGGAAAAAGAAAAGGAAAGAGAGAGCATAGAGGAAAAAGAAAAGGAAAAAAGAAAAGGAAATTTATTTGGGAATAATTGTATAAAGGAAAAAGAAAAGGAAAAAGAAAAGGAAAGAGAGAGCAGAGAGGAAAAAGAAAAGGAAAAAAGAAAAGGAAATTTATTTGGGAATAATTTTATAAAGGAAAAAGAAAAGGAAAAGAAAAGGAAAAAGAAAAGGAAAGAGAGAGCAGAGAGGAAAAACAAAAGGAAAAAACAAAAGGAAAAACATCAATTTTATTTTTTAATAGCTCTTAATCATTCAACCGTAGCTGCTCCTCCTCTATGTCCCCTTAATCTTATTTTTTAATTCCTTTATACTTAATTAATTTTTACTACATGCAAGAGTGACATATGGCGGACGATAGAGCCGAGCCGCTTAGGGATCCGGAGGCTGAACGTTATTTAATGGGCATCATAAACAACGAGATTCCTTATGTGCCGGGCTCAGAATATGAGCAAGAAGAGGATGTAGTCTCTTCTTTTCTAAACCTTGACGGTGGAATAGACATTGTCGATGATCAAGAAGGTGAAGGAACGGACATTGTCGACGGAGGTCAACCGTCAACAAACGACGATCTCGAATTGCAAGTAGCAACCACCTCCGGCGAGGTATATATATACATTGAGCCTCTCGTGATACAAACTTACTGAAACGTGAATACATATGTATTAACGCGCGCGACTCTCTTTCTTTTTTTAGCCCTCGGCCGGATTGAGTATGACAAAGTGTGGCAAATCCAAGGCGATGAAAACAGGAGAAACATATGCCATTGATTTTGTCAGTGAAACCGGCAAGCCCCTACAGCACACCTCAAAGTTTATCAACCAATGCGGAGTCGTTGTTAGAGACAACGTCCCGATCACCGTCCAGGAATGGAAGGAGCCAAAGAAGGCATGTCTTGGTTTCAGTTTTGTCGACAAGAGAACGAAAAAGGATTGCTGGAGAAAGCTTATGGAACATTTCATTCTACCTCCGGAATACAACAAAGTCGATGAATTCGGTAACGAGGTTCCGGGTGGACGTGAGAGGAGGAGGCTAGTTAAAGAGTTCGTTCTTCAGAAGATGGGCGAAGCATTCCGGAACTTCAAGAAAAATTTAACCCGTGACTATGTCAACAAGGGCAAGACTCTGGATTTCAATGGACAACATGAGAAACTGAAAGATGATTGGCCAGAATTTGTGAGGCAAAAGAAATCGGAGCATTTCAAGGAAATATCGAAAAAAAATAAGGATAATGCGAGTAAGAAAAAGTTCCATCATATTAAGGGGCCAGGAGGATACCGCCTTTCGGAGCCTAAGTGGCAGAAGATGGAGGAGGACCTGAGGGTGCGAGGAATCCCTCTAGGTACAGAGGGATGGGACCCAAGGGCCAAAAGCTGGTGGTACGGGCATGGGGGATCGCTAGACCCGGAGACAGGGGTGTGTGTTCACCGGAAGAAAAAGTTTGCTCCCACCCAAGCCCTTATTGACGCAATGACCCAAGCTCAAGAGGGGTTGATCAAGTTCAACATAGAGAAAGACGCACTGACAACAGCCCTCGGGAATGATGAACACGGAGGACGTGTACGAGGCAAAGGCAGAGTTCCGTGGAAAGTAGGGTTTTCCCAGGACAATGACCCGTACTGTTACAGAAGCCGTAAGAGAAAGACGGACCGGGATGCAGATCTTTTGGCGAAGTTTGCATCGGAACTCCATGAGTTGAAGCAGACCGTGCATGAACTAGTAAAAGAAAAATCGGCTGCAGGGCCGCATGAAGATCATGAAGCGGATCGCGGAAGCCAGCAGCGGAGAAGCAGCGTGGCTTCCACGGATGCCCCGCCTGGTGTTAATGCACCGATGATCGAGATTCGTGCACCGGAGCCTCACTACCCCGTGGATGATGTAAAGGAGATGAAAGAATGTGATCTGCATTATCCCGTGGGGAACGTTTCCACTAAGGTAGCTACCGGCAGTGCTTTACCCTGTACACCTGGAGCACTCCACCACAACAACCCCATTGCATATGGCTATGCTCGTGTCACGGTGGAAGACATAGTCCAAGAGTTTGAGGACCTGGAGATTGACAAAGCTACACCCGAAGGGGAGAGAAGACTTGGAGATGTCAAGCGCCAGATCATTCTATGGAAAAAGAAGTACATAGTGTTTCCAGGCGAGGCGCCAAGGCTAACAAGTCCACCCCCCCTCCGATGGTGGTGGTGGTGGTGGTGGTGGCGGTGGTGGTGGTCGTGGTGGTTCACCTACACCTCCTTCACGCCATTCGACGCCGTCCCCCGATCCACAACCTCCGGCGGGTACGACGCCCCCCAATCCTCCTCCGGCGGGTACGACGCCCCCCAATCCACCTCCGGCGAAGAAGCAGAAGCAG
Source organism: Aegilops tauschii subsp. strangulata (assembly GCF_002575655.3). Taxonomy (NCBI): domain Eukaryota; kingdom Viridiplantae; phylum Streptophyta; class Magnoliopsida; order Poales; family Poaceae; genus Aegilops; species Aegilops tauschii. The sequence continues at coordinate 494,800,932 of NC_053035.3, read as the reverse complement.
ACGGACAGCAAGGAAACCCGCTCCTGGACTATTAACCCGGACCCTTATGTACCTAAGACCACAAGGTACCGGAGCCATCACTGAAGCCTCTCCTCCGAAGGCCTTGGGAACTTAGTGAAGCTGAAACCAAATTGGCCGCGTCTACTCATTATGAGAAATGGAAGGCGGATACGAAGGCGAAAAAAGAGCCTGAGCCCAAGCAAGTATTCACTGAGAAGCAAAAGAAGTGGGCTAAGGATTTTTTGATGACACCGTCCCAAGCCGAGCTGAATATGCCTGACGACTATGGACATGAACTTCGTAGGCAAGCAAAAATATTGAAGGAGGAGAAAGAAGAAAGTAAAAAAAGCGGGAAACAAGTTGACCAGCTCGGGATGCAGAATAAACAATCGATCCCCCCGCTCATAGTGAAAGCCGGTCCGGAAGAGGACCCCGAGATCATAGCAGCTGCGGCAGCACTTGGATTGACTGTAGCGAGTGCTATGAAACAAGCGTCCGAGATGGGTTTGACTCTTCGTGCCTTCTTAGGCCTTGAGGATGCGCCAGTATGTGAGATAGCATTACAATATGTGCGGAATGGGCCTCTCGTCGAGCCTGCGCGGGAAAAGAGTCTACCACCACAAATGCGAAATCTGCTACGTTGGTACAAGCAATTCATAACATGGGCCGACAAAGAATATATTTATACGGATGTTACAGAGGAGCATCACACCAAACGGTACTCTGTACAAGTTCATATGAGTGAATTGTTCCAGCTGTTCAATCTGCGCGAGCTCTACAAATCTATCCTGAGTTGCTGCGTTCTGTAAGTGATTTATTTCTACCTCATCTCGTTCTTCATTGCCTGCACTATATATATATATATATATATATATATATATATATATATATATATATATATATATATATATATATATATATATATATATATATATTGTCCTAACTATATTGTTGCGTACGCTATTATGCAGATTGAAGATTTGGGAATGCAAAATAAGAAACATCCATGATGTTGGGTTCATTGACCCACATATCGTTAATGGACATGTGTTACAAAATCACCCCGAAGACATGGAGAAAGACTTGTACAAGTTTCTTAGAAAGCATCAACTCAAAAGTCATATTCTATTTCCTTTGGGAGAGTGTTTCTCTCTTGTGCCCATTCTCTTTTGTTTACTCCATGCATGGTATGTCTAATCGATGAGTTATGCATGACTGTGCATGTAACGTGTCCGCAGGTTCCACTGGATTCTGTTAAATATTGAACTTCACACCTCCAGAGTTCTAATCATGGACTCTATGGATTCGGATCCAAAGCGTTGGGCCGACATGAGAAAAATGCTGCAAAAGTAATTATTTTCAATCATTTGAGCTCTATATCGATCGGTCTCTTTCGTTTATTTCCTAATATCAAGTAACTAATAACTCCCTTGTTCATTTAATTTTCTTTGCCCTGTAGGGTTTGGAGACGGTTCTCAGAACAAATTGTCGGTGAATTCAAACATGAGCTAGATTTTAGAAGGTTAGTTAATGTGGATAAGCAGCCACCGGGGACCAATCTATGTGGATACTATGTTTGTGAGAACATCCAGAGACACACCTCTGAGCAGAAGGTATCGGATAGCGTGCGGAAGGCGACGGATAACTTGCGGAGGAGGCTTAGTCCAGAAGCTCGATTCCGACCAATTCAAGATGAATTAGCAGGATTTTTTATGAGGGAAGTCATCAATCCTAAAGGAGAACACTATACCGAGGACGAAGAAATTTATATGCATACCCGAGATTGAAACTTGTTCGAAGTTGTATATGGTCATCCATCCTAATTGTGTATGGAAACTTGTTCGAAGTTGTATATGGTCACCCGAGATTGAATATATATTATATATTTCTCTTGAATTCTTCTTGTTTGAAATTTCATATGCATGTATATAGTAGCGTAGAATATGTGTACTGAAACTTCATCAAAATTAAAATAAAACACAAAATAAAATATAAAAGAAATAAAACACTACAAATTAAAAAGAAACCAGGTTTAGGGGGGCTAAAACCCTAAACCTGCGGAGGAGGCCTTTAGTCCCGGTTAGCCACGAAAACCGGGACTAAAGGTCCTCCGCCCCGACGGACTCCTGGCGCCCACGTGGACGGGCCTTTAGTCGCGGTTCGTAAGAGGCGCGACTAGGGGGGGAGGCTTTAGTCGCGCATATTTAGTCCCGGTTGCACAGCCGGGATTAATGGCCTTTGCGAACCGGGACTAAAGGCCCATTTTCTACCACAATCAACATGAATTAATGGCCTTTGCGAACCGGGATTAATGGTCGCGGTTCGTAAGTTCACAAAGAAGAAAAAGAATAAAGAAAAAACACAAAGAACACTATACAAGCACAATCAACATGAGCTAGCCGTGCGTACATGCACCATGTCGTGCATGGACCTCCTAACACTTTGCTCTTCCGTGCCCTTGTGCCACAGTAGATTCGCCGACACTGCCCCTCGTCTTGTAGATGGAGCCGGCATCATCGCAGTATGCGCCTTGCTTGGAATTGGAACTAAAATTTGGGATGGAGAGAACAAGCTCCTTGACATCAGAGCTTGACGACCGAAGGTGCGCGAGGATCTTGCTAAACTTGGGCCTTCGTCGCGTGATGGCTATGGATACGTCATTGGGGAAGAGGTCCTTCCGCAGGAAGGCGTGGTACATGGTGGTGGCTAGCACGCCGGTGACCGTGACAACGGCAATTCCTGACAACCCGACTGCCAGTGAGCGCGTCAACACATTGTCTACCTCCGATGCATACAACACTGTCGCCAAGGCCACACTCGTCATCGGAAATGTGTACGCCCACCATGCCAGTGAGAACCTGAACCCCCGAAAGAGGTTGACGCGCACCACCAGCGACACATAGAGGAATAGTGAGATGAAGTAAAGGAGCTTCGCACCATCGTTGAACTCGCCAGAGATCCTTGTCCATGCCATGGATGCGACGCTAGGTGCGGCGACGAAAAGGAAGAACACTGGGTGGAGCTCCTTGGGGAGCTGCACGTTGGTGGGGAGCCGCTGATATAGAGTGACGAAGAGCACGGCGTAGTGGGCCAACCCGACGGCAAAGAAAAAGATTGGCAGCTCTCGGAGACCCATCCTAGCGCCAAGCAGCGCACCAACGAAGTTGCCAACGACAGCGAGGTGGTTTGATGGGTTGGCCACCTTTGAGAGGCGCCGCTCGCCGCTAGACATCCACTGGCCGTAGATCTTGAGGTCGAGGCACAGGATGGGCGCCATTAGCACGTACCAGACGGCGTGGTGGATCTCCCACACTGGATGCGGCACGCCCTTGACAAGAAAAAGGCAGGCAATCCATGGTGCAAAGAAGAAGTTGACGCGCACGGGATGGTGGAACTCGCGGCGGACGGCCTCGAAGTAGAAAACGACCTTTAGAAGGTAGGTGATGGAGACGACGACCATGAGTGCGACGGAGATCCACCAGAGGACGTGGTTGGTAGCAGGGTGCACGTGAAGAAACTTGGTGGAGGGCTCCGACTCGAGGGTCTTCCAGAGCATGGCCTGGCTGCTCACGCCAAGGCACATCCCAAAGGCGCTGATGGGGAACCGGAGCAGGAACGGCCATGTCTCGTCCTTAGGCAACACGGCCACCTCTGTCGACTGCAAGTTCACGAGGTTATTAGACACAAAGATGTCCCCGAAGTACGTAAACTTTTTGCTGGAATACTACACGGTGACGTGGTACGTACCCGAAGTGTCTCGAGCTCGGGTCCTTCGAGGGCGGCGAAGTAGCGGTCGGCGGTGGGCACTTCATCGTCCTCGTCGGTGTCCTCCTCTGAGATCTTTGATGCCGCACCTTTTTCGACGTCGGTGTTCTGTGGCACCCCACGGAGGCTGGAGAGCTGCCGTTCAAGGCGGCCAGAGAACGTCTTGAACTGGTCAAACCGCCGGTCTCGATCCCGCATGCTGTCGCTCCGCAGCACCGCCGGCACCTCGCCGCCGGTTCTGACCACCAAGGACGGCTGCGAGTGGTGCCGGGCCTGCTTCAGCAGCTGTGGCACGGCCAGGTGGTGAGCCCGCTCGACCTTCGACACGGTCGGCGGGACGGCAGGGGCGCCCACGTCGGCCTCGTTGGCGCAGACGAACGATGGCATGCCCGACGGCGAACCCGGGACGTTGATCAAAACAGAGCTCGGCGTCTCAGCGTAAGCAGCCGCGGCCGCTTTCTTGGTGGTCCTGCCGCCGGAAACGACGGCATCGGCAGCCTCCATTGAAGAAACGCCGGCGGCCTGCGACGGGACACAAAGGAGAAGCGGCTCCGGGGACGGAGCACACCCCGGCTGTCCGTCCAGTACCCTCGCCATCTGGATGCTGACCTCCCTGGACGCCATGGCAACAACTCTCTCTCTCTTTCTTTGTCTCCACCGCTGAAGCCAGCAAAGCTCTTGAAGACGCGTGCGAGATGGTGGTGACTGGCTAGTGAATGTATGTGCATCGCATCGTGGGCGTGGCCAGCTTATTTATACACACACATGGCCCGAGTGGAGGACGCACGCGCGGCTAGCCAGCTGATGGATCGACCGACCGACCGGTGCTAGTGCCGCGCCGGCGGGTTGGGTGGTCAGGTCAGCGGTGCCGCCACAGGGTGGGGATGAGGGACGCACGTGGAGGAGAACACAGGAAGGTTCCACGCATCACCGCACAGGCCATTGCTACAGATATAGCGCGCGTCACCGTCAGCAGTCGACTCTCTGCAGCCAGCGGTCGCGCCGGATTCCTCCACGCCTCTTGCTCGTGTCTTCGTCACGTCCCCGGCGGTCCATGGATCGAAGGGGACGAAATTCTTGTGCATGCATGCACACGGCCTCGACTTGGACGGATTGTGTGAATTGTGATGGAGAGCTCGACCGAGCATGTCTCATGCATGGGTTGGTGGGTAGTAATAATAGTGCTCCCTCCGCTCCTAAGAGCAACTCTAGCATTTTACCGACCCGTAAAATGTGTTTGTAGGTCGCACGGGGGCGATTATGTAGGCTGAAAATTGCGGCGGCAGACTAGAAACCGCAAACGGACCCTTAAATTTCAAAAAATGTTGTTTCGCATGAGAAATTTAAACAACAGCTCGCCGGAGCTCGCTCGCATACATGTTTCTTCTTCGCAAATAAGTTCATACACGCCGCATACATACATAGAGGTTAGATATGCTAGACAGGGCCTATGCTACCGCATCACTGCAACAAAATTGAGCTCACCGGAGCTCCTGCGGTAGCTGCCCACCGGCGGCGATCAGTCGGAGTCGGAGGAGTCGGAGCCGAGGTCGACGAAGAGCTTCGCCTGCTCCTCCTTCATCACGCGCAGGTCGGCCTCCTTCGATGCCTGCGCCTGCGATGCCGTGAGGCCCGAATCGAGGAAGAGCTGCTCGTACTCGAGCTCGCGCCGGATGCGCTCTTCCATCTCCTGCAGCTCCCTCGCCGACCGCTCGAGGACGACGCGCTCGAGGAGCTCCTCCTACCCCGGTGGGAGGTAGTCCTCCGGTCCGATGACGCCTCGGCGCGGCGGCGCATTGGGCACGGCCTCCTCCGGCTCCCTCTTCACCGGAACGAGCCGCGAGCTCGATGCGCCCCACTAGTAGAAAACAGGGCTTTCGTTCGGGCATGGCAAGCCCATTAGTCCCGGTTCAGTCACGAACCGGGACCCATGGGGGCATTCGTCCCGGTTCGTGAGCCCAGGGGGCCGGCCGGGGCCTCGTGGGCATTGGTCCCGGTTCGTATGGAACCATTTGTCCCGGTTTGAGGCATGAACTGGGACTAATGGGCCTCGCTCCTGGCCCACAACCATTGGTCCCGGTTCTTGGCATGAACCGGGACAGAAGGCCCGGATTTAGTATCGGTTCTAGCCATGAACCGGGACAAATGAGCTGCCTATATATACCCCATCGCCGCAGCAGAGCACTCCACAGTGCTCTATTTTTTCTGGCCGTCGAGGGGAGGGCATTTGGGTGCTCTAGCTCACCTCCTATGCACATGAGGTGTTCGATGAAATGTCTGAGCCACACTAGTTAATCTTTCTCCTCTCGAAACTCGACCTCCGAGCTTCATTTTCCCCGAGATTTGTCTAGGTTTAGCGGTCCGTCACGTCCCGTCCCCGTCTTCACCGCCGTCGATCGCCCGCGCCAATCTCGTCGCCCGCACCACCGTGGTGAGCCTCTTGTTCTTATCTTCTTTCTGAAAGAAAAAAATTCTTACTTCAGATAGATACTTGTCTAATTTTGTTACTTTTATTATTCCTTCTTATTACATAGTGCGATGGTTTTGGTATCCGCCCCCGTCGGCGCTCGTCCTGTCTATGATTCGGATGTGGTATATATTATCTTTTTATAACTATTTGGTTCATTTATTGTTTATGACAATTATGCCGACCAACGTGACATAGATTTTATTTATCTAGGAGGTGGTTGAACCGGAAATTCCAACTGACCCTATTGTCGAGAGGTTAAATTTAGTTGAAGAAGAAAACAATTACTTGAAGGAAAAAATAAAAAAAATGAGGAGGAGAAGATGATATTGGAGTTGCATGTTGCGGATGTCGTCGATGATCACAAGATCAAGATGGATGCAATGCGCTTGAATATTAGAAAGATTAGAAAATATGTCATTCATACCGAGGCTTGGTTTCATTATGCCGTTGGATCAATTGTTACCTTGGTTGCGATTATGATCGCATTTGTTTTCGCATTGAAATGTTTTACATAGTTTCAATGTATGGTTTAATTAATTAGATGCTCTGGAGAGCTATATATATGTTGTTAGATGAGAACTATGTATGTGCTTTGGTTTTAATGTGATGATGAACTTCTATTAATTTGGTCACTTAATTATCTATTCATGATGTTCTGTAATGGTTTTTGACACACTTAATTATATATAATGCACGCAGATGAACCGGCAATGGATGTACGGTGACAGACACACCTCCGAGTACATTAAGGGCGTGCATGATTTTCTCGAAGTGGCTGAGGCAAACAAGCAGAATGGTTTTATGTGTTGTCCATGCCCTACATGTGGGAATACGAAGTCTTACTCTGACCGAAAAATCCTTCACCCCCACCTGCTTTACAAGGGTTTCATGCCACACTATAATATTTGGACTAGGCATGGAGAAATAGGGGTTATGATAGAAGACGGCGAAGAAGAAGAGGACGATGACAACTATGTGCCCCCTGAATACGGTGATGCTGCAACGGGGGAAGTTGCTGAAGATCAAGAGGAACCAGACGATGTGCCCAATGATGCTGCAACGGAGGAAGCTGCTGAAGATCAAGAGGAACCAGTGCCCGATGATGATGATGTCCGCCGGGTCATTGTCGATGCAAGGACGCAATGCCAAAGTCAAAAGGAGAAGCTGAAGTTCGATCGCATGTTAGAGGATCACAAAAAAGGATTGTACCCCAATTGCGAAGATGGCAACACAAAGCTCGGCTCTACAGAACTACACAGTTCTACAGAACTCTACCTTGGTGACCCCGTATGTCGATGAACACAAGAACAGTCTGCGCTCCAAACACCCGGAGTAGTGTGACGACTGGATTACATGTGAACACATCAAGACTTTCGACAGTTGGTTGGAAACACGTCTCAGAGGTGACACCACTGTTTGTGATGAGTTGTACTCATTGTCCAGGGGACCATCTTCGACTGTATTGACTTACAAAGGATACGAGATAAATGGGAATACATTTTACACGATCGCCCAAGATCAAAAGAGCACCAACCAAAACAGCGGTGTCCGCTTTGATGCAGGAACCGAGAGGGGAAAGGACACATATTATGGTTACATAATGGACATATGGGAACTTGACTACGGACATGATTTTAAGGTCCCTTTGTTTAAGTGCAAATGGGTCAATCAGTCAGGAGGCGGGGTACAGGTAGACCCACAGTACGGAATGACAACAGTGGATCTGAACAATCTTGGGTACATTGACGAACCGTTCGTCCTAGCCAATGATGTGGCACAGGTTATCTATGTGAAGGACATGTCTACCAGACCGAGAAAAATAAAAGATAAGGAAGCGAATACATGATACGATGAGCCAAAGCGCCACATAGTTCTTTCAGGAAAAAGGGACATTGTGGGAGTGGAGGGCAAGACAGACATGTCTGAAGATTATGAAAAGTTTCATGAAATTCCTCCCTTCAAAGTCAAGGCTGACCCACGCATCCTGATAAACGATGAAGATTGTCCATGGTTACGGCGCAATAAGCAAATGACACAAGCGAAGAAAAAGTGAAGACTTTCTCCCGCAACTATTATGATGATACCATGCCAACTTTGTAACAGACGAGTATGATACCATTGTCCGTTTTGTACACGAAGTGCATCTAGTTTTTGCCGTAACCCTCTCAACTTTCTTCCACATACTATGTGGATGAAATGATGATACCATGCCAACTTTCAACCTTTTCAGAGTTCATTTGAAATGCTTTTCAATTTTAGGGTATTATAGCTCAAAATAATTAGTAAATGCATGAAAAATGGTGCACGAAAAATAACAAATAAAATAAATAAGTAATTAGAAACAAAATAATATAAACTTTATTAAAATATATAAGTAGAAACAAAATAAAATAAACTTTAATAAAATTTATGAAACTAAAATTAACAAAGTATTTTCTGTTCAAAACAATATAAGAAACCTCTAGTATTATTGAAACTAAAATCATATAAAATTGATGCAACTAGAATTATCGAAGTATTTTCTGTTCAAAATCATTAAAAGCAAAAAGTATTTTCATAAAGAACTTTTTTTGATAGAAACTTTAATAGCAAAAAGAATTATCATAAAGTAAAATAAATAAGTAATTAGAAACAAAATAAAATAAAATAAATAAGTATTTTGTTGTAAGTAGAAACAAAATAAAATAAATAAAGCAAAAAAGAAAACAAAAAAACTGGGAAAAAATAAAAAAATGCCACCTACTGGGCCACCACGGCCTGAATACGACTAGAAACCCATCAATGGGCCAGGATTCAGGCCCGCAGAAGGCCCAGCAGGCCCACAGGCATAGCAGTGCAAGATTAGGCCCAGAGGCCTGCAGTTCAGAGGAGTTCAATGGAGATGGCGGGGCAGGGCTTATAAACAGGTCCTGCCGCTCCTCGGCTAGCGAGGTGGGACTAAACATCCCACCGCACCGCGGCTTTGGCAGGCGCAGGACATTGGTCCCGGTTGGTGCCACGAACCGGGACCAATGCACACCTTTGGTCCCGGTTCATGGCACCAACCGGAACCAATGCCCCCCGTTTAGTCCCGGTTGGTGCCACCAACCGGGGCCAAAGGTCTCTTTTCAGGAGACCTTTGGCCCCGGTTGGTGGCACCAACCGGGACTAAACGGGGGGCATTGGTCCCGGTTGGTGCCACGAACCGGGACCAAAGCTCTGGGTATATAACCAACACTTGTGAAAATTTTCATCTTCATCTCGCAGTTGCCCCTGACGACCCCTCGACGACATCGACGCTGCCAGGCTGCGCCGACGCCGCCCGCCGCCCCCGCCGTCGCCGTCGCCCGCGCCCTCACCGTCGCCGCGCCCTCGCTCGACGTCGTCGCCGCGCGCCGTCCCTGCCCCGATGCGCGCCGCCCCTGCCCCGCGCCCTCGCCGTCGCCGCGCCCTCGCCCGTCGCCGTCGCCCGCGCCCGTCGTCGCCGTCTCCCGCGCCCTCGCCGTCGCCGCGCCCTCGCCCGACGTCGTCGCCGCGCGCCGCTCCTGCCCCGATGTATTTTTTCAGATATATGTATTTTTTTATGTATGTTCATATATGTATGTATGTATTTTTTCAACTGTAATGATGTTTTAAAAATACATATATGCAAAAGTTAGATTTTAAGAAAGGAATTTGAATAGGTTTTCAGCAAGGAATTTGAATCTGGTTCAAATTTCATTTGAATGAAATTTGAAAATTTTGAACTATGGATCAGAAGGTTTTTGGTGAAATGGAGTGTGGGTACTGTCATGAAGTTGGAGTAATTTTTGTGGTTGTAAAAGAGTTAGGAAAATTTAGAATGTGCTAAATATGTCAAAAATGTTTTTTTGTTCATAGAAAGTTTTTTGTTCATATACAGAAAGTTTTTATATATGACTATGGATATATGAGCAATGATGATCCATGGATGTATGCATTGATATATATGAGAAACGATGTTCATAGAATATTTACCAAGTATATATGTATTTTTGTTCATAGCATTTTTTTCCATTCATATATGTATGTGGCTATAGATGGATATATATGAGAAATGATGATCCATGGAAAAGTTTTATACTTCTCCTCTTTTTTTTCTTCGATCTTCTCCTCTATTCCTTTCTTCTTCTCCTCTTTTTATTTCTTCTTCGTCTTCTTATTTTTTATCGGGTATGTCGTTGTCGATATACCCCCTCCCCGATAACATTATTTTCCCATGTATGTATGTCGTCGTTGTCGACATATATAACTCCCTCCCAGATAACTTCGACATGATGGACGGTCGATATTTATACCCCCTCTCGACCGTGATAACTTATACCACGGGAGCAACCCCCCCCCCCCCCCCCGGCCCTCTCGTTCGACCAAAACTCTCGAGGACACCCAAACCCTAGAAAAAAATGATGTCGGTCTCCTACCCCCTCCCGCCGCGCCCCTACCCTTGAAGCGTTGCCGAGGACACCCCAAACCCGGAATAAGCTAGGTGTGCGTTTGCACTAATATATCCACCTGCTGTCATGTTTGTGTAACAATTGCCATGTTGTAATATTTGCAGAAACAATGGAGCACGGACGAGACGAGCAAGCAGAAGAGGTGTTGGGGACATAATCTTAGCCGGAGGTGATATCTTGTCGTATCTTAACGACAATGATGGTCTGGAAGAACAGGGTGAAGAAGCAGGCTACGGTGATCGAAGAGTGGAGGAGGAAAGACATGATTATGATGGCTCCGGTGACCCAATGCTGGTGCAAGAAGGAGCCCGTGGTGACGGCTCCGGTGACCGAACAGAGTCCGGCCAGGTAAATATATTAGTTAAGCCTGTGCTGACTAGCTAATTGATGCATTCATTGTTTTGGTATGTACACACATTAATTAACTCTCGTCTTTCTTCTTTTTTCTAGCCTTCCAGATCGAGCACAACTTCGGTAAAGAGACGAGGCCCGAAGAGAAAGTTGCGCTCGGATGAAAGGTTTTTATAGATCACAGCAATCGCGCGCGACGGCCAACCGATTGAACCCATCCGGACAAATGATGCATTTGCTGCTCAGTGTGGGGTTCTAGTTAGGGACAAGATCCCGATCAGCATCCACCAATGGTATAAGCCTAAGAAGGAAGACCCTGAGGTGTCTTATGTCAATGATATGCAGAAAGATGATCTTTGGACTGAGCTGAAGGCAAATTTCACCCTACCGCCAGAGGAGGATCCGGAGAAGCCAGTTAAAGAGCAATTAATCAAGTCTCATGCTCTTAAGAAGATGGCAGACCTATTCAGGAGGTGGAAGAATGAGCTGAAAACGTTTGTCGAGAAAGAAGAGACACCAGAATTCATCGGCCGGTATGAGAAGATCAGAGATCACTGGCCCGCATTTGTGGCCCACAAGACATCGGAAAAGAGTTAGAAGATGTCAGCGACAAACAAGAAGAATGTTGCGAAGAAGAAGCTTCACCATCGCACGGGGTCAGGTGGCTACCTCAAAGCCCGGCCTAAGTGGGCCAAGGCTGAGAATGATCTGCTTGATAAAGGGATCGAACCACAGACAATGAACTGGCCAGACCGTTGCCGGACTTGGTTCTTCGGGGCTGGCGGAAAATTGGACCCTGTATCAGGGAGGTGCGTTTGGACGGACGAGCTTTTGAGAATACCAGTCAAGAGGCTTCAGCAGTGTATCGATGCAGCGCAGGAAGGGACATTCGTTGCAGACAGAGAGAACGACGAGCTCACAATGGCCCTCGGGAATCCTGAGCACCCTGGATGGACATGAGGCACGCCAGGCTCCATTCCGTGGAAGGCTGGTTCTCCGGACGCAGTCGGTTACAAAAGCCAGGAGAGGAGGAAAAAAGTGGAGCAGACCCAAATTCAGAAGCTGCACGAAAGGGTTCAAGCGCTAGAGGAACGAGACGGCAATCGACATGCCGAAACTACCCCCGAAGCTACCCCGCCATCTCAGCGGAGAAGCAGCGTGGCTTCCACCGAGCTGCTTCAGCGGGAGCATGTCTTGACGGCTCGTGCTAGCTACCCCGTAGATGCTATCACGGAGTCTCAACATTGCCACCTTATGACGCAATGGCAGAACTTCAAAGTCAAGGCGGCTGTTGGCTCTGTTTTACCTCCTGAACCCGGCGCAACCTACCACTGCCGGCCGATTCCAGAAGGATATGCTAGGGTGATGGTGGATGAAATAACGGAGGGATTTGAGGACCTCCGGCTTGACTACCCTACCGGTGAAGGGGAGACTCGGCTGGGTTCTGCTCTGAAGACTCCATGCCTATGGCGGAAGGAGCTCATCAACCTTCCGAACTGGACGCCTCCGGCGAGTAAGGGCACTCCGCCTCCTCCTCCGGCGAGTGATCAGGGCACTCAGCCTCCTTCTCCGGCGCGTGGCGGCACTCCGCCTCCTCCTCCGCCTCCTCCTCCGGCGAGTGATCAGAGCACTCAGCCTCCTTCTCCGGCGCGTGGCGGCACTCCGCCTCCTTCTCCGCCTGCGCCAGCACGCCAGAGCAGCCAGCCTCCTCCTTCTCTGCCTCGTCATCAAGGGCGGAAGAGACCCGCTGCCGCTCCGGCTGCTCCGGTGCGTCGTAGTCCTTCTCCTCCGCCTCGTAAGCAAGGAAAGAAGACAGCCGCAGCCGCTCCGTCTGCTCTGCTGGCGTCTAGCAGTACAGCCAGAGGCGGGAGGCAATACAGATTCGGTCCTTCTCTGAAGACTGCAGAGAAGTTACCATACGAGAGGACCGAGGAGGAAACCACGAAGATTGTGCGAGCCGAAGTGACGAACTTCTTTGAAGGGGTGAAACCAAATAAACATCCACCTCCGGAGGAGAAGGTAGATCCGGTGAAAGCGAAGCGCACTCTGGCTGCCCTGACAAAACCACCAAAGTCTCCGCCGAGAGGCAACTATGAGCGCATTCTTGCAAAGACATTTGCCGAAGCGGAGCTGTCGGGAAGTACTGTCAGTGATCAAAGGTTAAAAGAACGACGAGCTGGGAAAAAAATTGCCCAGCTCGGCGAACAAGCGAACCAATCGTGCCCCCCGCTCAAGGTGTCTAGCGACATCGTCGCTAATGATCCGAGGATGGTGCCCGGTTTTAGCAATCTTGGAGATTACCTGCCCGACGATGTACATTATGATATCTTGGAGGTGGACGAACACAAATACCATTACGGTAAGCCTCTCATCAAAGATGAAAGATCTCTAACAACGATGATGCGAAGATTACATGATTGGTACATGAAAACCTGCAGAGAGTCTGGGGGACGAATACTTTGACGCTGAGAGTTAAACCGGAGCATGACCTCGTTGGAATTGAACTGTTGAATGTTCCATTTGAGGAGTTCTTCCAGTTTTTCAATCAAAAGGCCCTCGATAAATCAACGATCACTTGCTACTGTCTGTAAGTAGTACTACTTCTGTCATTAAGTCTCTCTATATAGGTCAGCTCTTTCATTGCATGTATTTATAATTATCCTCACTATATTATGCAGATTGAAGATCGCTGAATTGAAGAAAAGACAAATCGGTGATATTGGGTTCATTAACACAAATCTCATAGATGCAACTGAGGTTAAATATCATGCCGAAAATACCGACGACAACTTGCTACGATCGTTGGTAATAAATGAAAACAAAGATATAATACTCTTTCCTTACAACTTCAACTGAGTGTTACTGTCTTGTGCATATTCGGTTTCCCTTATTAGTCCAGGTTAGAGTAATGTAATTGATGACTTATGCATGCGTGCGCAGCTTCCACTATATTCTCCTAGAGATTAAGCTTGAGCAGGGAGTAGTAACCGTCTTAGACTCGAGACGAAAAGATCTCCAGGACTATGCAGACATGACTCAAATGCTCGAGAAGTAAGTTAAATCGATCATTACCCACCATATCAGCAACTTTGTTCATTTCCTGATATCAAGTAATTGTTTTCTTTGTCTGGCAGGGTTTGGAGAAAATTCACCAAAAAAGCTCCGGGACTGCCGAAGAAGCTGCAATTTAAACACCCGAAAGTAAGTACTATAGTAGCATGTTCCGCGCATCTCCTAGTGATTCAAGCGCTAGTTTTATCAATACCATTTAGCATGCTTGCTTATCAGTTTGATTGACCTCTATTTCTTGTAAAGTGGTTGTGGCAGGAACCCGGGAATAATTATTGTGGATACTACGTTTGCGAGTCCATCCGCTACACGACCTGTGAGCGGGGATACTCTGACGAACAATATGAAGTGCGTAAGCAATAATATTCACAATTTTATTTTATTACCATCATTTGTGTTGAGTTTCATTTATTCATATATATATATATATATATATATATATATATATATATATATATATATATATATATATATATATATGTATTGACCCCCTTCTTCAAATTAGATCTTTCGGATGCGGGATGAACTCCTAGCACCAGATCGTATGCGAGCAATTCAAGAGGAATTGGCAGCATTTTTCCTTGACCACGTGATCGCTGAAAACGGAGAATACTATGTACAATTTAACTAGGAGATTATATTGTAAGAGATAATTATTGTATATATGTAGCCGGTAGTGTCGGATAGATATACGAGAACTTGTTGTTCGACCAATCTCTCGGAGAAGGAGAGGTGGTCGATATCACTTCTCTCTGTATGCATATGTTCATGACGATCTTCTGTTTCCTTCATTTGCTTACTAGCTAGCGTGTCTAGTCCTCTCCATACGTATATAGTATGTAGCATTGACCAAGCATGGAGATAAGAGAGGACACTTCTCTCTATTAATTAGCTAGCTAACACAATATATGAAACACCTAAATTAACCCCCCAAAACCCCCACCCCCCCCCCCCCCCCCCCGCTTTCAAAAAAATAAAAAAAACCCCAGCCCCTGAAATGCTGACGCGTGGATGCCTATTGGTCCCGTTTAGTGCCACCAACCGGGACCAAAGGCCCTCCTGCCTGGGCTCGCCGCACCGGCCACGTGGAGGCCCATCTGTCCCGGTTCGTGTAAGAACCGGGACTAAAGGGTTAGGGCATTAGTAACGACCCTTTAGTCCCGGTTCAAAAACCGGGACAAAAGGCCCTTACCAACCGGGACAATAGGCCCTTTTTCTACTAGTGCCCGCGGATGAGCTCCCCGCGGACCAGTGGCCGGATGAGCTCCCCGCGGACCAGTTGCCGGAGGAGGCGCGGCGGCGACGGGCGCGCTCAAGCTCGAACTCGTCGAGCTCGCGCCGGTCGAATGCCGGCGGCGGCCGGGCACCCTGGTTGAGCCACCGACGCGCCCCCCCGCTTGTGCGCGGCGTCAGATCTGGCGCGGCGGCGGCGCTTCGCCTCATCCCCCGAGTCGGCCATGGTGGTTCAAGGCTCACCGGCGGCGAGAAATCGAGCGGCGCGGTGGGGAATTGGAGGGAAACGCGGCAGCGGGAGGATAGGGTTTCAACCCGCATCTGCCCCGCAAACCCGCAGTTATAGTGGCTCGGGGGTTGCGTTTGCGGGCTGCGGCAAAAAAATTTACGGGCCGGTCACCGATGCGGGCTCTGGTCTGGCCAGGAAAAAGGGCCGAGCCCGTATAATCGCCGGAATTATGCGGGTTTGCGCCGGATGCGGGGTCTGCTAGAGTTGCTCTAAATATAAACACTTTAGAGATTTCAATACCAACTAAATAGGAAGCAAAATGAGTGAATCTACACTCTAAAATATGTCTATATACATTCGTATATAGTCCGCATTAAAATCTCTGAAACATCTTATATTTAGAAACAGAGGGAGTATATACCTGTATTAATTTGACGTAAAATAATAGTAATACTAGGACGGCGACAGATTAAAATGGTGCATGTATGGGCCCATGCTCGTGCTCAAACGCGTAACACGTTTGAAAAAGAAAACTATGATAATGCACATTTATTTCTTTTGATAGAATTGTTGTCATATATTTATTTATCTTTAGATAATGTAAGCTCTCGTCAATCGTACAATTGCCCCGGCGTATGTGAGCTTTGCCTCCGTGATTGCTCGGCATTATGCCAGGATTATATATTCGATTATGGCAGACTATCTCCTAGCATTATAATATTTCCCCACCTTGTACCACGGCTTCTTTGCTTGGTGGACACGTATCTTTGCCGGCAGGACGCATCGACTGCATGAACACAGGATCACAACCGTATGTACCCCAACTGTGATGGTTACACTCACTACTTGATTCCTTTTTCAAAAGGAATCGAAGGTACGAATGAACTTTTGCATACTTTGTAAGCACATCACTCGAGCTCCTATGAAGCTGCATGCATGCGGTTCATTCCTTTGGGAGGAGGAATCTATCTACGCGCACCGTGGTGCGTGATACGCGGCGCGTACGCGGAGAATGCACTGGACGTACGGCAGTTCAGTGCAGTGTAGTCAAAAAGTTGAGCCTGCCTCTGGTGTGGTGCCGGCCGAAAGATCGGTCTCGATTGATGGATAGCGTGGCCATCTTATTCTTTCTCCGGCGACCTTGACCGACGCGAGCCAAGCACCTAGCTGCCCGGCCACTACATACTCCACTATATATGCATGCAAAGTGCCGTGGTGCACGCCAGGAGCCCACACGGTAAACTTTGCGAAGAAAAGCAGTACAAATTGCAAGTCATTTCTGGACCCGGGTTTGGTGTGGATCGAATTGTTGGACCGAGACTCGTCTCTGCATTTGGTCCATCGCTCGGTCGGGTTCCATGCTCATGCCTCACGTAGAGGTTGCTTCCTTAAAAAAATTGTCGAGGTTGCTTCCACGAATCCCCCTACATGGCTACATGCCTACGTGCATGCATGCAAGACCAGTCAACAAGAACAAAGCTACACAATGTGCTGGATTGTTTTAGAATGTCAATTAACTACTAGAGTTAATTACCCCGCAAAAAAACTACTACTCTAGAATTAATTACCCCGCAAAAAAACTACTAGAGTTAATTATCTATGTAGTGATCGAGAGCTTGGCCAAAAATCATCATGGAATAATAGGCGTATAAATTTTAGCATTGTTTTCTTAGAAAACTATGCCTGCCGGCTCATTATTTCGAATATGTTCATAAAGTCAGGGTGTATTTATGTGTGTTCATAGCGGTAAGTGTATGTGCTTTTGTACAAATATTATTACCGTAGTCACTCATGCATAACCGGTAGATCATGCGGAGCTGCGCATCCAAGCCAGTAATGCTATGTACTGACTCGTGTTGACGTGGAAGTACATGTGCAGATCGAGATGCATGTACAGAACTATAGATGGATCGCATCTAGTAGCATCACAGATCTTCATAGTAGATCAAGGCGAAGTAGTTTAGGTGATCAAGTCAATGCGAGCTCTTCTTTTATCTACTCGATCGGTTTGTGTCTTCACGATCAAGTATAATACCTTCTTTTTTAAATAACAGGGAGGCTCTCCCTGGCTCCATTACTCGATGAAATCAAAGTCATATCTAGCATAGTAATACTTATTAGGTGTAGGCTTCAAGACGAAGACGACGACAAATCTTCGGGCCTGACTATAGGGAGTGGAAGGAGAGATAGCCTTGTAGACAAGGAGAAGAAGGGATGGTGACAGTGAAAAAGTGAGCTAGGCTTTTGGGAAGGACTGGTCATGAATCATGGGTGGCCAAATCGGTAAAAAAAAAAAAAAAAAAAACTGTGTGACTGAGCTACATATGCGAGAAACAACAACCGTGCAAATCTATCGTGAGCCCACCGATTAAGCCACCTTCACCCATAACTCGTTGGTAGGAGATGAGCAATAAATCTAACAGCCACAATGTTCACCACGGTATTGCCGTGGTGAAATCGCTCGACTAGGAGTGTAAATGCGTACACGGATAGGTTGTTTTCTAATTAAAGCTGTTGTGGCCTGCAAAAGCCGGCCCGGATTACTTTTCATTTTAAAAGTAAGAACAATATACAATGCAGTGACTACAAGACGTAGCACATGACAAACCCACAAGAAAGTACATGTGAACAATGAAGAGAATTGGAAACCACAAACTTAGCACCCTTCACAAAGTGACACATGAACAAACTGTGGATAGAGGGACGAATGCGGCCAGGCAACTTGAAAGGACACCCAAAGTCAGGATCGCGAAGAGGTAGAGGCCACCTGCTTGCTCAGCGATCACACTTCACCATGAAGAGCTAGGAGAGTCGCAGCCCTAGTCAAAGGGCATCCCACCGCTAAGGCCTTGTGGTGACAGAGAAAACCGCTGACGCAACCCATGGGGGATGTTCCGCCGAGATAATTGATGCACCTCCTCTTGGCCTCGCTACCAATGGCCATTTATTGCTTGTATCTGTGTTGGTAATTCCCCGAAGAGGAGAGGATGATGCAGCACAACAAAAGTAAGTATTTCCCTCAGATATGAAACCAAGGTTATCAATCTAGTAGGAGAACCAAGCAACACTATGTAAACAGTACCTGCACACAAACAACAAATACTTGCAACCCAACGCGTAAGAGAGGTTGTTAATCCCTCAACGGTATTGAGATAGATTAAATTGTATGAGATTTGATAAATAGATCTAACTAAAACACAAAATAAAATAAAGAAAGAAAAAGTGCAGTAAGATATTTTAGAACATCAAATAGTCTCCAAGAACATCGAGGAGAACATTGTATTGAAAATCAAAAAGAGAGAAAAAGCCATCTAGCTACTAACTACGGACCCGTAGGTCTGTGGTAAACTACTCACACATCATCGCAGGGGCGGCAAGGATGATGAAGAACCCCTCTGTGATCGTTGCCCCCTCCGACAGAGTGCTGGAAAATGCCTTTAGATTGGATCTCGTGGTCTGGAACTTGCTGCGGCTCGAAAAGTGTTTCGTCGACTCCCCTAGAGTTTTGCGGATTTTTGAGTATTTATAGAGGTGGAGGTAGGTCAGGAAGCTTCCAGTGGGCTCCACTACCCACCAGGGCGCGCCTGGGCCCCCTGGTGCACCCTGGTGCCTAGTGGGCCACACGAGCCTCTTCCTGTGTGCTCCTTTGGCTCCCTAGGTGTCTTCTGGGCAGAAAAAAATCTCCAAAAAGTTTTGAGGTATTTGGACTTCGTTTGGTATTGATTTTTCTATAAAGTAAAAAACAGCAACTGGCACTGGGCACTATGTCAATAGGTTAGTCCCAAAAAATGATATAAAGTTGCTAGTAAATGAATATAAAACATCCAAGATTGATAATATAACAGCATGAAACAATTAAAATTTATAGATACGTTGAAGACGTATCAGCCATCACCAAATGTATGAGCCAGAGCACTATGCAAAGCAACTAGAACCGGGAACGCCATCAAAGGACCTCGTTCCCAAAGATTTTGTCACTGACACGAACCTCTGAGAAGAGTCAACCAGTAAAGCAGGGTGACCAAAAAATAGCATGGCACGATAGATGCATATCACTTCCTCTACCACCATTGAACAAGCACGTGCCCCAAGCTACTCCTCCGCCAGTAGCCCCATGAGCCCAAGCTTCCCCTCAACCACCCCTTCATAGTTGCCATCATGGACTCCACAAACGACGTATTGAAGGAGAAAATGATGTCAAGGACTCCATGAAAAAAAAGGACACCACCGCCATCTGATCCGGCAGAGCCCGAGCTAAGGTTTTCATACCCAGACACAATTCATGAGATGGTTAGATGTGATAGCTTGACGGTGGCACCTCTAGGGTGGAAGACGAAATCCATGGGCACAATTTCTGCTGGCATCGACAAAGGTTGTTGCTGAGTTTTCACCCGGATCTATGCAACCACCCGAACTGCTTCAAACCTGCAAGCTTACCAAGAGTAGCCTCCACTAGCCGGCCCTCGCCACCAAGCGCAGAGCTGGGTGGGAAGACCAGCAACATGTCACACATAGGGATGCAAGAGGCTCAGTCGCGCGCACCAGAACACGTACGACGTGCTGAGCCCTGCTGAAGGGAGGAGCACCACCAACCTCCGCCACCAGAACCGCACGTCGGTAGAAAATCCCACCACCCATCTGACAGGCCAACTGAGATCCATCCCAAACGTGCCAGAGACGCGGCGCCGCCGACACACGCTATCCATGCTACCACGTTCCATCATGTCCTCGGAGCCACAACCACCTCCAATCCTCTAGCCTCTTATATGGCAAGATAAAGCCACCGCCCCTGCCGAGTCCCAGATCCAGGCGGAAGAACGTCCCAGACCGAGCCACTACCTCCACATGAGACCTCTGCGGCACCATGCCTCCCTCTTGAGCCACCCCGAGCTCGAGACGCCTGCGTGCACACCACGCCGCCATGCGAGCCTCCGTCGGATCTAACATCCTGCACCGTTCCATCCAAACCGAGAAGAAGAGAGAAAACCGGCCCCGCCGCCGCCGCACGGGCTTTACTCAACCACACCTTCGGTGGCAACGGGCCGTCTAGTGTTTCCTCCTAGGTCACACACGGAAGCGACACCGGTAGGTCCGCATGATAAGTCTTGCCCGATAGGTTTACCTCCCTCTGCGTGTGCTCGTGAGTTTGTTGGGCATGCATGTGTACTATAATGACGTGCAGAGCCAGCAGTTTCAATGGTAACACCAGTGGACGTACATCAAGCACGTACTTTGTACTAGTAGCTTTTGTGGAAAAGGTAAATCAATGCCGAACTTGACTTGAGGATGGAAAAAGGTTACACAAGCATGTGCGAATGCACGTCAACTAACACCTGTGGACGTACATCATGTACGTACTTAGTACTATTAGCTTGTGTGGGAAAGGTAAATCTATGCCGAACTTGAGGGTGGAAAAGGGTTACCACACAAGCAGGTGTGAATGCCCAACAAAATGTGTGTAGAATAAGCCAGCAGCACGCTGGAATTGAATCAATCTTTGAAACAGGAGCGACTACTTTTATCTCCACACGAGGGAATGTAGAGTACATTAACTTTTTTTTTCAGACTTAATTTATGAAAATTGTGGCTGTAATAAGGAAGCTCATTTTCTTGCTAAAGCTGCAACTTCCTTAGCCCCGGGACGCCATCTTTGGCTAACGGAAAGACCTGACATTGTTTGTATCGCTTTATCCGTTGAGATTTAATAGAGCTGCTTTAGCCCCCCCCCCCCCCACCCCCCCCCCCCCCACACACACACACACACACCAAAAAATAGTACATTAACTATAATTTCTGTTTCGGCGCATGCAAGCAAGCTGGGTCGAATGTTTATGACCAGCCCAGTACGTACGAATGTTTATGTGTCTGCATGCATATTTTCTCCTTCTTTCCTTAACTATCAGTCCTTCTTTTTCTTCATATAGACGTACTACTATATGGTGGAGACTAGAGCGATGCAACATGCCGTGAATGACCCGGAGGACTCGATCGACCGGAGACTTTTGGTCCTATACAAGAGGAACATCCTATCCTAGACTACGGATCACCGAGAGCATAGCAAAGGTGAGTGACGTACGTACAAAGAAAGCGGTGCATCCGTGCATGCATGCGAGAGATAACTGTACTCTCTTCGTATCTAAATATAAGTCTTTTTGATATTTTAATATGAAGTATATACGGAGCAGAATGAATGAATCTACACTTTTAGATATGTCTATATATATCCGTATGTAGTCATATTAAAATCTTAAAAAAACTTATATTTAGAAACGGAGGAAATATGTACTACCTGGTCGTGCAGATGCATGCTGGTGTGTATTGTGTTTTCTCTGACTTTGTGAAGTTGAATGCAGATGCATCCTGGTGTCATGCATGGTCTGTATGATGCTTCAAACACCAATGGACGTACATCATGTACGTATACTTATTAGTGCTATTGGCTTTTGTGGAAAAGATAAATCCATGCCGAACTTCAGCGTGGAAAAAGGTCGCACAAGCATGTGTGAATGCACACTATCTCTTCCCTGTATAAAAGAAAAAAAATGCACACTAACTATCTCCGGGTCCTAACAAACTGTTTGTAGAAAAGCGAGCAGCACGCCGGAATTGAATCAAGCGTTGAAATAGGTGCGACTACTTTTATGTTATCTCCAGACGAGGAAATAGATATACCGTACATTAATTATAGTTTTTGTTTTGGCGTATGCAAGCAAGCTAATTCGACGCTGCTTCATATCGTGCTTGACCCGCCCCGTATGTGCGAGTGTTTGAAATGTCTGCACGTATTTTTCTCCTTCCTTCTTTCCAGAAGCTTTTGGTCCTTTTTCTTCACAAATGTAGTGTAGAGTGAGAGGGATATCAGGCCGTCAACGACTCGGACTCGATGGACCAGAGACTTATGGTCATGGTACGCACTTGTACATGAGGAAGACCCTACTGAGCAGGTACGTACAAAGCAGTGCATGCATGTGAGAGACCAGGTGGGATTAACGTGTACACTACTCGGTCGTGCTGGTGCATGTTGGTGTGTATTGCGTTTTTTTTTAGTTGGTGTATTAAAAAAATTGTTATCTGAAGTTGAATGCAACTGCATGCTTGTGTGTATAATATTTTTCAGAAAAAATGTGCACAATGTTTTAGTCCTAGTCAAAAGATCGGTGGATGCTTGTATCGTCAGCTGCCTTTGATCCATAAAGGCGCCGTCGGCTACTTGGCGAAGATCCAACTGTGCCCTGTGAGCCTGTGATCTATTAACCTTCAATTTGGATGCACTCGTGCAAGCCACTATCCACACTAACATATATAAAGGCTGAAATGACAAAAGCGAAGCAGAGCCAAAGGAAAATTCACCTTTCGTAAAACAAAAAAAGATTCCATTATCTCATTTTCTGGGTTCTTTAGAGGCACTCTTGTGATCAGTTACTCTTGAAAAAGAATTTCAAAGCACTAACCAATCGATAAAGCAACGAGTTATCAACGACAAGGACGGTTGCTAGATACCTCTGCGCCCACAAAACTTTTCCGTGTTGTTTTGTATAGATAGCCGCCGGTTTTCTATGTAGAAAATTTTATGCAAGCCAGCATGTGTGTGTGACTGCCCACCATCTCCACTCTCCATGGAGAAAATCAGCAGCTTGCACGCAGCGACTCATGACCCATCTTGGCATCCATGTGCATTTGCACGTCAGGATTGAATCAGACCCGTTTGAAAGGCAGTGTCTGTGAATAAAGCCTTAATTGGACCTGCCTCGTACGTGCATGACCCGTCGGTCCGTACATGTGCCTGCAAATGCACTTTTTTTTCCCGCAAAAAAAATGCACTTTTCTCCCTCCTTCCCTACCTTTTGGTCCTTTTTCTTCACATATGCACTTACATGGTGATGGTGGGGAGCTCGTGTCATGAATGACTCGGACCCGATCGACCGGAGACTTTTGATCATTGCACTTCTACATGGGCACATGACGCACTTGCTAACAAAAAAGAGCACATGAGGCAGATTCTACTGGTCGAGAGTGTTAGGCGCATGCTTGTAACCTGTGGGGCTAATGTATATAGTAGTCGGCCATGCATGCCCAACTTTTGATCGTTGCACTTGTTGTACATAATGCAGATCCTACCGGTCGAGAGTGTAATGTGCATAGCGTGTGAGTGATGTGCAAAGGAGTGCACGACATGTGAGAGACCAGTGGGAATAATAATGTATATGTACTACTTGATCGTGCGCAAACCTTAAAAGTTTTTTATGGCTAGCTATACATGCGTGTGTAGTGCCATGGTCCGAGTCAAAAGATCACCGGTAAAGGCCTTGTCTGCTGGCCTAGTTGGCAAAGTTCGTTCGACTGTGCGGTGACGAGACTAGAATTTTTATCTTTGTGATGATACTCATATAATACACCCGGGAGCATAACTAGTTTATAAAACAGCTTGACATCAACACCAACCTTTTTCGCAAAACAACCTTCACATCCCTTTTACGCCCTTTCGTGAATGGATCACTTATTTTGACATTAGTTAGACAAGCTCAAAAGTAGCACTGACTAATCGATCTATAAAGACTAGCGACAAGTGGATTAAGCTGCCCGTAGTGGATAGTATCATAAGTTAATGTCATGTCATATGGTATTATTGTATGATACTACCTCCGTAATGCATAGTACTCCTTGTATCCATATATATAGGGCCTAATGAGTTTTTCAAGTTTATGTTTTGACCACATATTAGAGCAATAATATATGACATGTAAGTTACATAAAGTATATCGTCAAATTCATACGTGAAAGAAGCTTTCAATGATATAATTTTCCCATTATACATCTTATATAATATTAATCTTATCAATAGTCAAAGACAGTCTCAAAAGCCGCATTCGACCCTATGTATATGGATGGAGGGAGTATTATAAATTAGTATCTTAGATGACCTTATTTATTCCCATATAAAACATATACAAGTACAATATTTATTATGATACGGTGTCATGATATGATACTCAAATCTTTTTTTTAATTTTATGCCACCTCATCAAAATTGCCTAGTTGGCAGGCATGATCCTAGCTATGATACTACCATTATGGGCAGCCTTACAAGCACAAGGTTGAACTGGCAAAGACGCATGTGTTGCCTCCGACAGAGTTGGCAACGCCAACATACATGGGAGGTCAGGCCATTGTAGGACCAGCAACCATTATTACACTAGACACCATTGCAGAAACGCTGTTAAATATAATAGAAATATATTTTAACATGTTTAGTATATATTAAAAAAGTAAGTGCGTATTTATAAAATATTCATCATATATTAAAAAAATCATCATGTATAAAAATAAGGCATCGTATATTTTAGCGTACAATTTTAAAATGCTCACCATATATTTAAAGAAGTTTAGCATGTATTACGAAAATATTTATTTCATATTAAAAATGTTCATTGTATATTAAAAAATGATGACCATATGTTGAGAAAATGTTTATTATATAGGAATATAAAAAAGGAAAAATGCAAAAGAATGAAAACCAGAAAAAATCAAAAGAAATAGGAAAAAGAAAGAAAATAGTAAAGTAAAGTAAAAGGTAAGTAACCAGAATAAAACGAAAATAAAAAAATTAAAACAGTTAAAAACCGGACAAACTCGAAAAACCAAGTAAAACTGGAATAAAAATCGCTGTTAGAGTTGGCAATTCCATGGCCCGGCAAGGGGAGCAAGCGCCCACAGCCGTCGTGTCAAATATTGTGGGCTTCAATTTTTCTTTTTGAGAAATACGTACATGCGTCATCTAGGAATCGCTCGTGAGATCTTATATGCGGCCGGCCATTTTTTAAATACATTCTGTACATTCCTAAATATACGTTGAATATTTTAAAAGGATTGAGGGCATCAACTATTTGAATATTCAATATGTTGCATCAGGGACAGGGAAATCCTTTAGGCGAGACCTCCTTCCATCTTGCTATAAGAGAAATATACCTCTAACGCCCTTAGCGATTGTGTTAAGCGGTATGTAGTGGTGCCCCCCCGCTATGCTCGCGCTGGCCGCCACAGCTGTGCATGCTGGCCGACGTGCTCGCATGCCCACGTAGCCGTGCAGCTGCAGCCGCATGCAGCCACGGCTGCGTGCGTGCATGCTTCAGACAGCCGCTCGCGGGCGTGCTAGCTAGCCGCTGGCTGCGTGCGTGCTCTAGGAGGTTAGAGCTAGCCGCGTGCGTGCTAGCTAGCCGCTGGCTGCGTGCGTGCTCTGGGAGGTTAGAGCTAGCCGCGTGCGTGCTCTGGGAGGTTGCACATAAGGTACTCACTGAAATGCCTGAAAAGATGCGGAGGATAATTTAAGAGGTGTAGTTATTTCCCAAAATATAAGGAGTTAAAATTGACCGGGCGTGTCCGTGGGCATTCGAGGGACCAAACTAGTGATGCCCAGCTGTAGATACTCTTACACAAGCATATGTAAATGCAAATCAACCAACAACGATGGACGTACATCATGTACATACTTAGTACTATTAGTTTGTGTGGAAAAGGTAAATCCATGGCGAACTTGAGGGTGGAAAAAGGTTACTATACAAACATTGCAGATGTGAATATGCACCATCTCCGGGTCCTAACAAAATGTTTGTAGAAAAAGCGAGCAGCACGCCGGAATTGAATCAAGCTTTGAAACAGGAGCGACTACTTTTATCTCCACAGGAGGAGATGTATAATACACAAATTATAATATTTTTTCCGGCGCATGCAAGCAATTCCTGCGCCAGCTAATTCGATACTGCTTCGTACATGCACGACCAGCCCCATGGGTTTTTCTCCTTCTTTCCCTAACCGTCGGTCCTTTTCTACGTATATGATAGAGATTCAGACAAGAGCGAGAAATCATGCCGTGAATGACCCGGAGGACTCCATCCACCGAGAGTTTTAGTCATCGTGCCCGCTTATACAAGTGGAACATTCTATTCCTACTGATCATCGAGAGCACACCAGAGGTGAGTGACATATAAAGTGCTTCATGCATGTGAGAGACCAGTGGGATAATGTACATACTGTGTAAAATATTAGAACTCCAATATTCTGGTGTATTGATCTGATCGTCATAGGGGTATGTATAAAGTACAACGCGGGTCAGATATAAAGTACAAGACAACTCATACATGATTTAAATCACCTATATCACTAAGCTCCCTAGGGGTAAATTGGCTGAGAATCAATTGGGCTATGGAATCAACGTTGATTTTGACCGGGTCTCCGCAGAGGCATGAGAATTTGACAAAATAACGAAGAAATGCCACCGCCAAGTGACCTCCCCACGTACTGGTTCGACTAATATATCTTTCCTTGACATCATCTCTCTTCTCACAGCATCTCTTCGTTCCCCATCAACAGACAACCCCGATGCAGAATATTAATCGGTCCGTCCCGTAGGGTGACGGTTGGAGTCTCGGTCCGGCGATTGCGGAGGCGTTCGCGTTAGGGTTCGTCGCGCCGTCATCGTCTCTCGTTCTAGCCAGCAGTTTCAGATCTCGGGGCCCTGCCCTGCTCGTCCTTCCAGATCTGTTGTGTGCGCCCAAGGGTGCACGGCCGCAAGCACACCATAAACCCTAGGTGGAGGTCCGGGGAGGAGGGGGAGGAAGATGGAAGATGTGGCAGGGATGATGAAGGGCTTGAAGCTGTCGGAGGAGGAAAAAAAAGGGGTTAGGATTAGGATCACGGCGAAGGAGAAGGGGAAGTTCGTGGAGGCGAAGGCGGTGGGGAAGATCTTCTCGGAGAAACCTGCACACCCCGATGCGATCCGTCTATCCTTGGGGAAGGTGTGGCGCCCGATCAAAGGAATAGATTGCAAGGAAGCGGGCGACAACAAGTTTGTCTTCACGTTTCTTCAGGAGTCCGGGAAGAGGAAGGCGTTGGAGAACGGGCCGTGGATGTTCGACAAGGAGCTCGTGGTCGTGGAGGATTTTGAACCGAGCAAGAGGATGGAGGACTATGAATTCAACAATATACCTATCTAGATTCGGGTGTTCAACCTCCCACTGGGCATGATGACTATAGAGGCGGCTGAAGAAATTGGAAATCTGGTTGGGACGTTCGTGGAGGTGGATACAGGTGCAGATGGAACGGCAATAGGAAGGTTTTTGAGAGTCAAGATTAGGATGAGAATTGACAAGCCAATTATGAGGGGTTTTACTCTTGAGGAAGAAGGGGGGAGAAGAACCAGAAGAAGAATGTGAAGGAGGTGGGCAGGATGGAAGAGGAGGATGGCTGGTGTAGATTTGAGTATGAGTATCTTCCAGATTTTTGCTACACCTGTGGCATGATCGGGCATGGCGAGAAGAAGTGCGCTATTGTTCTGAAGAAAGGAGAAAGATCGCAGTTTGGGCGGTGGTTGAAAGCAGAGATGGGGGTAAGGAGGGGTCGTCAGAGGAGGGGCCGTGGAGGAGAAACAACAGGGAGCTAAGTGGTAACAGGAGCTGGGGGCATGGTCGATCATATGGGAGGTCCGGAAGCGGCAGCGACAGTCTGTCGTGGCGTAAGGAGGATGATCGTTCGGGTAATGAGGCAGCGGGAGGTTTAGAGAAAGGGGAAGAGGTCACGAGCCCACCTAAGATTGCAAGCGAGCAGAAGAGACAGGGTACACCGAGGAACCTTCAGTTGGTGCTGACTGACAACTTGCCGAAAGGAGATGGAGAAGGGGGTAAAGCTGCGGCTATGAACATGGAGGGAGCGGGTGGCCAGGGGTCTGAAACACCAAGGATGGAGTTGGATGAGCATACAGTACAGGGGATAGTAGGGGCTAGTAGCGACAGTAAGATCACTGGTAAAAATCAGAATGGCAAGAAGTTTAGGAAGAAGGAGAGACCTAGGAGTGGGGAGGCCAGCGATCATCAGCAAGTCGTGGAGTTGGGGCAGAAACGGGGGCTCGAGGAGGCTGAGGAAGAGAAGGAGGTGAAGAGAGGCAAGGTAGATGAACAGGGAGGAGGTGTAGTCGAAGCAACTAAGGAGAGAGATGCCAACATTAGCATATCGGCCGGGCTGTCAGCGCAGCCCCGCCGGGAACAATGAAAATCATCAGTTGGAACTGCCGGGGACTCGGGAACGGCCCGGCAGTTCGGAGTCTCCTCGAGATGGGGAGAATGGAGGATCCTGAGATTTTATTTCTTGCTGAAACGAGGTTGACGGAGAGGGAACTGGAGAGTTTTCGGTGGTCACTTGGACTTGCTCACATGCTTGTGTGGGACCCAGTTGGAAGGAGTAGGGGCATTGCTATGTTTTGGAGAAGAGGGGTGGATGTATCTTTGAGATCGTATGGACGGAGGCATGTTGATGTTGATGTGGCAGGAGAAGGAGGTAGTATTTGGAGACTTACAGGTGTGTATGGCGAGTCGGCTGCAGAATGAAAGAAAGATACTTAGCGTACAATGAGGCTTCTAGGCCAACAACACCAAGCCGGACGACCTTGGCTGTGCCTCGGGGACTTTAATGAAATTTTGGTTTGTGATGAAAAAGTGGGGGGTGCTGCACGATCGCAGGCTTGCATGGGCAGATTCAGAGAGGCGCTGGTGTGTTGTGATCTCTATGATGTTGGTTATGTGGGAGATAAATTTACGTGGAGGAATCACAGTAAGGATCTCAATTCTTATATTTGCGAGAGGTTGGACCGTGCAGCAGCAAACACAAAATGGTGTGAAACTTTCCCGGAGTTTTCTGTAGTTAATGGTAACCCACGTCACTCCGATCACCGCCCAGTCATTGTGTGCACAGAAGGACAACAGAGAAGTGGCAGAAGGGGGGACCGAGGGTTCCGGTTTGAAGCCTGGTGGTTGCAAGAGGCCGGATGCAGCGAAGAAATACAAGGAGCATGGGAGGAAGGCTGGATGAAGGGCGACGAAGGGGTGGCAGGGGTTATGGGTACTGTGGCGGGGCGAATGGTGAAATGGCAAAAGGAGGTGGTGGGTGAGTTGGAGGGACGGCTGAAGAAGGCGAGGGCGGATCTGGAGAGGTGTATGAGAGAGCCTGTCTCCAAGCAGAAGGTTAAAGAAGAGGCTGAGCTGAAGTGCGTGGTAAGGGACTTGGAGGACAAGAAGAACACTAAAGTAAAACAGCGTACCCATATCTCATGGTTGAAGGATGGCAACAGAAGCACCCGTTATTTCATGGCCTATGCCTCGGCGAGAAAGAAGTCGAATAGGGTGGAGGAGTTAGTGAAGGAGGATGGTGAAGTAGTGAAGGAGGGGGAGGATTTGACTAACTACGTGTGCTCGTTTTTTCAGGATCTATTTACAACACACTTCTCGGGTGATCGCATGCAAGAACTCATCAGTCGAGTGAAACCGCGCGTTACCAGCAATATGCACACCATGATCGATACGGAGTTCACCCGAGAGGAGGTGAAAGCTGCGCTAGATCATATCGGAGATCTTAAGGCTCCTGGGCCAGACGGAATGTCGTCCGTTGTGTATAAAAAACATTGGCACTTTATGGGTGATCGCATTGTGGAGGAGGTACTTGCTGCCCTCAATGGCGGTGACATCCCCGACGGATGGAATGACACCGTGGTTGTGCTAATCCCGAAGACCAAGAACCCGAAAAGGATCAAAGACTTGCGGCCGATCTCGCTCTGCAATGTCCTGTACAAGTTAGTGTCTAAGGTAATTGCCAACCGTCTCAAGCTCATCATGCCGGAGATAATATCGGAGAACCAAAGTGCTTTCGCCCCGGACGGCTGATCACTGACAATGTGCTCATTGCCTATGAGTTGTCCCACTTCTTGCTAAATAAAAAGAAGGGGAAGGAAAGCTATGTTGCGGTTAAAGCTGATATGAGCAAGGCCTATGATCGAGTCGAGTGGAATTTTCTGCGAGAGATGCTTGTGAAGTTGGGGTTTAGCCGCCGTTGGGTAGAACTAATCATGAAGTGTGTCACAACTGTGCGCTATCAGATTAAGGTGAACGAAGAGTTAACTGAACAGTTCAGCCCCTCCAGAGGCCTGTGGCAGGGCGACCTGGTGTCGCCGTATCTTTTCATCATATGCGCAGAAGGTTTGTCGGCCCTGCTCCATGCTGCAGAACAAGATAACAGAATTAGTGGTGTGAAAATTTGCCGAGCAGCACCTGCGGTTTCCCACCTGCTCTTTGCGGATGACTCGGTCCTACTGCTAAAATCGAATGTGGAGGAGGCCACTTGTTTACGTGAGGTGCTAGATATTTACGAGGAGTGCTCAGGACAGTGCATCAATGTGGAAAAATCAGCAGTAATGTTTAGCCCTAATACCCCTACGGCAGACCGGACCACGGTCAAGAATGCGTTAAGGATACAGAAGGAAGACTGGAACGAGAAGTATCTGGGGCTCCCCGTGCATGTGGGACGATCCATGCGGAGAGCATTCGCATATGTAAAAGGAGCCATTGCAGGCAAGGTGTACGGGTGGAAAGAGAAGCTCATCGCCAAGACAGGGAAGGAAGCCCTTGTTACTGCAGTTGCACAAGCCATCCCCACGTTCGCGATGTCATGCTTTGACCTCACGAAGGGCTTCTGCCAAGAGATTAGCTCCAGGATCGGTAACTACTGGTGGAGTCAGCAAGATAAAGAGAACACGGTGCATTGGATATCTTGGAAAAGCTTGTTCTGCCAAAAGCGCAAGGAGGACTGGGGTTCAGGGACATGCATAGTTTTAACATGGCGATGTTGTCTCGACAGGCATGGAGGTTTATACAACAGCCTGACACTCTATGCGGCCGACTCCTAAAAGCTCGGTATTTCCCCAATACCCATGCTCTAGCTGCTGAGCCGAAGGAAGGCATCTCATACGCATGGAGAAGCATGCTGCGAGGGCTTGATCTTGTCCGCGAAGGATATATATGGCGTATAGGAGACGGTGTCGATGTTAAAATCTGGTCGGATCCATGGATCCCTCGTCCATGGTCCAGAACCGTCAACACACCGAGGGGAAACAATCTGTTGGAGAGGGTCAGCGATCTAATCAACCCAGCCACTGGACAGTGGGATGTGCAGCTTGTACGGGACACGTTTTGGGCGGATGACGCACGTCTTATACTCCAGATACCTTTGAGAGAGGATGTGCATGACTTCATTGCCTGGCAGTTTGACAACAAGGGGGCTCATTCAGTCAAGAGTGCTTATAAACTCTATGAGGAGTTAAAAAGGCAGAAGAAGAATGGAGGGCAAGGGATGAGCAATCATGCACCGGGGAATCTGCATTCTTGCAAGGATGATTCGTGGAAGAGGATCTGGAAGCTACCATGTCCAAGGAATGTGCAGATGTTCACATGGAGAGTGAAGCATGAGTCATTAGCACTCCTGACTAACATGCACAAGCGAGGGCTGAAGGTGGAGAGCACGCGCTGCTTATTTTGTGGACGGGCTGATGAAGATGGAGCTCATCTCTTCATTAAGTGCAAGGCAGTCAAGGAGGGGTGGAGGGAACTGGCGCTCGAGGGTGAAAGAATTAAGCTTGAACAGATTCCGTCCGTGCATGCGATGCTGGACTTTTTGTGGGGAGTAGATGAGAAGAAACGCATGCACATTCTAACCTACTGGTGGCATTGGTGGAGTGTGCGCAACAAGCTGAGGAAAGGGGAGCCCCTAGCGCCGACAAAAGAAATAGCGAGGCGAACACGCAGTGCTGTCATGGAATATATGCAAGTCTATATCAACTCACCAAAGAAAGCCTGTCTGGACAAATGGACTGCCCCGTCCGATGAGATGCTGAAAATCAACGCGGATGGATCATTTGCTCCAGGAGAAGGACATGCGGGGTGGGGCGTGGTGGCGAGAGACTCGGCGGGGAATATTGTGGCAGCCAAGGCTGGACGACAAGATCATATACAGGATGCCTTTGCGGCGGAGGTTGCTGCCCTGTCAAATGCCGTGGCCCTTGCAGCCGACCTGGGGTGCCTGAGAGTCAACTTCGAGACGGACTCACAACTGTTAGTTGAAGCTATGGACTTCAGGAAACCAGACTCATCAGCATATGCGGTAGTCATTGAAGATACCAAGTTTCAGTTAAAAATGTGGTTCTCTAAGCATACAATTTCTGTTTGCCGCCGTAGTGCTAATGCCGTAGCGCATGAGTTAGCCAATATTGGCCGTTTGTACCCAGTAGAACATGTCATGCACTGGGAGTCTGATGTACCAGCCCATGTGGCTGCTTGTGCCTCGAGCGATATGCCTAAGCACCGTTAAGTTATAAAGCTTTGTTTTGATCTAAAAAAACAAACAACCCTGATGGGATTTTTTGTCCAAAAGGACCCCCTGCCGAACGCTATTGCCAAAAAAGACTATCTGCAGATAAAAATGTCAAAAAGGACCCCCTCACTAGTGGCGGCAGGCGCGACAGGCGACACGTGGCACCTGCCGCCACCGCAGGAGGCGGCAACGCGGGGCACAACGGTTCTCGCACAGTGGAGCAGCTGGGACGGAACGGGCCAGGAGTGGTGGGCCCGGCCGCCACTAGGTGAGGCGGCCACTGTCGCCGCTGTCGCTCCCGGGCCGACAGGCCGTGCTGCTCGCGGGCCCAGCGTGTGGGCCATGCCGCCACTACAGTAGGCGGCGTCCCTGTTGCTGCACGCGCGACAGCGCTGATTCCCGTGCTGACGACGCAGATTTTCATGGGCGCTGATTCCACGGTTCCTTGTTTTGCTTTCTGCCACAAGTTTCGATGATCTGGAATCAGATTCCTGCCTAAACTTTGTAGTACTGATTGCTACGTAGACGACAGTGATTAAAGCGGTGCGTGATTCTCGCTTCCGTCTATTGCTCCAGCCGAAGCGACAGCACTCAGGCGTGCTGATTTCAACGCGTGTTTTCTTGCCGCACACTCGAGAGCGTTGTTGTTGCTGTGTGTGATGAGACACCGCGATGCTGGAATCCGATGCCGCGGTAGGTGAGTTCTGGCTCGTTCTGCCGACAATACAGTGGTCCTCTTCTTTTTAAACGTACATCCGCGGCTCCGTGCGCATAGATTCTCTCTCGCATATCTCTGGTTGCCTTCTCTGCCTCTCTGCTCTCTCTAAATGTAAAAGAATACACAGACAGAAAGAAAAACTTGGTAGCCACTTTCACTCGTGATTTTGGCCGATTTAGAATTGGATTTCAAAGATGATGAAGTTGAAGAAAAGATAGATTATGGTAAGATCTATCCATTTTTGTTGGTTTCGTTCGCATGCATGATGTTTTCGTTCTGTTTGATTAGTTCCTAAGAGTGTATTCTCTGTTGTTTTAAGCATAATTTTAGCACTTGGAGGAGTCATTTAGAGCTTGAGGAGTAGGATTTGCGTAGCGAAGTGAACTACGAAGTTGAAGATCAAGGTATGAGCTTTGCAATGCATGGAATTTTTTGTGCATGCACGAGGTAATTAGTTAGTCTTTTAGCTCGTCATTAGCTATGCAATGTTAGTGCTTAGAGGTTAGAAATAATTTCAGACGACAGATACAACATTTATAATATATTTTTTAGAAGAGTAGGTTGAAGATGTTGTACCTATGTTAGGTGCGTCCATTAGTATTGACATGCGAGAAATCTTAATACGGTAATTAAGAAAAAACTTGTACTGTAATTGTTCATTGCATGTGGTATGTTATTTCATGTAGTATGTTTATTAATAAGTCTATAGTTAGGAAGCCGTAGGTCTACTTTGTTATGTCGCAATAATCTAAATTTTATATGTTAAGATTATGTGCTAATGTACTTGATGATGTATGTAATTAGGTAAAATAATTCATCTTAGTAGCAAACAAGGAGGAGATGACGTGATTGAAGAAATTGTGTTTCCATCTTCGCTATCCCTTTTGAGGTGATGACCACATACATGCAAGTGCTATTTTCATACTTTTGATAGCAGAAAGAAAAATCCGTGTGTAATATTGATGTTCATGTGATAATAGGTTGACTCCGTTCATATAGTACTGGTGACGGAAATTTATTCGAACTATTTGGACTTTTAATTGCATTCGCAAGCACATCCATATTGGAGCTAAGGTATAAAATGACACCATAATTTTGTTAATATTTTTTATATTGATGTACTGTTGTGAATAATGTGCATGCCGCTGCAAATATTATTATTTGTAAATAAATGATTGCTATTGTATGATATGAACAAATTATATAAATCCGGAAGAAATTAAATGTTTTACTCATATGATATTAAAATGTTATTATCATACTATTATGTTTAGTGGTTGTTTGTCATAACGAGTAATTACCATCGGTTATGTCATAACCTGTTGTAAGAAAATTAGTTTTTACTAATAGTCGTTTTTCCAAAAGCTCAGTTTTTGCATGTTACGAGAATCAGTTTAGGATATTTTTGGGGTAGTTGGAGAAAAGCAAACAGAGTTTTAGTTTGTGACGCTCGTAGACGAGTTAGAGAAAAAAAAGTTCTCTAAATACCCACTAACCAAACAACCCCGGAAAGTCTAAGCAAATGATTCTAAAAACAAAACGAATATTTGTAACGAAAATACGATTATTATTTTAGTCGTCTGATATGTAAATGTTGTCATCGTACTACTATTAAATGTTCAGTTACTAATTGTTTGAAATGTAAACATGTATTTTGGTTAGGTACTATGGAAAATTTAGTAGTGTACTATGGGAATGTCTTACGGGACGGTCCTTTCGGGGTGGATGTGTCCTTGTGCGAGTCGACTACAGTTGTAGTTAGAGACATGGTGAACGTGGGTTACGCAGCTGTCAGAAGGTGCATCCGAGCGGTGTTTGGCCCAGGGATGCAGGGGGAAAATGACAATGGAGGCCTTCGTCGCTGACGGAGCAAATGATGGGACAGCTGCCCGTTGGGGTTTGCGGCCTGTCACAGGTGATCAGTCGTGGGGGTCGTACATGAGGTTTGCAAGCAATCCCAATAACCCAGTGTTTGGTCAGCCGATGGTGTATGTGGAGTTCATTTCAGTCACTGATGTTGCCGGATGCAGTAGCAGGGGCGGTGAGGTCGAGTTGGCCATCGCATCAGCCCCTAGCATTGGCCCATCGGAACCGACGGGCGACCAGCCTGTGTATGACACAGGATATTGGTCTGCGGCCGTTGACATGAGTGAACACGTGGAGGGATTGCCGGAGGCGCTCGATGATGACGATCACTCTTCCGCGTCTTCCGAGTCAAGCGAAGAAGAAGATGTTCCTCCCCAGAGAGTGGTCGCGGCGTCACTGCAACCTGGGTTTTTACAGGATATGAGCATCACAAATGAATTTCACTCTGTTTCTGGCCTAGAAGCGGGGAGCCTGGAGGTTGGGCAGGTTTTCCCAGACAAGAAGTCTGCTTACCAAGCAATTAATAGGTATGCAATCGCCCTCCACCGCCAGCAAAAAGTGAAGCAGTCTGATAAAAAAGAGTTGAAGGTCATATGCATCCACACCGCGAAAGGTTGCCGGGGAAGAGTTCTTGCTAGACTGAAGCCTGGGGTATGTCAGTCATGGCATATCACAAAAATAGTGCAGCGTAGCTGTGAGCAAACTGGGACTCTTTCAAATCACTGCAATGTGATGGCAAGATATGTGGCACAGGTGATGGAAACGATTGTGCAGGGAAGTCTCAACATTAGTGTTAGGGCTTTGCAAAAAGATGCAGAAGATCAGATTGGCTTCCCTGTCAGCTACAGCAAGGCTAGGCGTGCGAAGGAAAATATATTCAAGAACTTGTATGGAACCTATGAGGAGGCCTATTCTTATGCCCCCAGAATGCTTCATCAGATAGCAAGTGCTAATAGGGGGACTCAAGTTTGGCGGAGAGAACGTCAGAACCCAAAGAACCCGGGTGAGCTAATCCTGGACCGCTTATTCTGGGCATTCGCCCAGACTATACAAGCCTTCAGGCACTATCGCCCGGTATTATCAGTTGATGGTACCTTTCTCACTGGAAAGTACAAGGGCACACTATTGGTGGCGATTGCAGCAGATGCAAATAATCAGCTTCTTCCTATTGCACTGGTCGAGAGCGAGAACAAAGATAGCTGGTTATGGTTCCTGAGCTGCGTGAAGATGGGTGTCGTGAAAGAGCGTTTAGGTGTTTGCATCATCTCTGATCGCAACACAGGATTATTAAGTGCTCTCGACATAATTAAGGAGTCGTCAGAAGAGTGGGGGTGGCCGGATCTAGAGGGAAGGTGGTGCATGCGGCATTTGGCAGCAAATTTTTACTCCAAATTCAAGAATAAGGATTGGTTCAAGTTATTCAAGAGGATTTGCATGCAGAAAACTGAAGCCAGAATGAATGCCATCTGGGCAGGTATCAATGGTGAGATCGAGCGCGCGGCCTTGCCGCAGAGAGAAGACCGGAGGGGTCGAAGGACGGCCATAAATTTGAGCCAGTGGATCGGCGAGAATTGCCCTGATGTGTACAAGTGGGCGCAGGCTCACGACACCGGGGCTCGGTATGGAATAATGACCAGCAACATGTCAGAGGTGTACAATGGTGTTCTTAAAGGGGTGAGAGCCTTGCCTATCACAGCCCTAATTGAAGAAACTTGGAACCGGACCCTGTCATACTTTGCAGACAGGGTTACCGTGGCTAAAGCACAAGTTGAATTGAACAAGCCATGGTCCGAGAAGATGCAAAGACATCTGGACGAGAAAGCAAAGAAGTCCCAAAGCCATGGCTGCAGGAAAGTGGACGCACTTAGGAATAAGTGGGAGGTCAATGCGAGCCAAGTACGTTAAGGGTCAGCACAGAGGATCAAAAAAGCAAGCTGTCACCCTCGGCCCAACGTCCTGTGAGTGCACGTGTAACAAGCCCAAGCTTGAGGGCTACCCTTGTAGTCATGTGCTCCGGGCGGCTGCAGATCAAAAAATCAGTGTTGAGCCATACATATCACCGTACTTCAACATGTACAATCTGTATAACACTTGGAACGGTGAGTTCTGGGCCTGGGGCATTGATATGAACTACAAAATGATGTGGCCAGATGGGCCAAAATGGGTTCCGAACGCCGACTTGATGAGAACCGCCAAGGGACGACATCAGTCTAGGCGTCATCGCAATGACATGGACCATAGCCAGATGGTAGAACCAAGGCGATGCCGCGTTTGTAGGTGTCCTGGACATTCACGTAGGGAATGCCCGTATCGAGCGAACAACACCGCATGATGTTGATTTATCTGTACTCGCTATGTCTACTTATATTTGTATTATACTTTTATTAATTTAAATTGAATATGTTTGTATTATTGAATCTCTTTGTGTTATTGTATTTATATTTATTTTAAATTGAATCTCTTTGTATTATTGTGTTATTGTATTTATGTTTATTTTAAATTGAATCTCTTTGTATTATTGAATCTCTTTGTGTTTTTTTTGTATATTTGTGTGCAGGTTATGGCTAAAGTGCCGCGGCTTTTGGAGGGGCCCCATGACGCCGGCCACCGTTGCCACCTATTTTTGAACCCAAATAAAGAACATGATTATCGGAGTTTCAGACTTCGAACCGTAAAGAAAACCTGGCCAATACACAATTATTTCATTCCTCACCTTGACGCTTACGGACTACATGCTTTTGCTAGGCTCACATCAAGTGAAGACCCATCCCAGTTACGTTCGGATCCATCCCTTTTGACATCCCTCGTTGACCGGTGGAGACCTGAAACCCACACCTTTCACTTTCGTTTTGGGGAGCTTGCACCTACACTGAAAGATGTTTCTATGATCCTTGCTGTACCAATTAGAGGTGAGCCGTTAGTCTCTCGACGAGTGTCTAAAACTTGGGCACAAAATATATCAGACCGTCTTGGGATGGTAATGCCAGAATCACAACATACTGGTGGTGGCCCCCGTGGCATCCCACTCCCCTGGCTTCATGATAACTTTCTTAATTTTTCTAGCTTCGCTGATTCTGAGACGAGGAAAAGACATCTGTTTGCGTATTTGTTGTGGCTCCTCGGGGTTATGTTTCCAAATTCACATGCGGACATACTTCTCCCTGGTCTCATCTACATTGTGGAGAAGATGGTAGATGAACCTTTACCCGAGCAGCCAAAATACAGCTTCGGTTCTGCCATTCTATCTCATACATATAGAGGCTTGTGTGATGCCACACAAAAAACTTCCTTCGCAAAAAAGCTCCGTTACTTTGTGTCCCCTACGAGTTTCCACTGTTGTGGTCCTGGGAATACCTCCCTGTAGGACGACCTCGTATAATAAATCCCATACACCCATATGACTATGGTGAGGGCAGCTGTGTAACTATGGCCAGCAGGTGGACAAAGCCACGGAAACATTGGTCTCCAAGTATTGCAAAAAATTGTTACCCTATATACCACCAGCAGTTTGAGGCACTTGATGAGTCTGTAGTCACATGGAACCCATGGACTCAGGAGCATGTACATATGGTCTTTGATATACGACCCATCACAGCAGGCATGTTGACCGATAGTGCATTCTGGCTGACTCGCTGCTACTTATTGTTCCTGTGGTGTGTTGAGCCTTACAACCCAGAGCGTGTCATGAGACAGTTCGGTCTATATCAGGAGATTCCACCACCTTTTCCAAGATGTACGGACGAGGAAACCCATAAGTAAGATGTGACCTTCCTAAATAGTTAGTGTCATTTTTAATTTACTAAACTCGCACTTTGTTACATAATTTGTAGGCTAACCAATATGGGCCACGGTTGGAGTCTTTACGATTGGAGGGAACGCAACATTCAATGGGTACAGAAGTGGGAAAATGAAGTGCTAGCAGATATAGTGTATCAACTTAGGTACATTTTATTTACATTATTTTATTACGATGATCATACAATGCGTGAAGATGCTTTGCTTTCATCATAACGGTTGATGTTATTATATAATTTTGCAGACCGTACGATGGAAGTACAGCTCAAGCGTACAAGCAGTGGTACTGCATCAGCACGCGTACAAGCCTGGCCGGTCAACCAGCTACGATACCAACAAATCTCACGCACGAGGAGCAGATGCAGAGACCTGTTGAGCTGCATGCAGCTTACTATCATGACCGGATGGTAATCACTAGTAATTTTTTCAGGTTCATCATTTCATAATCATTTCAACCAAATATTTTTCCAGCTTCAAACTGCCAACGACATAGGGCAGATGGCAACGGAAAGCATGCCGCCTAGGGGACAAGCTGTCAAGTCATTCAATAAACGTTTTAAAAAATACGTGCTAACAAAGTTGAGATGTGGTAGAGGCGACGACGTTGTCACTGGAGCGTACAACATGCCAGTACCGAGGTCAGCCAGACCGAGTGCGGCGCCGTCGTCCAGACCGAGTGAGGCGCGTACAAGCCATGGGCAGTGGGGGGAGGGTCTGAGTACAACAACGACATTGCCACGACATGACTCATCTCTGCCACTACATCGCTCTTCTTCGGTGCTGCTTCGTCAGGGGCAGACATCACAGGACCATGGCATGGGCTTGAATTCGATGCCCGAGCTGTATCTTTCCCCAAACCCATATGCATACACAGGATATGGCGCATACACTCAAGGTGAGGGATCTCAGCCGTATCTCTCCACGCGAGGGATCTCCATGCCCGAGGAGACTCGTGTCCCAGATTTAAACCAGTACCAGGTAGAATGTCCAGATAGTACAGGCGAGGGATCTGATCAGGTAGTCATGTTTACATTTTAATGCATTTA
Organism: Aegilops tauschii subsp. strangulata; assembly: GCF_002575655.3. Lineage (NCBI taxonomy): Eukaryota > Viridiplantae > Streptophyta > Magnoliopsida > Poales > Poaceae > Aegilops > Aegilops tauschii. Next base: position 494,760,755 of record NC_053035.3, on the reverse strand, counting down.
CAGTGATATTACATATTATCCTCTGACAGTTTTTGTTTACAATGTTTCTATGTGCAGGGCATACCTGATGTAAATTGGAACGATGAGTACACCCAACCTGGCGATAATGTTAACGCAGTAGATACAGATTTCTTCAGAGAGGACGTTATTGGCCCATCTTTTATCCCCGAGGAGTCACAACAACCATACGCCTACAATTACGCATCAGGTTCGCAACAAGGATTACAGAATCCATCACCTATGCAGGAGTCGCAGACACAGGAAGACCAACTAGAGTACGGTCGCGGTCTTCGTGTAACTCGACCACCTAATCGCTTGGAGCTTTCCGGTCTGAAGGGAAGGCCAGCTGGTCGTCGTCGACTACAATGATTCAACTATCCACGTGCGCCACCCATTGTATCTACATATGTCAGTATCCGACTTTTCGATTTGAACATCTATGTATGCTGAAATAAAAATGCATCAGTCAGGAACAATTTTTCCTGCCTATATCTCCCGCCATACTATCCCGCTCCACTCTTCGGCTTATGTTTTCGCGCAACCCTTTCCCCTCAATATTTTCCTGCCAACGCTTTCCCTACATATGTTCCCGCCACTCGTTTCCTGCCAACCCCTTCCCGCCATATCTTCCGGCCACCCGTTTCCCGCCATATGTTCCCGCCAACCCTTTCCCGCCATACTGCAGTCGTTCTTTCCCGCCATTTTCTCCTCTCTACCTATAAAACCCCCTTCAGACGGAGGTGGATAAGCATTCAAGTGTAGTGTAGTCGAGACGTTCCATTATCCTTTCGATCGTAGTTTTTACCCTGGGATGAGCAGGACTCTTCTGAGGCTAGCTACCGATTTCAGGATGGACAATAGGATAGTTGCATGGGACGAACTCACCGGTAGTGACACCATAATGAATGAGTTGGCTCACCAATTACGTAGGTCTGGGTGGCCTGAAAGGACCTATGAGGAGGTACGTAAAGAACTTCTTAGGTTGCATGCAAGGTGGAAGAAGGTAGTGGAGCCGGAGAGTGAAACTTTCAGAAGGACTGCAGAAAAGCATCCATTTTTATGGACTGAGCAGAGCGAGGACGAAGATGATATCTTCACGCCGCCGCTTCCGGGTTCTGCATCGTCAAAGGGCAAGAGTTCTGCATCGTCTAAGGGCAAGAGTACTGCATCCTCGAAGAGCAAGAGTTCTGCATCGTCCAAGGGTAAGAGTTCTGCATCGTCGAAGGGCAAGAGTTCTGCATCGACGGAGGATGACGATGATGCCTTCATGTAGTTTTTAAGCTATATTCCAGTTCTACCGTTTAATTCAGATGTACTTGCATTATTAGTTTGTACTCTCTTATTGTAGGGCATTATGTTCTATCTTAATTTCATTTTGTAGTTCTTACATGATGTTCGATATTAGTGGAGGGAAAGAAAATGCCACTACTTTATTCTAAAACTATTTTTTTTTTCATTACGACACGGTACAACTGAAAATAAGATACATCGTAGAATTGAAATAAAGCTACATTTAACTACTGAAATAAAGCTACATTAAACTGCAAAAATAAAGATACAAATGATTGCGAAATTTAAAATACTACCACAGGAATCTACTGAGTCCAGCATGGATATTTTCCTTTTCCATCGCCAGCTTCTTCTGCTGCCTTGGCCTCACGAGCCCTTTCTTTCTTTCTCTGCCTCTCCGCCTCACGAGCCTCCTTTCGCTGTCGTTCCTGCTCCTCCATGCGACGAGCCTCTTCCCTGTTTTTCTTTCCTAAATCCTGAAAAAAACGGTGTTGCTCCGCATAGTATTCTTTTAACTCTCTCTCTTGCTCTGCTTTCTCCTCAGCTTCCGCCTTCTCGCGTCGCTCTTCCACATAGAAACTATTCTACGCACGGCGACTTCTTTCACGAATCTCAGTCACTGCCCAAGCCGGCATCTCCGTGTCAATCCAATGATAGTACATGCACAGAGGCGGAGGAGACTACAACAAGAAACAAGAATGTTATTAAAGAATCAATCAAAATACCAACAATATCTATTCGTGATGGTTAAAGCATACCGGAGGCTTGTCGTACTCTGAAATAGCTACGGTTGGATCTTCCTCATAATTGGCGCACATGAAAAACTTCATGCCCAACCAATCTGAAAAATCCGTCACCTCCTTCACCTTGCAAAGATCGCCACACCAACACCGCAGGACTGCCATCCCCGGAGGCAAACTTGCATTCTTCATTTTCCTCGGCCTAATGCTTTGATCCGAGCAAGGCAAACTCATACCGGCTAGAAAAATGTGTTACACACTTTGCGCAGTGGCGATTTCGAGGATGGCTGGACGAGAGCATCGGTGTCTCCTTTTATAAGCTCAGACGATAAATGATGGCGAGAAAATTAAGCGAGAAATTTTAGGATCCCTGTAGTGTCGGCTCAACAGCTTCCCGCAGCAAGTGACTGATTCCCGCGGTGCCGTCGCATCAAGCAATAGCCAGAGCAATTCTCACAGTGCCGTCCCATCCGCTGAGGCAAAAAAAGCTAAAGCAGAACTGATTCCCGGGCGAAAGAAGCTAAAGCAGGGCATCAGCGTGCATTTTCCCGCGCGTGGGAATCACCGCTGTCAGCATCGCTGTCGCACACGGGAATCAGCGCCGTCAAATGTCCCCTTCTCGCTTTTGGCAGAAAGGCCGCCTCACCCAGTGGCGGCGTGGCCCACACGCTGGGCCCGCGAGCAGCACGGCCTGTCGGCCCGGGAGCGACAGCGGCGACAGTGTGACCGCCTCACCTAGTGGCGGCCGGGCTCACCACTCCTGGCCCGTTCCGTCCCAGCTGCTCCACTGTGTGAGAACCGTTGTGCCCCGCGGCCGCCTCCTGCGGTGGCGGCAGGGCCCGCTACCTCCTGGCGTGGCGGCAGGTGCCACGTGTCGCCTGCCGCGCCTGCCGCCACTAGTGAGGGGGTCCTTTTTAACATTTTTATCTGCAGATAGTCTTTTTTGGCAATAGCGTTCGGCAGGGGGTCTTTTTGGATAAAAAATCGCACGATGGGACCTCGCCGCCGAGCGCTCCCTGCACCATCCCAACCTCGAGCACGCGTAAGGAAGCGCCTCCTCTCCCTCTCCAGTTTTCCTCCTCGCGCGTGGTGTTCTCGTTAGTGAAGGCACGTGGTCGTGGTGTCGCAACGGCCTAGCCGAGAATGGCGAGGCTGGACTAGATCTTTAGCCTGCCGCCGATACAAGGCTCTCTACGTGCCTCCATGCTTGTTCTTGCGCCTCCGAGAGGCGAGAGGAGGCCATTTCCGCGTCGTTCGCCATGATTTTTCTCGCAGTAATAGTGTGTGCTATTTTATGGAATGGGTTCGCGGCAAAGTAGGCAACAAATTACATGTTTAAGTTGAGGCAAATCACGACCTTAATCTCCATATGTTTTTTTTTTTGAGAAAAATGCGGAAGCTTTATTCATCTAGTTGGACATTAAGAGGGATACATAAGCTTTAGGGTGCAGAGAGAAAGCATAGTTGGGCTAGAATGCATCCAAGCCAAATGGGCTGCCAGCCCAGGCCAACGCTAACCAGCCAGAGTTGTCCAGCGGAACTACTCATTTTTTTTCTTTTGCAATTGCGGAACGATTCGTCGGCTCTGGTATTTTTAACAAGAAGAGCAGTTGGCTGACGAAAATTGCTTATGGTTTTCCAAAAACATTTTGTACAATGTAAAAATAATTCTAAACACACACACACACACACACACACATGTATACAATGTATGTGCCAAATTTGATACCATTTTACTTGTATACATGGCGTAAAAATAGACAAAAATGCATTTTTGAATGTGTTGCTTTTTTTTGTTGGGCTGGATTTTTTTGTACAGCTTACAAGTTATATTTTTTAAAACAAATTTTCATGGATCCGTAGTGAACACATACAAGTTGCCACAATATTTTTGAAACTTATAAACATGTTTTTTGATTATTTTTTCCACAAAAACAAGCACCATAACTTGCACTCGGTTTGGCTATCCGATCAAGGAGTTGAGGACTACCAAACAGGCCATGCAGCCACGCCCAGCCACCTCGATCTGGATAGGGGCGGGGTCACATATCGTGTTGTAGTGGACGAGGGGCGATGTCAAGGTCTATCTTTGGTGGATTTGCTCGGATCTCGTCGTTGTTCGTCTACGTTCGTGTGTCTTCGAGTTGGATCCTTCTGATCTACGTTATTGTTCATCTGCAGCGGTTGCTGTTCTGGTGCGCTGGTCCTATGAGGCCTTAGCATGACGACTTCCCGATTGTTTACTACAACAAGTTGTGCCCGACTCCGGCGATGGAGGGGCGATGACGGCGGCGCGCCTTCGGCTCGCTTCAGTGCTTGTAGCCGTCGCTAGGTGGTCTATGGATCGGGATGTAATTTTTATAATTTCTGGTATTCGTTGTACTGCCATGATTGGAGATGAATAGATCGAAAAATTTCACGCAAAAAAAAAAACCTCGACGGAGGTCAGGTGGGACGACAACAACACCATCTGCTGCGAGTATTTCGATCGATACGAATCAACCTGGAGGTGGACAATTTTTTCTTGCTTGGAACTTGGAAGGCTACAGAAGGGGATCGCCGGAGACATGGTGTATCAATATTTCTCGGTCATGTGTGGTGTGTGCGTACTCTTTGCCTTTTCTCTCTCTTTGAAACATGTACACTAACTTAAACAAACTGATTAGTATCTCAAACTAGATGTCTGTCTGTACAAATGACACGTTATATAGCTTGCTACTACAAAATTTATTATATAGTTGCATCTTATTTATACGTATAAGATGAGCTAATCTCATTCCTGTTCTTTTCCAAATGCCTACAAAAATAGAAATAATTAGATATAGTACCCCTTGGTCCTATATTAATTGTCGCTCAAACGGATATATCTAATACTGAAATACGTCGAGATAGATCTATTTCGACAATTAATATGAGATAGAGGGAGTATTAGATAGTAAAATTTTGTTTGATATCAGTTATTGAGCCGCTAGAAATATATTCATTAGTATAGTGTTTAAAAATGCGGTCATTGCATGTATATTGTAAGTTATGCGACCTTTGATAAAACATACTACAACAAGTATATATAGGGATGGGATTTAAGACATGTATTGGAGTGGAGAGGAACACACATGTGGAATCTTTTTAGGGGAGGGAATTAAATATATATCACATGCATTGGAGGTGGTTCAAGCATGCACCACTGACTCCAATAATCCTAGTCCTTGCATCCCTCTTGCATTGTCCCTAGCTCCTGTCACTGCATCCGGTTCCTTTATTCGTTGTCACTCGGTAAGGTTGTTGTGTGCCTTCTCTTGCAAGAGAGAGGCTTCCACTATGATCGATCTCAACTAGGATATGGTGGCAACCAAACGCGCATGATGAGGATGTGTCGAAGTTGTTGAAGACAAAAGCAGACGAGCCACTGTGAAGGAGGTGTATAATGACTATGTCTAGAGAATTCTGACAAGAATAAGCTGACAATGCGAGAGAAGGAGGGGGGCTTGGCTGCCTTTGAGGAGAATGAATTGCAAGGGGTGGACTAGAAAGAGTATATGTCGGTGTCATAGCTTACCAGGGCCATGAACATTGCCAATGACGTGCAAACCTATTCATGTTGGAGTTTTTTTTTTGCCGTTACATTTTTTGCCTTTAAAGCTCCCTAAAGTTATCAATGACATTTGGCTTTGATAGCACAGATGCTACTACGCCTTGTCAGGACTTTGAGGTGTTTATTTTCTCTAGAGACTACTGGTTTCTATGTGCATGCATGCTACACTATAGCTGCTATACGTAGAATCATTTTTTGAGTGGTTGAGTGTTTGTGATGCCCATCATTGATGATGCTCCTGCTGTACATGGGGTGTTGCGAGCTTCTTAGCTGCAAATCTATCAGGTCACCTTTCTCTCATTTTTATCATGTTTATCTATGCTCTTCAAGTTCTATAAGTTACTTTGGTACCTCTACTGTTTTAGATGAAAAGAAAATGAATTATAGAAAACAAAGTTATTTTACGCTCTACAATATATGTTTATGTCATTGACCTATCAAAAAATTTACAGGAGACATAATACAGTAGATATAGCAAGCAAAAATAACCATATATAAATGACAAAGGAGAAAAATGGCGCGGCAACTTGCGCGCCCTTGCTTCTTGTGTATTCTATTTCTAACCTTTATGTCTAGCTTAAGTACAACTATACTGCTAACATCCCCCCTTAGTCGTAGACTCGTAGCAGGAGTAATGCAGACGATTGCGACTGAATTTAAAGTCTTGCGCTTTATTCATACTTTAGTTCATCTTTCTCCAAGCAAAACGTCATGTATTTTGGAGTCAAGGTCACGGCGGAAGGCGTATATTGGTCTATATCTTCAACTATGTAAGTAACCAAGTGTTTTGAAGTTGTGGAACGAAACCTAATCCGTCTCTTATCCAGGTAGCAAGTAATATTTGTAAAGGACTTTTTGCAGAGGCTATGATGAAGTTATGGAGCAACGATGATGATAGGTTAGCAAAGTTCTCACATTCCTTGGATCAAGGGCGGCACATTTGGTTGTCCGAACCCCATAATCCCTACTTTGTGTGAACTTTGAGTAATAAAGTTTGGTTTAACCCCTCAAAGAAAAATCAAAGCAAAGCTATGTTTAATTGAAAGTAAATGTAAGTAAAGTTATGTTTTAATTAAAATAAAATGTAAGCAAAGCTAAGTCTGAGAGAGGCGCCGTTAGCGGTAACCTTAGTTTTGAGCAATGAGTGGAAAGCATGTCATGGTCACACATAAAAAATGATTTTGCGAATACTCCTCTGTCTTAAAACTTTGAAAACCTCCCTTGTAAAGTTGCAACACACTAAGCCATCCATTTTATTGATACACCTTTGGTGAAATGTCCTTCCAATTTTCAGGTCTGTGTAGTTACTTGAGACGAGAATAGAGTTAAGAAATGTGACTGACATTTTTCAACTTCTGAAGAAAAAAGTATAACCACTAAATTTACAAGCTCAACCGTTATGTCCGACAATTATATCATTATCATGGCAATGTAAATTGCTCACAATATCACTCCTAATCTACAACTATGTGCAGCAAGTTCACAAAGAAGAAAAAGAATGAAGAAAAACACATAGAACTCTATAAAAGCACTACTAATCAACATACGCTAGCCGTGCGTACATGCAGGATGTCGTGCATGGACCTCGTAACACTTTCCTCTTCCGAGCCCGTGTGCCACAGGAGACTCGCCGACACCGCCGCTCGTCTTCTAGTTGGAGCTGGCGTCATTGCAGTATGCGCCCTGCTTGGAACTGGAACTTAAATTTGGGATGGAAAGAACAAGCTCCTTGACATCAGAGCTCGACGACCGAAGGTGCGCGAGGATCTTGCTAAACTTGGGCCTTTGTCGTGTGATGGCTATGGATACGTCATTGGGGAAGAGGTCCTTCCGCAGGAAGGCGTGGTACATGGTGGTGGCTAGAACGCCGGTGACCGTGACAACGGCAATTCCTGACAACCCGACTGCCAGTGAGCGCGTCAACACATTGTCTACCTCCGATGCATACAACACCGTCGCCAAGGCCACACTCGTCATTGGGAATGTGTACGCCCACCATGCCAGCGAGAACCTGAACCCCCGAAAGAGGTTGACGCGTACCACCAGCGACACATAGAGGAATAGTGAGATGAAGTAAAGGAGCTTCGCACCATCGTTGAACTCGCCAGAGATCCTCGCCCAGGCCATGGACGCGACGCTAGGCGCGGCGACGAAAAGAAAGAACACTGGATGGAGCTCCTTTGGGAGTTGCACATTGGTGGGGAGCCGCTGATACAGAGTGACGAAGAGCACGGCATAGTGGGCCAACCCGACGCCGAAGAAAAAGATTGGCAACTCTCGGAGACCCATCCTAGCACCGAGCAGCGCACCAACGAAGTTGCCAACGACAGCGAGGTGGTTGGATGGGTTGGCCACCTTTGAGAGGCGCCGCTCGCCGCTAGACATCCACTGGCCATAGATCTTGAGGTCGAGGCACAAGATGGGCAACATGAGAAGGTACCAGACAACGTGGTGGATCTCCCACACCGGATGCGGCACGCCCTTGACAAGGAAGAGGCAAGCAATCGATGGTGCAAAGAAGAAGTTGACGCGCACCGGGTGATGGAACTCGCGGCGGACAGCCTCGAAGTAGAAGACGACCTTAAGAAGGTAGGTGATGGAAACAACAACCATGAGTGTGACAGAGATCCACCAGAGGACGTGGTTGGCAGCAGGGTGCACATGAAGGAATTTGGTGGAGGGCTCCGACTCGAGGGTCTTCCACAGCATGGCCTGGCTGCTTACGCCAAGGCACATCCCAAAGGCGCTGATGGGGAACCGGAGCAGGAACGGCCATGTCTCGTCCTTAGGCAACACGGCTACCTCTGTCGACTGCATGTTCACAAGTATATTAGACACAAAGATGGGTTAGTAAGGAATGGTAAACTTTTTGCTGGAATGCTATGCGGTGACGTGGTACGTACCCGAAGTGTCTCGAGCTCGGGTCCTTCGAGCGCGGCGAAGTAGCGGTCGGCGGTGGGCACTGCATCGTCCTCGTCGGTGTCCTCCTCTGAGATCTTTGACGCCGCAACTTGCTCGACGTCGGTGTCCTGTGGCACCCCGCGGAGGCTGGAGAGCTGCCGCTGAAGGCGGCCAGAGAACGTCTTGAAATGGTCAAACCGCCGGTCTCGCTCCCGCATGCTGTCGCTCCGCAGCACCGCCGGCACCTCGCCGCCGACTCTGACCACCAAGGACGGCTGCGAGTGGTGCCGGGCCTGCTTCAGCAGCTGCGGCACGGCCGGATGGTGAACCCGCTCGACCATCGACTCGCTCAGCGGCACGGCAGGGGCGCTCACGTCGGCCTTGTTGGCGCGGACGACCGGAGGCATGCTCGGGACGCTGATCAAGACAGAGCTCGTCGTCTCAGCGTAAGAAGCCGCGGCCGCTTCCTTGGTGGTCCTGCCGCCGGAAACGACGGCATCCGCAGCCTCCATTGAAGAAACGCCGGCGGCAAGCGACGGGACACGAAGGAGAAGCGGCTCCGGGGACGGAGCACACCCCGGCATCTGGATGCTGACCTCTCTGGACGCCATGGCAACAACTTTCTCTCTTTCTTCGTCTCCACCGCTGGACGCGTGCGAGTTGGTGGTGACTGGCGAGTGAATGTATGTGCATCGCATCGTGGGCGTGGCCAGCTTATTTATAGACACATGACCCGAGTGGAGGACGCACGCGCGGCTAGCCAGCTGATGGATCGACGGACCGACCGACCGGCGACCGGCGGTCAGGTCAGCAGCGCCGGCACGGGGTGGGATGAGGCACGCACGTGGAGAACACACGAAGGTTCCACGCATCACCGCACTTCCAAAAAGCTATTGCGACAGATATAGCACGCGCCACGCAGTCACCGTCAGCAGTCGGCACTGCGCAGCCAGCGGTCGCGCCGGATTCCTCCACGCCTCTTGCCCGTGTCCATGTCAAAGAGACAATGTCCGTCATCGTCGTCTTTATCACGTCCCCGGCGGTCCATGGATCCAAGGAGACGAAACTCTTGTGCGTTCATGCACGCGACCTCGACCTCGACAGATGTTGTGACGGAGAGCTCGATCGATCGAGCGTGTCTCATGGGTTCGTGGCTAGTAATAAGATACTAGTATACATGTATTAATTTGACGTAGAAATAATAACAATATACTAGGATTATGCATGACAGATAAAAAAAATAGAGGCAAGCACGACCTTTTTTTGTGTGTGCAAAGAATAAAATGGTGCATATATGGGCCCATGCTCGTGCTCAAATGGGTAACACGTTTGAAAAAGAAAACTATGATAGAATTGTGGTCATATAGTCATATAGTACTCCCTCATGATCTTATTGTGGGACGGAGGGAGTAGGTTTTTTTTCAGATAATGAAAGCTCTCATCAATCATACAATTGCATGTGAGCTTTGCCTCCGTGATTGCTCGGCATTATGCCAGGATTATCCGATTAGGGCATCTCCAACATCGGCCCTCAAACCGGTACTATCCATCCAGACGCTGCTGTCCGAATCCCAGAAGCCATCCAACGCCGACACCCTTCGTCCACGGAGCAGTTCGGACAACGATTTTCTCGCAGACCGGAACCAAACGTGTGTGGGGGGGGGGGGGGGGGGCTTTACAGGAGTTCGAAGGGAGGTGGAGTACGCGCTTTTGTAGCTGTCCACACTGTTTCCACGGCAAAATCTCCCACTCTCTTCTTCCATTCTGTCGCTCTCCACCCAGTTCCCGCCCTTTTCTCCTCCGCTCTCTTCTTCCCTCCCTCTGCTGACGCATGGAGTCGTAGTATAACCTACCGAAGATGGAGGTGGTGAAGGTCCTGGAGGATCCGAACATTACGCTTGCCCGGAAGATCAACACTCAAGAAGCACAAGGCCAACGGAGGACATGCTGGTGGCGGACATGGCGGTGGGCGTGCTTGTCGTTAACATGGTGGAGGTCGCGGCATGGGCCGCTGTGCCCCGATAATGTCGCCCACTGTACAGGCGCCGCCTTGGCTGAAGCATTACAAGGCTTCGTACTTCTACGCTGCCAAGCAACTCGGTAGGCGGTCCACGGCAACGGCCACCGGGCAAGTGCCTTACATCATCAACTAAAAGCGGCACCACTGCTCTTCTCAGAGTGTTCTTCGATGCAGTTTGTCCGGGTGTGGACGGTGGACAGGGAGCAGATGGGAGCCAGGATGTTGTTCGCTGCTATGCCTAAAGCGGAAGAGCCGGTGTACAATGACGCGGGCAGGGAGATGTTCGACATCATTTACAACACAGGCGGTGTACGAGATGGCTATGAGGATGGGCATGTGGAGAACTTGGGATCCCACTGAGTCTGGCAACTACTCCCATGCGCAGCAGGGTTACACGCAGACCAGCATGCAGCAGGGCTACACCCAGACCGGCACGGGCAAACAACAGCAAGATTGGACCGCCGGTTAGCTAGAGCAGGAGGAGGAGGGCGAGGACGATGATCTGGGTGATTTTGCCCGTGATCCGAAGAAGAGGGTTAGAGGATAAAGCTTCAACATGCAGGAGGGAGAGTTGTTGTGCGATGCATGGTTGGCCACTAGTCTCGAACAGATCCATGGCACAGAGCAAAAGGACACAACGTTTTGGGCCAACATTCAAACATGGTTCCATGAAGACAAGCATTCTGCGCTCTACTCGGATGTGGTCATTCGCAACCGTGAATCAAAGTCCCTCAACGATTGATGGTACACCATCAAGCGGCCATTTGCAGCATGTCATCGCACGGTAGCCTAGTGGTGCGCAAATCACCCAGCAAGTAAGTTCATTTGGCCGAATATGATTAGTTTATAGCCGGATATGCATAGTTTTGTTTATCACTAGTCAGATATACATAGTTTTTTTGGTCACTTGTCGGATATATATAGTTTTGTAGCCGGATATGCATGCATAGTTGTGCAGGCAGATATGCATTATTGACAATGTTTTATTTTTTAGCCTTCTTATGCGTGCACGGTGTTCAAGAAATTGGGGAAGAAAAACTTCACCGCCATACATTGTTGGTTGAAATTGAATGGGCAACCGAAGTGGAACCTATACATTGCCAAGACCGCCGCCAAAGCCATCGAGGAAGAAACCGGTGACCCAACTGACCCAACAAAAGAACCGCCCAAGAAGGTTAGAAAAGTGTTTCGGGGAAACAAGTGGGAGGAGGAGATGGCAAAGCAAGAAGGTGCGGTGTCCAAGTTGACAGACAGGTTCGAGGACATCTATTGAAGAAGGGGGAGGCATACATCAAGCGCTCCGGCATCAAGGAAGATAAAAAGACGGAGAGGTTCAAATTGTTGATGGAGGCGACCGAGAAGAAGTTCAAGCTCGAGGAGAAGAAGGCCATGCTCGGAGAGAAAAGGTCATGCTCGAGGAGAAGAAGACGATGCTTGAAGAGAAGAAGATGAATATCGTAGCCGATGCGGAGGACGCCATGATGCTAACCTTGAATTTGGAATCTTTGGATGCTGACACGAGAATGATCGTGCAAGCCTTCTGCTACAAGATGTTGCAGAAAGATGAGTTGGATGCACCGAACAAGGAGGAGATGGAGGCGGCGAATAACAAGCCAGAGGCGAAGGCTGCCTACGTGGCGGCGACAGCACCTTGAGCCTGATTGCTGATTCGGCATGGCAGAAAATCTATTTTTTGCATGAACTGCTGGACTGATATTCTTTTGTGTTCGGGCATGTAAAAACTAAGCATGATTGTCTCTTTTTAGTTGTGATCGGGCATGTGATCCAGTACGCGCTATGGATCAGACTTTATTTGAATTTCATAATGCCCTTTACTGACATATACCAGATAACCTCGGATGGCCGACTCTGGCATCCATATCCACTGACTGGTCCCCCTGTCTATGGATGCGGAAGAAAATTTAGAGGTTGGCATTAAAGATGCCCTTATGCCAGACTATCTCCTAATAGCATTATAGTGTTTCTCCACCTTGTTCCACGGATTCTTTGCTTGGTGGACACATATCTTTGCCGGCAGAACGGATGGACTGCATGAACACTTTGCGGGATGTGAGGATCACAACTCTCGAAGAAGAACCTTTAGACATAATCCGAAGATGATTACCTTTGTCGGTACGTACCTAACTCTGATGGTTACACTCACTACTTCATTCCTTTGATTCCTTTCGAAAAAGGAATCGAAGGTACGAATGAACTTTTGCATGCTTTGTAAACTACTTTCTTCCTTAATATAAGACATTATTACATTTAATCTGGAGTAACATCGATCGAGCTCCTGGGAAGCTTCATGCACGCATGCGGTTCATTCCTTCCGGGAGGAGGAATCTATCTATGTACACCGTGGTGCGAGCTACGCGGCGTGTACGCGGAGACGGCAGTGCAGTCAAGAAGTTGAGCCTGCCTCTGGTGTGGTGCCAGCCGAAAGATCGGTCTCGATCGATGGATAGCGTGTGTCCGCCTTCTTCATCCTCCGGCTCTTGACCTTGACCGACGCGAGCCAAGCAGCTAGCAGCCCGGCCACTACATACTCCACCATGCATGCAAAGTGCCGTGGTGCACACCAGGAGCCCACACTGCACGCTAAGCCAAGAAAAGCTGTAGAAATTGCAAGTCATTTGTGGAGGTGGGTGTGGACCGTGACTTGTCTCTGCATTTGGTCGATCGTTCGGCCGGGTTCAGAGAGTATGCTCATGCCTCATGTAGAGGTCGCTTCCTTGTCTTCAAGTCTTTTTTGTAGAGGTTGCTTCCACGAACCCCCTGGATGGCTAGATGCTTACGTGCATGCATGCAAGACGAGCTAAACTACACGGGGGTTATCAGTCAAGAACAAAGCTACACAATGTGCTGGATTGCTTTAGAATATCAATGAGGGAGTACTCGATTTAATAATCTATGTGGTGATCGAGAACTTGGCGGAAAATCGTCAAGGAATAATAAGGGTATAAAGTTTAGCATTGTTTTCTTAGAAAACTACTAGTTTTTTTACTAGCTTAACCTGCGCGGCGGCACGCCGCGCCCGTCTATATGTCGTTATAGAATTATGAACAATTATTATAAACTAATGAAAATATATGCGGTGGCCTCACATGTGTTATATGTTACTACATAAAGAAAAGCACACTGATATACATACACAGAGACGGTGATATAAAAGCACAATTAGCATCATTCCATACCGTTCAGCTTGCAAAGAAGGAGCTTTCTTCGTTAAAAAACATAAGATAATGATAACAATGAATTATTTCAAGACAAAGGAGAGGCCTGTGATGTGTACTGGGACCGCATTAGCAAGAGTTAAACTAACCGGCATACTTTTCTATTCATTACCGATCTTTTTCATATAACATATTGGAATTTATTTTGCAGCTCGGAACGATTAATAGGGTATTGACACGTATGATTTTGTGGGGTCTGGTGGTGTGTAATATGTTGGTACACTTGGTGAATTCATGTGGGATGTGGGACATTCTTTTGCATGCTGCATGGATGTGACCAGGTGTGCTTGGCGCACCTGATGTAAACACGTACATGTTTATTTGAATTTGTACATAGAAATCAACTGCCTTCCATTGTTAGCTGACTGAATCTTCACCGCATCTCATATAAAATAAATCGACTCACTATTAACCGACTGAATATTGAAATTAGTTGCGTTCTCTTCACAGTAGTGGAGAACTTCAAGGTATATTTATTACTTCAGTTTATTAGATATTCATTGCAGCCAACCGCACTGATTAGGAAATGAACATGCGATATCTCCATCTGTATTACGTAGTACGATCTCAAATAGAAAAGATAATACATACATGCACACATAGAATATTATTATTATTATTAAAAATGCGTTTCTTCCACTACTACCAAGTACCAACATAGTCTCCCAACATCATCAACTCTCTTGCCTTGCCTCACTAACAATATATCACTCATCAGTGAGGCCAATTGATACAATTTCAGTTTAACACCGGCAAGCCAGCAGACAATTCAGTTGATACAGTTTCTTTTTTACCAATATAACTGACCAACATGCAGCTTGTACAGGATGGTCGAATAGAGGAGAAGACAGGGAAGGCACCTAGGTAATAGAGGAGAAGACGGGGAAGGCACCAGAAGGGGACGCAGTCACCGTCCTAGGTGTCGACCCATCAACCATCAGAGACGCAGTTGATGATGGTGTGTGGAGAAGACGAAGCGTAAGACTTCAAATTCGGTCGTAATCGTCTGCTTCACTCCCGCTACGACTGAGAGGGAATGTTAGAAGTATAATTGGGTTTAAGTTAGAGATAAGAAGATAGAGATAGAATATGTTTAAACCTTTGTAACTTGTCTTGTACTCCAAGCCTCTACTCCTCATGTACTCTATATACTACTCCCTCCGTCCCAAAATTCTTGTCTTAGATTTGTCTAGATACGGATGTATCTAATACTAAAACGTGACTTGATACATCCATATTAAGACAAAATCTAAGACAAGAATTTTGAGACGGAGGGAGTAGTACGTAGAAAAGGCACTATTATGAATTTTGTCAAAATTATTTGTGCAACAGAGTGGCTTATAATCTCATGATTATTAGATGCTTCTTACTAACACGATCACATAATATTATGCTTTGATAACTATACTGCACTATCTGCATCTATACCATAACGGAATACCACCCTATCCGGTGTATCTTGTCTTTCTAGAACTCTCCTGACAGTCCTATTCTTCCCACCCTATCCGGCGTGTTCTCTAGTCCCCTAGTACCCTCTCCTTATGCGCCAGTACATGCTGGTCCTGGGGAGCAGTCCAATAGACTGGGAACACAGGGTACTGTAGGTTTACTGTAGCTGCGAATCCCCGCAACTTCAGCCGTCCGATGGACTCTAATCAACGGCCAGCGTGCAGCAGCTCACAGATTTGCTACTTGTCCACCGTCCGATGCAGCATATCTAACGGCTAATACTCAAACTTATTCGTGTAATATATAGAAGTATAGAAAGTATAGATATCCCCACAAGGGTCACATCAATACAACACATAATATTCAGCCATCCTATAATTTCACAGGTCGTACTGCCCAACATGCAGCTTGTACAATAGGGACAGTCAAGAGGACCTCCTCAAAGTGCAGCTTTTGCACAGGATGGTCTTCTCGCCCGCTGCATCCAGCCCAAGCACACCACACGCGACGACACAGCAGCACGCAAGCTGAAAATATACGCGTGACGCAGTGCACGGGACGGCCGGCTGCACCGGCCAGGTGAGCGAGGAAGATGCAGCCGTCGCGCGGTAGCCGTCTTGCAGTTGACGCGGAGACGCATCGACAGGGGGCTTGAGGTACCTCATCACGTCGGCTTCGGCGCTAGCATACCAGAAGCTGAGAAACGACAGCTCCTGACGACGACGACGCGAGAAGGGCTCTAGTGCCGACGAAAGCTGGGACGCCGGCGCGCGGGACAGCTCGAGCCACGCGTGACTATCGTACTCCTATTCCCCGCTCCCCGGCCGCCTTCTCCACCGGTGCCGTCGTCACCGGCCACCTCGCCGATCTCCCTTCCTCAGGAAGCTGCTCCATGCCGCGCATGAGGCGGAGAGAACCGCACCCAACGGCGGCGCTGCGGATCTTCAAGGCGTCCATGGCTGTCACCATTACGACTGGAGAAAGGAGCAACCATAGTAGAATTAATGTATGAGGTGAGACACGAAAGAAGACCCGAGGCAGTACGGACAGGAAGACGACCTATTTATAACCCCACACCGTAGCACGGTACGTACGTGTGCAGGGCATAGGCGGCAGCGGTAAGCGGCAGGATTTCTAGAGCGAGGGACGACCGAACTCTGGAATAATCGGTAAAAGCGGCATTTCCTAACGGGCGCTTAAGGCGCCCGTTTCTTCTGTTGCCGCAAACGGGCGCATACCCCCGCGCCGCGCTAGGCCGGCCCGTTTCCTTCTTTTTCTTTCTGTTAAGAAACTGCACCAAAAATCTCATTTCGAACGTGAGGGTTCGAACTCGCGATAAACAGCAGCGCACTAAGCAACAGACCACCGTACAGATTGTGTCCATTTACTTATTTTCGTTATTTTATTTACGTAGGCCGCGAGAGCCCACCAAACCAGCTTTCACTGCTTGCTGATTTCTGGGCGTTTTTTTCTCTTTTTTTCTGGTTCCTTTTTCCTTTTTCTTTTCTCATTTTCCTTTTTTTATTTTCTTAAAAATGCGAATTTTTTAAAATTCGTGAAATTTTTAAAATTGAATGAACTTTTTTTAAAATTTGATGAAAAATTTCAAATTCCATGAATTTTTTAAAACGTGAACAATTATTGAGAATATGAACAAAAATTTATATACGACGAGCGATTTTCAAATATACACTGAACATTTTTTGGTGTACGATGAACAATTTTGAACTACACAGCGAACATTTTTGTGATATACATTGAAATAATGTAAAACATATTTATACTTTTTTTATATAAGATGAACAAATTGTATACATTGAACATTTTTGTAATATAATCTGAACAATTTTTAACTACACATTGAAAAATTTTATGATATGCGCTGAAAAACCATTTAAATACCCATTGAACATTTTTTGATGTACACTGAACAATTTAAAATTGTGAAATTTTTTCAAATTCGTTGAACTTTTTTTTAATTTCGAATGAACGTTTTTGATATTGATGAACTATTTTTCAAAATTGATGAACTTTTTTGAAATTTGTGAACTTTTTTAAAATCAATCATTTTTTTAGTTCGTTAACCTTTTCAATTCGTGATTTATTTTGAAATCTGTGAACTTTCAAATTTCTTCCCAAAAAAAATTACGTTTTCCCAAATCTGTGTCAATAAATAGCACGACTTTAATTATTCTTAAATCATTCGCGCTGAAAATATGCGTGAACGATTGGTTGCCCTAGTGGTTAGGCGACTGGAACAGGTACTGGACGCCATGTGGTCGAATCCCAAGACTGTCGACGCGGCACCGCTGCCTGTCTTGTCGGAAGAGCACGGCCCAGATAGAGGTGTAAGGGCAAGTACATTGGTTTAGACGGCAACAATCTGGAATACATACCCACGTCATATATAGATAGTGTTAGACAGCTTCTACAACGGTTTGTTTTATTAGTTGTCTGCGTAAACTTGTCACTGCGTGAAACATTAAAAAAACAATCCATGAGCTACCAGTAGTACCAGTACCGACGCCCAGCCATACAACGGCAAAAGTGGCGTCGTTAGCCAGCAATTCTCACGCGAATCGACCGTCTGCTAATTTACCGACGACCTCTTCTATTTCTCTTCATCTCTCTCCTCCATCGCATCAAATATCCTAGATGGCACCTCCTATAGACAGCTGAGTCAACCCCATTGTAC
The DNA here is from genome assembly GCF_002575655.3 of Aegilops tauschii subsp. strangulata. Lineage (NCBI taxonomy): Eukaryota > Viridiplantae > Streptophyta > Magnoliopsida > Poales > Poaceae > Aegilops > Aegilops tauschii. Next base: position 494,742,832 of record NC_053035.3, on the reverse strand, counting down.
ATGCCCTAAGCCCACTCGAACACGTATACCGGAAAAATCCTCGGAAGGCGAAGTCAACGGGATACGCTAGCCCACGGACAATCAAATTCGCTAGGCACACCAACATATAGCCGGTACATACGTTAAGAAAATTTGCAACAGCGATCTACGTCCACCAGGTAACTCTGCACGGTAAGAACCCAAAATAATACACGCGTCGGTAAGCTGAGAACCAAGAAGTCATTTTCAAACAATTGGGTAAACCTCAATGCATAAACTTTTCGGGATATAGTGGCTTGGGTATATGTATGCGGGCTCAGTATTCGGAGATGCCGACAAAAGTAGGGTTGTGTGCGTACATTCATAACAATGAGTTAAGTGTTTGCGTTTGTATCGTGTTAAAAAAACTATTATTACCATAGTCACTAGTGCATTACTGGTACTGATCATGCGGAGCTGCGCATCCAAGCCAGTCATACTACGTTTTTTTAGTACTACGTTTTGACTCGCGTTGACGTGGAAGTACATGTGCAGATCGAGATGCATGTACTACAGAAGTAACAGAACTATAGATGTATTGCATCTAGTAGCATCGCGGATCTTCTTAGTAGATCAAGGCGAAGTAGTTATAGGTGATCAACTGGATGCAAGCTCTTCTTTTATCTACTCGATCAGTTTGTGTCTGCACGATCAACTATAGTAATAGTTAGGTGCAGATAGATGGGCATATGCATCCGCTTGTAAGCAGTCAACTACTAGAGTAAATAGTGTCTACAACGATTTTTGGCTCATCGGTCGAATCCAATCGCTTTGGTCCATCGGTTGAATCCAATCGCTTCGGAGATTCGACCGATGGGCTTGGCTATGGGGAGGAACACACACGAACGCAGACATGGCTTGAAGACATCCATTGGTGTGGCTTCAAGACGAGGACAAGGACGATAACAAATCTCCAATGACGGGCCTGTCGATATATATATTTTTTTTTTTGAAAAGGAGGAAGACCCCCGGCCTCTGCATCTGGTCGATGCATGCATCCGCTTTATTAGTTATTCACAATAGACCTTACAAAGAAATACAACAGTAAGTCTGAAGCCACCGTCTAGACAACATCTGTCGCTACTCATATCCAGTTGATGAAGGGATGCTGATAGTCCGGGCCTAATACCACAGACCTTACAGTCAAGCCTAACATTTAAGACCTAAGGCCCCAACCTAGCCACTTGCCGGGTCTGGGGCACACACCGGTCTGGCGCGCTCTTAGAGGCCGCCGCCACCAACTACCACCGCTCCATCTTCAGAGTTGTACTGACGCATCAACCTTGCTCGGTCTAGCTGTCGTCGACGCCACCACGGCGCCCAACGGCACCACCTCCCTGCGCGCGAACAGCTAAGTACGTCGCGGTCGCCACCGATACACCTTAGCACCACGGGCGTGACGATATGGAGGAGTAGGAGAGATAGCCATAGACAAGGAGAAGAAGGGGTGGCGACAGTGAAAAGTGAGCTAGGCTTTTGGGGAGGAGATGTCATGAATCATGGGTGATAGATGTTGTAGATCGGTTAGGCTAGGATTCCGGCAACAGTAGTGATAGGTATTACCTTTTTCTTGGCCTGAGGAGCTCCCGCCGTTGGCCATGGTGGATGGCTACGGCGGTGATGGCAGAGAGTGCGTGAGTGGCGGCGGTGGAGCTTCCCATCGCTTCAGTGCCTCCCTCTCGATCGGATAGGGTTAGGAGTGGGGAACAGTGGCGGTGACGAACCTCGTAACCCGTGCCCCTGGTCCCCACCTCCTCTTTATAGCACTGCGCGACAGGGGCCCACCAGCCTTGCTTGGGCTGGACGCCCCCGATCAGGGCGTGGGTCAAGGGCCCAATGAGCCGTTGGGCCCATTGGTGGAGAGATCAACCTAACATTCTCCCCCTTGATCTCATCATTATACTTTTAACTTTATACTTTGAAATAACTCTTTTCAAAGTACTTGTTCCATCACAGATTTGCATGTAGAGCATGTCTCATCATCACGGTTCATTCCCGATAGAATCAACACCTACAACGCACTCCTCTGTTTTGAAACAGATTCTTTATCCTTGGGCCCTTTTATTGTCCGGAAATCTTAGACTATACCATAAAACCCATGTCGACTGTGTGTTCACCGAACACACTGGGCGGCAAGCCTTTAATAAGCAGATCTGCAAACACTTGTCTGTTGCTTTTATGCTTCAAGCATTTCTACATGATTCCGGACTTTCTCCTTTACAACGCATAACTCTGTGTCAGTGTGTTTGGCATCAACACTTGACTCGTTGTCATAGGAGCGAAAAACTTAAAATGGTTATCGCTGTTGTCAACCATTATCAATTCCGGGTACTTGTTTCTTTAACCTTTTTGCCTGTCCCTCAGCCTCATATCATGTTGTACATTATCTTTACATCATATTAATGATAATTGATTCATTCTTTAGAGTTTTTTCACACAAAAACTCCAAGTGTGAAAGTCAGCGACAATTGTGGATTTCGCTGTGTATTTCATGAGTCCTGTCTTTGTACTCACAATCTTTTGAGAGCACTTATTTCTTTCAGCATGAGGCCGATATCCTTGACTCCATTCCAGTGATCTATATCTGGACTGGACATTACCAAAACAACCCGGTTACGTGAACTGTGTCACTGTAATGTTATACTTTTGCATTCATTAAGCTTCCAACAGCTGAAGCATATGGTACCATATTCATTTGGTCTATTTCGTATTGACTTTTGGAACACTAAAGTTCCCAAAATCATTACCCTTTACTATAAGAACAGGCGTAGGTTTTCTCGCATGCATACTTTAGAAACTTTCCTTAGCATGCCCATGCGACACACCTAATACCCCTTTTATTCTTTTCTCGGTGAATCTCGATCCTTATAACGAGAGACATTCTTTTAAACTTTGAGGACAAGAACTTCTTTTCCTCCTGCAGTCGAATTAACATCACTACTAACAAGCAGAATGTTATCCGCATGTACAAGATATAGGACATGAAATTCCCATTCTATAACTTTATACAAACACAATTGTCCTCTCATTTTCTTTAATCCAAAACAACATTTGATTGCTTTAGTCCATAAAAGACTTCTTCAGGCAGTATCCCCTGTGTTCTTTACTTTCATCTGATGTAACTCAGTTCATAATATCTTTCATCTGATGTAACTCAGATCATGATGTGCTACCAACACTCATTATAATCTATTCAGTGTAAAATGCACAAAAAACCTTTCGATTTTAGTCGTGTTTTACACCTTTACATATTTTCTTTGGAGTCACATTGTCCTTGTAGACTCTTTACAGCCTACTGTTTTGGCTCCATTGGAAATTACTCATGAGTCCCGAACATCGTCAGAATTCACCAATTTCATTTCATCTCACATAGTCTCTTATCATTTAGATAAGCAGACACTTCTCAAAACTTGATTGAGCGCTTTAAATGAGGTGGGATCAACCTCCATTTGAATTTCACTAACATAGACTTTATAGTAATTAGAAGTATCTGATTTTCTCATTCCTTGAGACCATCTGTGTCTCAGGTACTGGCACATCTTTCATATGGGGCTGTTGTTGCTCTCTCATTGCCAAGAGGCAAATTAATTGTAGTCTTTCACTTCCAAGAGGCAATAGGTTTTACATGGACCTCCTGTTTAATCATTCCTCCTTTATAGAGCTAACAACGGGTGTTGTATAGGTCATACAACATGCTCCCCCAGATACAATCTATTTGAGTCTTAGGTATCTTCATACCATGCTCCCCCAGATTACTCCATCTTCACTAAGAATGGCGTATCTTTAAACTTTATTATTTGGGTTTATTCTGTTAAAATTTTCTTCTTTATGGCACTTTAAGCACTGTCTTAGTATTCCTTAGTCTGCTTTCGGAACTGTAAAAGATCCAGGAATACATCTATTTCTTTTCTTTAGGGGTATTATTATGATCGTCGTACTCCCCCAGATGATCACATTCTTCATTAATGGATATCTCATATTTCTTTCTCCCCCTCGAAATGTGGCAAGAACTTTTCTGCCACAATTTCGAAAAACCATTCACAACTCTTGTGAATTGAGGAAACTTTGAGTATCTACTTCATGTATCTGATTACTTCATATGTAATGAAGTTATCTGTTAACGGTATGGGAGTACTTTTTCCTTATTCCTCATTCCATTTCGGAAACTCAAAATAGTTCTTTATCATTAGTACTTTTGCAAGTCACACTGGCATATAATTCTTATCTATAGGTTCGTCTGTAACTTTTATTCTCTTTGGATGACCGTTGCACATAAGGTGTACGGTCGATACTAGGAAAGCATAATAGCTACTCCATACTTTCTCCCAGAGTGGGACACATTAAACGCACATGAGTCATCATATCTTTCTCCTGTCACACAGGATAAGTCTTAGCAAAAATTTCTCCTGACGTATAGGATTTTTGACATAATACTATGTCAACTTTACCCAGTTACGCAGGTATTTTCCCAGACTTTCCCCGCCATGCGGGTTTTATCATAATCCTCTTTTCCCGCTATGCGGGTAATTCCCTGTAAGGAACATAAATGCCAGAATTGGCTCTTTTGACTGCATATGCAATCATGAAATTCAGAAATAAATCAGAACGCTCTTTGACACACATGCTTAATCCGACGTTGGTCAAACTAAACACGCATGTTGCTTGTTTCATCTCAAATCGTGTTGACTGAAAAATCTTCTTCATATAGAACACATGAAAGACATTCGTCAACCAAGACTCTCAATGATCTATTTGTTTTCTTTTCTTGGATTAATATCCAAGAATTCTTTTCTTTTGAAGCCATTCTTTAGAGAGAACATACTCCCTCACGTTATGACCTTTCTTGGTCATCTTTCGGGTAACAAGTACCCAGCCATTCGCTTGCACGAATGAAAGCATGGAAAACTTTTAGTCTGAGAAAACTTAGCCAATAATCAACAATAATGAGCATAAAAAATAACCCTACGTTGGTCTGGTTAAAAAAAATGTACATTGAACTTTTTAAAACTTTCTTTTTATACTCTAAATCACCGTTGTGGTAGAATTAGAATAAAACTCGTTCTTTTACATTAATTCCATATCACCGTTGGGCGGAAATGGAAATAATGCATATAAGTCATAAACAATGTGATGATAGTATTTCTATTAAACAACTTTGCTAAGAAATAATCATCATCATCAACTTTATTGCAGCGGAAAACTAACAATATACATTTCTCACTCTTTATCAAATGCTTTTGAAAATTTGTCACTTTGATACAAAACTTATCAGAGATTTGAACTTTTAACTGTAAGACTCATTGAATTATAATATTGTCATCATCAACGTTGGTCAGAAAATAACAGTACCATAATTAAACTTTAATCAAATATCTTTCTACTGTCATAGCAGAAGCTATCTGAATCTGATTTCACCCACAAGTGAAAAAACTTCTCTCAAAAACTGTTCTTCCAATTAAATTTTCCCGTTGGTTCCAATTTAATTGAAGGATAAAACTTTTACTTTGCAGCGAAACTTTACAATATTCTATTCATAAGAATTTTATTTTTCTTTTAGAAGAGCACTTTTCTTTATTTTGCAGCGGAAAACATGAATAAAAAAAATTCATGGACTTTATATTCTTTATAGAAACTTTTATTTGACCGAATAAACAAAATCATGAACTTTTTAATTTTCTTTATAAAATTCATGAACTTTTCTTTTTCTAAAAATTTTTATTTTCATTTTCAGAAACTGTTCTACTTTTTTCTTTTATATATTTTCTAAACAGAATTTTTGTTGGAAATTTTTTTGAGTAGAAAAAGGAAACTGTATAAAATGGACTGGCCCTGCCTCGGCCCAGCGCGCAAGGCTGCTGGCCTCGGTGCAGCGCGCTGCTACGGCCACGGCGCAACACGCAGCTGCGGCCACGCCCAGCGCTCAAGGCCCGCAGCGGAGGAAGCGGCCCATGGCCTGCTCCCCGCGCCACGCCGCGCGAGGCGGCCTTCCTCGGCCTAGCCCGCGATCACTTTCGGCCCAAAAGGCCAGTGGGGAGGCTAGGGTTTTAATCCAAACCGTTCAACGCGATCGGACGGTGGACCGCCGTTCTCGCTCGAACAAAAATAGGACAGAGTCCCAGACCCGAAACCTAGCGCCCCCATTCTTTTCTCTGTTCGATCTCTCTCTCTCTCTCCCTTAGACGGCGGAAAAAAGGGGCTGCGCCCTGGCCGGGCGGCGCAAAACCACTGCGCCGCGCCGCGCCTCTCTTCCATAGCCTCTACTTTGATAGAGAGAGAGGCGCCAGTGGAGGAGCTTCGCCCAGGCCGCCAGCAACGGCATCAAAACCACCGCGCCGGGCGAGCCTGGGCTCCTCCCATCTCTTCTTCCCCTTCCTTGTTTCTCTGTTTCTCCACCACCCGCATCTCCTCTCTGTGTCACCGAGGACAACGACGACGTGAAGCAGCGGTGCCCCTTCTGTCCCCCTTGCCGGTGTGCGCGAGCTCCCATGGGAGAGCGCGCCGCCGTCAAGCGGTGCGGTGGGGGTGCCCTTTTGCCCCCTTGGGGAGGCTGTGTTCTTCTTCCCCGCACCTCGGCTTGCCGATGCGTGTGGGGATCGAGAGGAACGGCACGGCCTTGCGGCGGCGCACTTTGCCGGCGAGCACGAGGCCCTCTCCGGTGATTTCTTTGCCCTGTAACTTCAGGGTTCTTGTGGGAGGGGAAAGTTCTTTGATTTTCACCGAAATCCTCAACCGAAACATGGCTGATACCATTGATAGATGTTGTAGATCGGTTAGGCTAGGATTCCGGCAACAGTAGTGATAGGTATTACCTTTTTCTTGGCCTGAGGAGCTCCCGCCGTTGGCCATGGTGGATGGCTACGGCGGTGATGGCAGAGAGTGCGTGAGTGGCGGCGGTGGAGCTTCCCATCGCTTCAGTGCCTCCCTCTAGATCGGATAGGGTTAGGAGTGGGGAACAGTGGCGGTGACGAACCTCGTAACCCGTGCCCCTGGTCCCCACCTCCTATTTATAGCACTGCGCGACAGGGGCCCACCAGCCTTGCTTGGGCTGGACGCCCTCGATCAGGGCGTGGGTCAAGGGCCCAATGAGCCGTTGGGCCCATTGGTGGAGAGATCAACCTAACAATGGGTAGTCAAATTGGTGAAAAACTGTGTGCAAAACTGTGCTAGATATGCGAGAAACAACAACTGTGCAAATATATCGTGAGCCCACCAATCAAACCACCTTCATCTATAACTCGTTGGTAGGAGATGAGCAGTAAATCTAACAACGACAATGGAATGCACGGTATTGTCATGGTGAATTGCTCGACTAGGAGTGTAAATTCCTACACGAATAGGCTATTTTTTTAACGTGTTATGGCGTGTGAAAGCCGGACTGAACCATTTTTCATTTTAAAAGGAAGAACAGGATACAACGCAATGACTACTAGACGTAGCACATGACAAATCCACAAAAAAGTACATGGGAACAAAGAAGAGAACCGAAAACCACAAACTTAGCACCCTTCATACAGTGGCAAGTGCGGCCGGGCCACTGGAAAGCACACCCAAAGTTAAGATAACAAAGGGGTAGAGGCCACCCGCTTGCTTAAGGATCACACTTCACCATGAAGATCTAGGAGAGTCACAACCCTAGTCAAAGGGCATCCCACCGCTGAGGCCTTGTGGTGACGAAGAAATCCGCTGGCGCAACCAAAGGGGGGTGTTCTACCGAGATAATTGATGCACCTCATCTTGGCCTCACAACCGATGGCCATCACCAAATGTGTGACCCTGAGCACTATGCAAATCAACTAGAACTGTGAAAGCCATCAAAGCACCCCGTTTGCCGAGACTTCATCGCTGACACGAACCTCTGAGAAGAGTCAATCAATGAAGCAGGCCGACCAAAAATTGGCATGGCACAACATATGCACATCACTTCCTGGTGCCATCTGCCATGAATAGTGTGTATAATATGCTTCAAAACTAAGACCAATGGACGTACATCAAGTACGTACTTCGTACTGTTGGCTTCTGTGGAAAAGATAAATCTATGCCGAACTTCAGGGTGGAAAAAAGGTTACACAGCTACATAAGCATGTGTGAATACACACTATCTCATCCCAATATAAAAGAAAAAAATGCACACTAAGAGCATCTTCAATAGACGGTCCATATGTAAAAATACCTAACTTTTGAATCTTCGAGAGAGAAAACGCTGCTCCAACAAGTGGTCCATATGTAAAAAAAATACATCACCGCCTCCTGAAGATATAAAATCGAAAACTTCGTGATGCAAATTTACGTCACGAGATACATCTGATGTAAAACCGTGGCTGCCCGCGAAACAACCAACCGCCAGTTCATTTGCGTTCCCGCTTGTGACCGCCCGCCCGCCCGAGCACCAGCCGCCGGAAATCGCCGCTGGCACCGCCCAAATTGCCGTCGTCGTCGCTACCACCGCCCCAAATCGCCGTCGCCACCCTCCGCCGCCCTAGCCCGCGTCGTCTCCCCTGCCGGAAGGCGTCTCGCAGCCGCCCCAGCGCCGCCGTTTCGGGAAGCAACTGTTGGAAATATGCCCTAGAGGCAATAATAAATGGTTATTATTATATTTCTTTGTTCATGATAATTGTCTATTGTTCATGCTATAATTGTGTTATCCGGAAATCGTAATACATGTGTGAATACATAGACCACAACGTGTCCCTAGTAAGCCTCTAGTTGACTAGCTCGTTGATCAACAGATAGTCATGGTTTCCTGTCTATGGACATTGGATGTCATTGATAACGGGATCACATCATTAGGAGAATGATGTGATGGACAAGACCCAATCCTAAGCATAGCTCAAAGATCGTGTAGTTCGTTTGCTAGAGCTTTTCCAATGTCAAGTATCTTTTCCTTAGACCATGAGATCGTGTAACTCCCGGATACCATAGGAGTACTTTGGGTGTGCCAAACGTCACAACGTAACTGGGTGACTATAAAGGTACACTACGGGTATCTCTGAAAGTGTCTGTTGAGTTGGCACGGATCGAGACTGGGATTTGTCACTCCGTATGACGGAGAGGTATCTCTGGGCCCACTCGGTAATGCATCATCATAATGAGCTCAATGTGACTAAGGGGTTAGCCACGGGATCATGCATTACGGTACGAGTAAAGAGACTTGCCGGTAACGAGATTGAACAAGGTATTGGGATACCGACGATCGAATCTCGGGCAAGTAACATACCGATTGACAAAGGGAATTGTATACGGGATTGATTGAATCCCCGACATCGTGGTTCATCCGATGAGATCATCGTGGAACATGTGGGAGCCAACATGGGTATCCAGATCCCGCTGTTGGTTATTGACCGGAGAGGCGTCTCGGTCATGTCTGCATGTCTCCCGAACCCGTAGGGTCTACACACTTAAGGTTCGGTGACACTAGGGTTGTAGAGATATTAGTATGCGGAAACCCGAAAGTTGTTCGGAGTCCCGGATGAGATCCCGGACGTCACGAGGAGTTCCGGAATGGTCCGGAGGTGAAGAATTATATATAGGAAGTCCAGTTTCGGCCACCGGGAAAGTTTCGGGGGTTATCGGTATTGTACCGGGACCACCGGAAGGGTCCCGGGGGTCCACCGGGTGGGGCCACCTGTCTCGGAGGGCCCCATGGGCTGAAGTGGGAAGGGAACCAGCCCTTAGTGGGCTGGGCGCCCCCCCCTTGGGCCTCCCCCTGCGCCTAGGGTTGGAAACCCTAGGGGTGGGGGGCGCCCCACTTGCCTTGGGGGGCAAGCCACCCCCTTGGCCGCCGCCCCCCCCCCCCCTCAGATGGGATCTCCAGGGTGGCCGGCGCCCCCCCCCCCCCAGGACCCCTATAAATAGTGGGGGGGAGGGAGGGCAGCAGTACCACAGCCCCTGGCGCCTCCCTCTCCCCCTGCAACACCTATCCGTCCCGCTTGTGCTTGGCGAAGCCCTGCCGGGATCCCGCTACTTCCACCACCACGCCGTCGTGCTGCTGGATCTCCATCAACCTCTCCTTCCCCCTTGCTGGATCAAGAAGGAGGAGACGTCGCTGCTCCGTACGTGTGTTGAACGCGGAGGTGCCGTCCGTTCGGCACTCGGTCATCGGTGATTTGGATCACGGCGAGTACGACTCCATCAACCCCGTTCATTAGAACGCTTCCGCTCGCGATCTACAAGGGTATGTAGATGCACTCCTTTCCCCTCGTTGCTAGTATACTCCATAGATGGATCTTGGTGATGCGTAGGAAATTTTAAAATTCTGCTACGATCCCCAACAGTGCCATCATGAGCCAGGCCTATGTGTAGTTACTATGCATGAGTAGAACACAAAGCAGTTGTGGGCGTAGATGTTGCCAATTCTTCTTGCCACTACTAGTCTTATCTTGTTTCGGCGGTATTGTGGGATGAAGCGGCCCGGACCGACCTTACACGTATGCTTACGTGAGACAGGTTCCACCGACTGACATGCACTAGTTGCATAAGGTGGCTAGCGGGTGTCTGTCTCTCCCACTTTAGTCGGAACGGATTCGATGAAAAGGGTCCGTATGAAGGGTAAATAGAAATTGGCATATCACGTTGTGGTTTTACGTAGGTAAGAAACGTTCTTGCTAGAAACCTATACAAGCCACGTAAAAACTTGCAACAACAATTAGAGGACGTCTAACTTGTTTTTGCAGCATGTGCCTTGTGATGTGATATGGCCAGAAGATGTGATGAATGATATATGTGATGTATGAGATTGATCATATTCTTGTAATAGGAATCACGACTTGCATGTCGATGAGTATGACAACCGGCAGGAGCCATAGGAGTTGTCTTTATTTTTTGTATGACCTGCGTGTCATTGAATAACGCCATGTAAATTACTTTACTTTATTGCTAAACGCGTTAGCCATAGAAGTAGAAGTAATCGTTGGCGTGACAACTTCATGAAGACACAATGATGGAGATCATGGTGTCATACCGGTGACGAAGATGATCATGGTGCCCCGAAGATGGAGATCAAAGGAGCAAAATGATATTGGCCATATCATGTCACTATTTGATTGCATGTGATGTTTATCATGTTTTGCATCTTATTTGCTTAGAACGACGGTAGTAAGTAAGATGATCCCTTATAATAATTTCAAGAAGGTGTTCCCCCTAACTGTGCACCGTTGCGAAGGTTCGTTGTTTCGAAGCACCACGTGATGATCGGGTGTGATAGATTCTAACATTCGCATACAACGGGTGTTGACGAGCCTAGCATGTACAGACATGGCCTCGGAACACACGCAATACACTTAGGTTGACTTGACGAGCCTAGCATGTACAGACATGGCCTCGGAACACGGAGGACCGAAAGGTCGAGCATGAGTCGTATAGAAATTACGATCAACATGGAGATGTTCACTGATCTTGACTAGTCCGTCTCACGTGATGATCGGACACGGCCTAGTTAACTCGGATCATGTTTCACTTAGATGACTAGAGGGATGTCTATCTGAGTGGGAGTTCATTGAATAATTTGATTAGATGAACTTGATTATCATGAACTTAGTCTAAAATCTTTACAATATGTCTTGTAGATCAAATGGCCCACGTTGTCCTCAACTTCAACGCGTTCCTAGAGAAAACCAAGCTGAAAGATGATGGCAGCAACTATACGGACTGGGTCCGGAACCTGAGGATCATCCTCATAGCTGCCAAGAAAGATTATGTCTTAGAAGCACCGCTAGGTGAAGCACCCATCCCAGAGAACCAAGACGTTATGAACGCTTGGCAATTACGTGCTGATGATTACTCCCTCGTTTAGTGTGGCATGCTTTACAGCTTAGAACTGGGGCTCCAAAAGCGTTTTGAGAAACATGGAGCATACGAGATGTTCGAAGAGCTGAAAATGGTTTTCCAAGCTCATGCCCGGGTCGAGAGATATGAAGTCTCCGACAAGTTCTTCAGCTGTAAAATGGAGGAAAATAGTTCTGTTAGTGAGCACATACTCAGAATGTCTGGGTTACACAACCGCTTGTCTCAGCTGGGAGTTAATCTCCCGGATGACGCGGTCATTGACAGAATCCTTCAGTCGCTTCCACCGAGCTACAAGAGCTTTGTGATGAACTTCAATATGCAGGGGATGGAAAAGACCATTCCTGAGGTATATTCAATGCTGAAATCAGCGGAGGTGGAGATCAGAAAGGAACATCAAGTGTTGATGGTGAATAAAACCACTAAGTTCAAGAAAGGCAAGGGTAAGAAGAACTTCAAGAAGGACGGCAAGGGAGTTGCCGCGCCCGGTAAGCCAGTTGCCGGGAAGAAGTCGAAGAATGGACCCAAGCCTGAGAGTGAGTGCTTTTATTGCAAGGGAAGTGGTCACTGGAAGCGGAACTACCCCAAATACTTAGCGGACAAGAAGGCCGGCAACACCAAAGGTATATGTGATATACATGTAATTGATGTGTACCTTACCAGTACTCGTAGTAGCTCCTGGGTATTTGATACCGGTGCGGTTGCTCATATTTGTAACTCAAAACAGGAACTGCGGAATAAGCGAAGACTGGCAAAGGACGAGGTGATGATGCGCGTCGGGAATGGTTCCAAGGTCGATGTGATCGCCGTCGGCACGCTGCCTCTACATTTACCTACGGGATTAGTTTTAAACCTCAATAATTGTTATTTAGTGCCAGCTTTGAGCATGAACATTGTATCTGGATCTCGTTTAATTCGAGATGGCTACTCATTTAAATCCGAGAATAATGGTTGTTCTATTTATATGAGAGATATGTTTTATGGTCATGCCCCGCTGGTCAATGGTTTATTCTTGATGAATCTCGAACGTGATGTTACACATATTCATAGTGTGAATACCAAAAGATGTAAAGTTGATAACGATAGTCCCACATACTTGTGGCACTGCCGCCTTGGTCACATTGGTGTCAAGCGCATGAAGAAGCTCCATGCAGATGGACTTTTGGAGTCTCTTAATTACGAATCATTTGACACGTGCGAACCATGCCTCATGGGTAAGATGACCAAGACTCCGTTCTCCGGAACAATGGAGCGAGCAACCAACTTATTGGAAATCATACATACCAATGTGTGCGGTCCAATGAGAGTTGAGGCTCGCGGAGGATATCGTTATGTTCTCACTCTCACTGATGACTTAAGTAGATATGGGTATGTCTACCTAATGAAACACAAGTCTGAAACCTTTGAAAAGTTCAAGGAATTTCAGAGTGAGGTTGAGAATCAACGTGACAGGAAAATAAAGTTCTTACGATCAGATCGTGGTGGAGAATATTTAAGTCACGAATTTGGTACGCACTTAAGGGAATGTGGAATCGTTTCACAACTCACGCCGCCTGGAACACCTCAGCGAAACGGTGTGTCCGAACGTCGTAATCGCACTCTATTGGATATGGTGCGATCTATGATGTCTCTTACCGATCTACCGCTCTCATTTTGGGGCTATGCTTTAGAGACTGCCGCATTCACTTTAAATAGGGCTCCGTCGAAATCCGTTGAGACGACACCGTATGAATTATGATTTGGGAAGAAACCTAAGCTGTCGTTTCTAAAAGTTTGGGGATGCGATGCCTATGTCAAGAAACTTCAACCTGAAAAACTCGAACCCAAGTCGGAAAAATGCGTCTTCATAGGATACCCCAAGGAAACCATTGGGTATACCTTCTACCTCAGATCCGAAGGCAAGATCTTTGTTGCCAAGAACGGGTCCTTTCTGGAGAAAGAGTTTCTCTCGAAGGAAGTAAGTGGCACGGATCGAGACTGGGATTTGTCACTCCGTATGACGGAGAGGTATCTCTGGGCCCACTCGGTAATGCATCATCATAATGAGCTCAATGTGACTAAGGGGTTAGCCACGGGATCATGCATTACGGTACGAGTAAAGAGACTTGCCGGTAACGAGATTGAACAAGGTATTGGGATACCGACGATCGAATCTCGGGCAAGTAACATACCGATTGACAAAGGGAATTGTATACGGGATTGATTGAATCCTCGACATCGTGGTTCATCCGATGAGATCATCGTGGAACATGTGGGAGCCAACATGGGTATCCAGATCCCGCTGTTGGTTATTGACCGGAGAGGCGTCTCGGTCATGTCTGCATGTCTCCCGAACCCGTAGGGTCTACACACTTAAGATTCGGTGACGCTAGGGTTGTAGAGATATTAGTATGCGGAAACCCGAAAGTTGTTCGGAGTCCCGGATGAGATCCCGGACGTCACGAGGAGTTCCGGAATGGTCCGGAGGTGAAGAATTATATATAGGAAGTCCAGTTTCGGCCACCGGGAAAGTTTCGGGGGTTATCGGTATTGTACCGGGACCACCGGAAGGGTCCCGGGGGTCCACCGGGTGGGGCCACCTGTCCCGGAGGGCCCCATGGGCTGAAGTGGGAAGGGAACCAGCCCTTAGTGGGCTGGGGCGCCCCCCTTGGGCCTCCCCCTGCGCCTAGGGTTGGAAACCCTAGGGGTGGGGGGCGCCCCACTTGCCTTGGGGGGCAAGCCACCCCCTTGGCCGCCGCCCCCCCTCAGATGGGATCTCCAGGGTGGCCGGCGCCCCCCCCCCCCCAGGACCCCTATAAATAGTGGGGGGAGGGAGGGCAGCAGTACCACAGCCCCTGGCCCCTCCCTCTCCCCCTGCAACACCTCTCCGTCCCGCTTGTGCTTGGCGAAGCCCTGCCGGGATCCCGCTACTTCCACCACCACGCCGTCGTGCTGCTGGATCTCCATCAACCTCTCCTTCCCCCTTGCTGGATCAAGAAGGAGGAGACGTCGCTGCTCCGTACGTGTGTTGAACGCGGAGGTGCCGTCCGTTCGGCACTCGGTCATCGGTGATTTGGATCACGGCGAGTACGACTCCATCAACCCCGTTCATTAGAACGCTTCCGCTCGCGATCTACAAGGGTATGTAGATGCACTCCTTTCCCCTCGTTGCTAGTATACTCCATAGATGGATCTTGGTGATGCGTAGGAAATTTTAAAATTCTGCTACGATCCCCAACAGCAACTGCAGCTGGATTCGTCGATTCCGGCGGTCCGGCAGCCCATATAGCTCCTCTCTGCCGGCCGCCGAGCTCCCTTCTCCTCTGCGCCGCTGTCCGCAGCAGCGACCAATCCAACCTCCGGCCATCTTCTTCCACCCGGCGCACAAGGTGTTCGATGGAATTCCCCAAGGTAAAAAAGACGAAAATTGATGATTTCAATTGGGATTGGATAGTATCTTTGACGGTGGTAGATGAGCTCGGTCGACTCCTCATTCATGGACGATTCATCGTCGGATGAGGAATTCGATTTACATGAAGAAGAGGACATTGCTATGCTACTGGCCATGCACAAGGGGAAGAAGCCGAAGCACGGTGG
The DNA here is from genome assembly GCF_002575655.3 of Aegilops tauschii subsp. strangulata. Lineage (NCBI taxonomy): Eukaryota > Viridiplantae > Streptophyta > Magnoliopsida > Poales > Poaceae > Aegilops > Aegilops tauschii. Next base: position 494,727,460 of record NC_053035.3, on the reverse strand, counting down.
TTCCTTCTATGGTCGTGCGTTCATTCGGAGACACTAGTAGAAAAAGGGTCAAATGTCAAGCACATTAGTGCCGGTTTGCTTTTGAGCCGGCACTAATGTGTGCATTAGTGCCGGTTCCAATGGCTAGCCAGCCGCTTTCATTAGTACCGGTTCGTGGCCGACCTTTAGCACCGGTTCGTGCCACGGACCGGTACTAAAGTGAGTGGTGGCAGGATGTTGTCAGTCCGGGGCCCCTCCAGCACCTTTAGTACCGGTTCATGGCACGAACCGGTGCTAAAGGTCGTCCTACATAAACCCTTCGTCCACCCGAGCTCGCTCTGTTCTTCCCCTTTCCTCTCTCCTCTCTGTTCTTCCCCTCTTCCTCTCGAGATCATCACACATTTTGCCCAAAATTTGTCAAGATTTGAAGGCCCCATCCATTCAAATGTAGGTGTGGTTTACTTAGTGCCTTCTAAATCTCCGTCGTAACCACAGTCGATCGCCCGCACCGTTCCGTCACCGGCACCACCTTGTGGTGAGCCTCTTGTTCATGAATGTTTTACATTACCAAATTGATGTTTGTGTGATTTGGATATATAGTTACTCGTATAATTATCTTACCTGTACGTTGTTTGTTATACATAGTGCCATGGTTTTGATATCCGTCCCCGTCGGCCCTCGTCCTTGTTATGATTTGGATGTGGTATATTCTCTTTTAAAACTAGTTGTTGCATTTCGTGTTTATGACAAATAATGCCCATCAAGTTGACATAGATATTTTTGTCTAGGAGGTTTGTGAACCGGAAATTCTCCAACCGACCCTATTGTCGAGAGGTTAAATTTAGTTGAAAGAGAAAACGAGTATTTGAAAGAAAAATTGAAAATAATTGAGGGGGAGAAGATGGAATTGGAGTTGCATGTTGCCGATGTCGTCGATGATCACAAGATCAAGATGGAGAAAATGCGCTTGAAGATTAGAAAGATTAGAAAATATGTCATTGATAGTGAGGCTTGGTATCATTATGCTGTTGGATCAATTGTTACCTTAGTTGCGATCTTGATCGCATTTGTTGTTGCATTTAAATTCTTTAGTTAGAGAGTTATTTGTTTGTTGCATTTAAGTCTTGTATGAACTTTATGTATGAACTTGTATTAATTTGGTCTATTCGGTGTTGTGTAATGAAGATGAGCCGACAATGGATGTACGATGACCGATGCTCTCCCGAGTTCATTAATGGCGTGCAAACTTTTCTGCTTGCGGCTGAGGCAAACAAGCGGGCGGATGGTTTTATGCCTTGTCCATGTTTAGTTTGTAAGAATGATCACAATTACTCTACGTCAAGAACCATTCATGTCCACCTGTTTAAGTCCGGTTTCATGCCCCACTATAATGTTTGGACCAAGCACGGAGAAAGAGGGATTATGATGGAAGACAATGAAGAAGAAGAGGACGACGACAGCTATCCTGGCCATGGGTTCCCTGAATATGATGATACAACAATGGGGGAAGAAGCTGAGCTGGCAATGCGGGAAGAAGCTGAAGAAGAGGCATCAGATGAGCCCGCTGATGATCTAGGTCGGGCCATTGCCGATGCAAAGAGAAACTGCGCAAGTGATTTGGAGAAGAAGAAGTTGCAGCGCATGTTAGAGGATCACAAGAAATTGTTGTACCCGAATTGCGAAGCTGACAAGAAAAAGTTGGGCACCACACTGGAATTGTTGCAATGGAAGGCAGAGAATGGTGTATCTGACAAGGGATTTGGAAAGTTGCTGGTAATGATAAAGAATATGCTTCCAAAGGGCAACGAATTTCCCGAGAGTACGTACGAAGCAAAGAAGGTTGTCTGCCCTCTAGGGTTAGAGGTGCAGAAGATACATGCATGCCCTAATGACTGCATCCTCTACCGCGGTGAGTACGAGGATTTGAACACTTGCCCGGTATGCGGTGCATTGCGCTATAAGATCAGGCGCGATGACCCTGGTGATGTCGAGGGCGAGTGCCCCAGGAAGAAGATTCCTGCCAAGGTGATGTGGTATGCTCCTATAATACCACGGTTGAAACGTTTGTTCCAAAACAAAGAGCATGCCAAGGCGATGCGATGGCACAGAGAAGACCGTAAGAAAGACGGAAAGTTGAGAGTACCCGCTGACGGGTCGCAGTGGAGAAAAATTGAGAGAAAGTACGGGAAGGAGTTTGCAGATGACGCAAGGAACGTATGGTTTGGTCTAAGCGCAGATGGCATTAATCCTTTTGGGGAGCAGAGCAGCAACCATAGCACCTGGCCTGTGACTCTATGTTTGTATAACCTTCCTCCTTGGTTGTGCATGAAGCGGAAGTTCATTATGATGCCAGTGCTCATCCAAGGCCCTAAGCAACCCGGCAACGACATTGATGTGTACCTAAGGCCATTAGTTGAAGAACTCTTACAGCTGTGGAATGGAACAGGTGTACGTGCGTGGGATGAGCACATGGGGGAAGAATTTGACCTAAAGGCCTTGCTGTTCGTGACCATCAATGATTGGCCTGCTCTCAGTAACCTTTCAGGACAGACAAACAAGGGATACCGCGCATGCACGCACTGTTTGGATGATACCGACAGTATATATTTGGACAATTGTAGGAAGAATGTGTACCTGGAACATCGTCGATTTCTTCCGAGCAGGCATCCCGTAAGAAAGAAAGGCAAGCATTTCAAAGGTGAGGCGGATCACCGGACGAAGCCTCGCCACCGTACTGGTGCTGATGTACATGATATGGTCAAGGATTTGAAGGTAGTCTTTGGAAAGGGTCCTGGCGGACAACCTGTTCCGAATGACGCTGACGGACGCGCACCCATGTGGAAGAAGAAATCTATATTTTGGGACCTGCCCTATTGGAAAGATCTAGAGGTCCGCTCTGCAATCGACATGATGCACGTGATGAAGAATCTTTGCTGACCCTGCTTGGCTTCTTGGGCGTGTATGGGAAGACAAAAGATACACCTGAGGCACGGGAGGACCAGCAATGTATGCATGGAAAAGACGGCATACATCAGGGTCATGCCAGCTACGCTCTTACCAAAGAAGAGAAGGAAATCTTCTTTGAATGCCTGCTCAGTATTAAGGTACCATCTGGCTTCTCGTCGAATATAAAGGGAATAATAAACATGGCAGAGAAAAAGTTCCAGAACCTAAAGTCTCATGACTGCCACGTGATTATGACGCAACTGCTTCCGATTGCATTGATGGAGCTTCTACCGGATAACGTTCGATTAGCCATTGTGAAGCTATGTGCATTCCTCAATGCAATCTCTCAGAAGGTAATCGATCCAGAAATCATACCAAGGTTAGAGAATGATTTGGTGCAATGTCTTGTCAGTTTCGAGTTGGTGTTCCCACCATCCTTCTTCAACATCATGACGCACGTCCTAGTTCACCTATGCGAAGAGATTAACATTTTGGGTCCTGTATTTCTACACAATATGTTCCCCTTTGAGAGGTTCATGGGAGTCTTAAAGAAATATGTTCATAACCGTGCTAGGCCAGAAGGAAGCATCTCCAAGGGCCATGAAAATGAGGAGGTCATTGAGTTTTGTATTGACTTTATTCCTGACCTTAAGCCGATTGGTGTTCCTGAATCGCGGCATAAGGGCAAACTGGATGGAAAAGGCACGCTAGGAGGGAATCAAAAAATAGGTATGGACGGACATTCTCTGACTGGAGCACACTACACAGTTATACAGAATTCCGCCTTGGTGGCTCCGTATATGGACGAACACAAGAATTTTCTACGCTCCAAACACCCGGAGCGGTCTGATGACTGGATTACACGTGAACAAACCAGGAGTTTCGCCGGCTGGTTGCAGACACGTACCATGCATGACGCCTCTATTGAAGATGACCTGTACTCGCTGTCCCAGTTACCACCTTCGAATATAATGACTTTCAAAGGGTACGAGATAAATGGTAATACATTTTACACGATCGCCCAAGATAAGAAGAGCACCAACCAAAACAGTGGTGTCCGCTTTGATGCAACAACCAAGACGGGAAAGGAAACATATTATGGTTACATAGAGGAGATATGGGAACTTGACTATGGACGTGGTTTGAAGGTCCCTTTGTTTCGGTGCAAATGGGTCAATATGACACGATATGGGGTAACGGAAGACCCGCAGTACGGAATGACAACAGTGGATCTCAACAATCTTGCGTATGCAGACGAACCATTCGTCCTAGCTAATGATGTGGCACAGGTTTTCTATGTGAAGGATATGTCTACCAAGCCGAGAAAAAGAAAAGATAAGGAAGCGAATGCATCATACAATGAGCCAAAGCGCCACATAGTTCTTTCTGGGAAGAGAAACATCGTGGGAGTGGATGACAAGACCGACATGTCAGAAGATTATGAAAAGTTTGATGAAATTGCTCCATTCACAGTGAATATTGACCCGAGCATCCAGTTAAATGATGAAGATTTTCCATGCCTACGGCGCAAAGGGACACACGCGAAGAAAAAGTTTCACACCCAAAGATCTGGGAAGTGACCGGCTTCACTATCATCACTTTCTTCTGTGTTTCACACCCAGGAGGGAATCTCTGTAATAGTTAGGGTAGTTATGTGTTTTGGCATTTGAAACGCGAAGAAATTTTATGTGCAAACAAATTCTTTCATGCATTTACTGATTTTTTCAGCTAAATGACCCTAAAATTGAAAAGCATTTCAAATGAACTCAGAAAAGGTTGAAAGTTGGCATGGTATCATAATTTCACCGACATAGCATGTGCAAAAAAGTAGAGAGGGTTACCGCAAAAACTGGACGCACTTCGTGTACAAAATGGACAATCTCTTTGGAAGTATCAGGGTTTCGGACGAAAACTCGTCAGTTACAAAGGCATTTCATTTTTTAAATAACCTAAGCATTACCAAATTGAATATAATGATAAAACACACTAATATTAGACATAATAAAAAAGAATCACTGGAAAATCTATTTTCAAAGTTAAGTTATTCACAAACTAGTGATTCACACAAATTTCAAATAATTCAAAATGTAAACTATTCAAATTTGTAAACTACCGGCACTAATAGAAAGTTTGTAATTTTTTGTACCTAGAGCAAAAATATTCACAAAGAAACTCTAAATACAGCAAAAAAAACTCAAAAATAAATAAAACAAAAATAAAGAAAGCAAAAAAAATAAGAAAATAAAAAAGCCCGCCTACTGGGCCAAAGCGGCCTGCATACGACTAGAAACCCAACCTGTTGTTGGGCCAGGATGCAGGCCCGCAAAGGCCCAATAGGCCCACAGGGCAGCACAGAACAGGTAGGCCCAGAAGGCCTACAATAGAGAGGAGCTCAAGACAGCTGCCGCGACGGGGCTTATAAGCAGGTGCGGGCGCCCTTCGGCTAGCGAGGTGGGACTAAACCTGCCCGCACCGCACCTGCGCCACCGCACCCCTTTAGTATCGGGTCGTGGCTCCAACCGGTACTAAAGGGGGGTCTTTAGTACCGGTTGGTGCCACTACCCGGTACTAAAGGTGTGCGCTTCCCGCCGCTTGGGCTGGCCAAATGTGACCTTTAGTACCGGTTGGTGGCTCCAACCGGTACTAAAGGCCCATCCTATATAAGCAGGACTTACAAATTTCGTCAGTTTTCATCTGCTTCTTCTCCTCTGCCCCGTCGCCCGCCGCCCCCCGTCGCCGTCCCCGTCGCTGCCCCCGTCGACGCCCCCGTCGCCGCCCCGTCCCCGTCGTCCCCGCCCCGGCCGTCCCCGTCCCCATCGTCGCCATCCGCGTCATCGCCGCCCGTCGCCGTCCCCGTCGCCTCGCCTCGCCGGTGAGCGCCTGCCCCGGCCGCCATGTCCACACACAAATTAGTTATAGAAATATTTATAGAAATGTTAGAATTTTTTTCTGTTTTTTAGTTATAGAAATATTATAGAAATGTTAGAAATTTTTCTGTTTTTTAGTTATAGAAATATTTATAGAAATGTTAGAAATTTTTCTGTTTTTTAGTTATAGAAATATTAGTTATATAGAAATGTTATAAATTTTTCTGTTTTTAAGTTATATAAATATTTATAGAAATGTTAGCAATTTTTCTGTTTTTTAGTTATAGAAATATTAGAAATGTTAGTTATATATATAGAAATGTTAGAAATTTTAGAATTAGTTTTAGTTAGATGAATTAGATTAATGTCAAATTGTTAGAATTTGCATATAGAATTTTCGTTATCACAATCCAATCTTTTAAAAAATGTTACTTTTTGCGGGCATATAGTATTTGTTCTCAACGATGCCCGGCCCGCATCCTCGCCGTCGACCCGTTCGCGACGACGTCCGGCTGACCCATGTCCGGGATTGGGCTCCGCCGGGCTGGCACTGGGAGGTGCTACCTGGAGGGGCGCGCCGCTTGGTGAGGAACCCGGCCTCGGGTCCCATCGTCGACCCTGATCTCCTTTGGTGGCGTTCGCGTGGGCCACATTCGGTGCAGAGGGAGCCGGCCCCGCCGGAGGTGGTGCGTCGTCGTGTCAGGGAGGAGGACGAGCACGTCCATCGCTACATGGCTGCTATGGACGTCAGGTTCTCCAATACCTGGCAGGTTCTTTGGGCAGATGACCGGAGATATGATCCTGTGATGGTTCCTTGACTTTGGGTGTCCACCGCCCGCGCCCCAGGAACCGCGAGTGGCCTAGATTCTTCTATAGTATTCGATCTTTATTAGCTACCTAGCCAGTGATGTATTCGAGATTATATATTATTCGAGACGATGTATTCGAGATTATATATTATTCGAGACGATGCATATTATGTACTATATGATTCAGTTTTTCCTTATTGATTGCATCCATGCATTGTAATTTGAATACTAAATTGTTTTATATTTCTTCTGTATTAGTTAAATAAAAGCTATGGCGGACAATACCGGCAGAGAGGGAGAAGAGGCCCTGTTCGAGATCATACGCAGCCCTAGCAGGCCAGATGATCTGAATGAAGCAAATGACGGCTCCCAATATCTGAACAATACCGGGGAGGGTGATGATAAGATATTCGATCTCGACGACCGAGCTGATGAAGTCATGAACTATGATTATGATTATGATGACGCAGACAATGATTATGATGACAAATACAATGTTGATCTTGAAATAACAAAGACTACCGGCGAGGTATATTTATATAAGCAGGCATCTAGTGATCATCACATGTTTTTTTATTTGAAGATATATTAATGAATCGATCTTTCTTCTTTCAGCCCTCCGGATCGAGCAAATCTACTTCTATAGACAGCAAGACAAAGCGCGGCCCGGGCAAAAAGTTGAAGGAGGGTGTAAAGTACAACATCGATTCCATCAAAGCTAGTGGCGAACCCCTCACGCCTAAGAACATTGCGAACAAGTTCGTTCGTCAGTGCGGAGTTCTTGTGAAGGACCAACTCCCGATCTCCATTCAAGAATGGAAAGAGCCAAAAACTAAACGCCCAGATGTTACTTGGGTCGACGACAGAGCAAAACAAAAGCTTTGGGAATCTCTGATGGAACATTTCACCCTACCAGATTATTCACTGATGTGGATGTGCAAAAAGTCAAGGATGCTGCTCTTAAGAAGATGGCAATTGGATTCAACACCCACAAGAAAACTGTATGGGCCAACTACCTCGCTGCAGAAAGGAAGACTCCAGAATTCAAGGGAGCACTGGAGAAGCAAAGAGAACACTGGCCCGCTTTCGTGAAATTCAAGGAATCAGAATTATCTAAGGAACGGTCGAGAAAAAACAAGGCCAATGCCGCAAAAAAGACGCAGTTCCATAGGCTGGGTCCAGGTGGCTCCGCGGTGGCAATGCCTAAGTGGGATAAGTCTGAGCAAGAGATGGAGGATGCAGGGGTCACTCCGGTTACTAGGAGCTGGCCCCCCAGGTGCAGAACTTGGTTCTATGCGCATGGGGGGCGTTGGACCCGAAGACTAGCCTGATTTCGAAGAAGGCATGTCTAAAAGGAGCAGAACAAAAGTTACTTGACGCAATAGAAGATGCTCGAAAGGGGGTGTTCACGCCCAACAGAGAGAACGACGAGCTTACGCGCGCCCTGGGAAATCCTGAACACCCGGGAAGAACACGAGGCAAGGGCGTTATTCCCTGGTATGAGGGCTTTTCGGAATGGAACGACGACTACAGGACCCGTGCAAGAAAGAAGATGGAGGAGGAGAAGAAGAGGAAGCTGGAGGAGGAGCAGAGGAAGCAGGACGCGAAACGCCTTCAAGGCCTAGAAGCAAGGCACGCGGACTTGGCACTCAAATTCCAGCAGCAGCAGCAGCAGCAGCAGCAGATCGACTCACTTAGCCAGGAAAGGGGGTCTCAGCAGCGGCAGCAGCAAGCGGATGATCATCCAGCATTGGATAGCACCGTCCCATCCATGCCGAGAAGCAGCGTTGGTTCCGCCCCGGGCGACGCACTGCTGGATACATACCCTGTGGATGACATCATAGAGAACAGTAACTGTGAGCTACACTTCAAAATGAAGAACATATCCATGAAGGTGGCGGACGCCGTTGCTTTTACAATTACCCCCGAAGCAACCTTCCATTGCGCCCCGATTCCAGAGGGCTATGCTCGTGTCTTGGTTGATGAGGTGGTGGACCCATATTCGGGGCTAGATCTTGACATTCCTGGAGGTGACGACGAGCACACACTGGGAGAGGCCATACATCGTATCATCCTATGGAGAAAGGATTGCATCATCTTTCGAAGTCCACCGACACCGCGTCTGCCGACTCCTCCTCGAAGTCCGCCACCGTGTCAGCAGACTCCCGCTCCTCCAAGTCCACGAACGCGTGAGCAGACTCCTGCTTCAAGTCCGGCACAGCGTCAGGCCACTCCTCCTGTTTCAAGTCTGACACCGTGTCAGGCCACACCTCCTGCTTCAAGTCCGGCACAGCGTCAGGCCACACCTCCTGCTTCAAGTCTGACACCCTGTCAGGCCACACCTCCTGCTTCAAGTCCGGCACAGCGTCAGGCCACTCCTCCTGCTCCAACTAAGCCACGTCAGCCGTCTCCGCCGCCTAAGCAATCGCAGAAGTGACACGCCGCAGCTATGGTGCGTAGCGGTACGAGTCGAGGTAGTACAGAAAGTACAGGCGGAGACAAGCGATATAAATATGGTCCAAGCAGCCTCGCTCCTCTTCCTCAGAGGCCTTACGACATGACCGAGGAGCAAAACGATGCAATAGTGCGGGCCGAAGTGGACGCTCATTTTCGACCGAAACCGGCAACGCCGCCGAGGGAGAAAGTGCCTGAGGAAAAGATTGACCACTTCATTCGTATGGCTAGACCACCAGCTCCCAAGCCTGTTGACTCAGACTATGAGCGCCAAATCAGGAAGGCACATCGAGCACGACTACAGAAAGAAGCGAGCTCGAGCTCGAGCCAACAAGCAGCTGTCAAAAAATGCGGGAAAACCGTTCCCCAGCTGGGAAAACAGGCGGCGCAATCGACCCCCCCCCCCCCCGCTTGTTGTGCCAACAACACATGAGAGTACGCGCGCCCAATATTATTGTGGGCAAACCGTTTACGTTCCCGAGCTGGGCGATGTGGTAATAACCGAGGAGCATATAATGCAGGCTGAAATGCTCAACATCACTGTTGGACAACTCCTTGATATCGAGCCCATGTCCCCGCTTAGAGAGGAGGAAATAAAACGGAAATATGTCCGGGGCCAACCTTTGGTCGAGCCCGAGGAGGTCAAGAACCTCCCAACGAGAATGTATGAATTGCATGATTGGTACATGAAAATTACCAAGATTTCCAATCGAGAGTCCCTCATGGTGCAAGTCGAGGAAGATCATTACTTCAATAAGAAAGCTCTGTCAGTTGAGTATTCAGAACTATTTCAGTTATTCAATCAAGATGCACTCGACAAATCTATCGTCAGTTGCTATTGTCTGTAAGTGATTTCTTTCTGTAATTTAAGTCTCAAGCTAGCTCTAGTGCTCATTGATCGATCATTAATTACCTGTAATTATATATCCTCACTGTATATTCTTTTCTGTGGTATTATGCAGGATGAAGATGTATGAAATGAAAAAAGCTGGACGCTATGGCATTGGGTTCATTGACCCAAATACTGTTAATGAATACACATGGAAATTGGAATGGTGTAGACAAGATGTAGAGAAAAACATGCTAGAGTTCTTGAAGCGCCTCAATAGCAATGAAGATATACTACTTCCTTACAACTTTGAGTGAGTCACACTGTCTTGTGCTATAAATTCTATTTTTGCTTACTAGCTAGATGTTAATAAGTGTATAGGGTTTAGGATTATAGTTGATTAGTGTTATGCACATGCCCGCTTAATTTATACATGCAAACATATGCGCATGCAGTTTCCACTGGATCTTGTTAGACATTAAAGTTGACGAAGAAAAAGTTGAAGTACTGGACTCACTACTTAAAAAAGTTAGTGACTACAGCATCGTGAAGGGGATAGTCGACAGGTTATTTCAATCATTATTAACTATATCTCGGCCTATTTAGTTCTTCATTTTCTGATATGAACTATTTTTAATAACCCCTTTATTAATTTTCTTTGCCGGCGGGCAGGGCTTGGGCAAAGTACATCAAGGTGACTCCAGGAAAATGGCCACAAAAGCTATGTTGGTATCGACCCAAGGTAAGTAATTAAGTAGTACTAGCTAGCTAGCTACCATCTCTTTAATTCTTGTTTCAATACCATTAATTAATTAACATGCTTGATTAATAATTATCTGATTAAATTCTATTCTTGTAAAGGCCCTGAAGCAGGCGCCGGGGACTGAAGTGTGTGCATACTACGTTTGCGAGAACATTCGCATGATGGCGTCCGAAAGGAGCAGATCTGATAGACAGGACTGGGTACGTTTGCCAGAACACTATTCACAAATCTTACATGATTGTCAATATCTAGTCACACAACTAATACACATGCATATTGATCTCCTTCTTAACAGTTCAAAGAGGTGCGGGACCAGCTCCTACCAACAGAGCGCATACGAGCACTTCAAGAGGAAATAGCAGGATTTTTGCTCGAGCAGGTCATAGATCCCAAAGGAGAATACTATTACCCGCTACCGCCCCATGAACCACTTTTCATCGTGCTCCGAAGGCACCAAGGCAACATGTAGGAGAAATTGTATATATATACATGTGTATGTGTGAATAATTAATGATGGTTGTGAGACATTCGATTATATATATATATATATATATATATATATATATATATATATATATATATATATATATATATATATATATGATCGGTTCTACGAGAAAATCTATTTATATATGCATAACGTGTACGATATGTAGTATCGTAAAATACCAGCAAACAAAAAAGAATTAAATGGAAAACACAAAATTAATGGAAAAATAAAAATTAAAACCAACCCCCCCCCCAACATTTAGTACCGGTTGGTGCTACCAACCGGTACTAATGGTCTACCAGCACCGTGGGCCTGGCTCGTGCCACGTGGTGGCACTTTAGCGCCGGTTCGTGCCGAACCGGTAGTAAAAGGGGGCCTTTAGTCTCCACTCTTTAGTGCCTGTTGCAGAACCGGCACTAAATGCCCTTACGAACTGGCACTAAAGCCCGGTTCTGCACTAGTGAGAGAACGGATTGATGCACACAAATGGTTGATGTGGAACTACTTTGGATCATCTGTTGGAGTTGCTATTTTATTTATAGCTTCGTTTTGGACCATCTGTTTGAGTTGAGCTTTTTTCGGAGATGTAAAAAGCATTTTTTGGTGCTCCAAATTTTTATATCACCGGTTTGGAGCACTGAAATATACATCATCTATTAAAGATGCTCTAACTATCTCCGGGTCCTAACAAAATGTGTGTAGAAAAGCCAGCAGCACGCCGGAGTTGAATCAAGCGTTGAAATAGGAGCGACTACTTCTATGTTACCTCGAGACGAGGAAATGTATATATCGTATATTAATTATAGTTTTTGTCTTGGCGTATGCAAGCAAGCTAATTCGATGCTGCTTCATATCGTGCATTTTTCTCCGTACGTGTGAATGTTTGTGTATCTGCATGCATTTTTCTCCTTCCTTCTTTCTATAAGCTTTGGTCCTTTGTCTTCACAAATGTAGTGTAGAGTGAGAGAGACATCAGGCTGTGATTGACCAGAGACTTATGGTCATGCTACGCACTTGTACATGAGGAAGACCCTAAAGAGCAGGTACGTACAAAACGGTGCATGCATGCGAGAGACCAGTGGGCAGTGGGATTAACGTGTACACTACTCGGTCGTGCTGGTGCATGCTGGTGTGTATTGTGTTTTTTTAGTTGGTGTATTGTATTTTTTTTCTGGTTGTCTGAAGTTGAATGCAGCTGCATGCTGGTGTGTATAATATTTTTCACAAAATAATATGCACAGTGCTTTAGTCCGAGTCAAAAGATCGTTTGATGCTGCTTGCATTGTCAGCTGCCTTCGATCGATAAAGGCGCCGTCGGCTGCTTGGCGAAGATCCAACTAAAAATATGATGCCCCTTGAGTCTTTAATTTGTGTGCACTCGTGCAAGCCACTGTCCTCACTAACACATATAAAGGCTGAAATGATGTAAGCGAAGCAGAACCATAAACAAATTCACCTTTCATAAAACAACAATTCTTTTCCATCATGTCATTTTATGGGTTTTTTAGAGCTACTCTTGTGATCAGTTACTCTCCAAAAAGAATTTTAGAGCACTAACCAATTGATAAAGCAACGAGTTATCAACGACAAGGACGGTTACTAGCTAGATACCTCCGTGATCCGCGTGCACAGAACTTTTCTGTCCGTTGTTTTGTATAGACGATGGCCGCCGGTTTTCTATGTAGAAAAGTTTATGCAAGCCAGCATATATGTGTGACTGCCTACGATCTCTACTCTCCATGGAGAAAATCATACTCCGACGTGACTACTTTGAAAGGGAGCGTCTGTGAATAAAGTCTTAATTGGACCTGCCTCGTTCGTGTATGACCCATCGGTCCGTACATGTGCCTGCAAATGCACTTTTCTCCCTCCTCCTACCTTTTGGTCCTTTTTCTTAGCATATGCACTTATATCGTGATGGTGGCGAGAGACATCATGCCGTGAATGACTCGGACCCGATCGACCAGAGACTTAGTTGGCCTAGTTGGCAAAGTTCGTTCGACTGTGCGGTGATGAGACTAGAATTTTATCTTTGATGATGATATGCATATAATACACCCGGGAGCATAACTATTTTATAAACAGCTTGACATCAACACCAACGTTTTTCATAAAACAACCTTCACATCCCTTTGACCTCCTTTTGTGAATGGATCACTTATTTTGACATTAGTTAGACAAGCTCCAAAGCAGCACTAACTGATCGATCATAAAGACTGGCGACGAATGGATTAGGCTGCCCGTAGTGCGTAGTATCATAAGTTAATGTCATGCATATGATATTAGTCTATGATACTACCTCCGTAATACACCAGTGCTTTAGTACAATATATTTTCTGATACGGTGTCATGATATGATAGTCAACCCCCTCTTTTCTTATTTAACTCTATACCACCTCATCAAAATTGCCCAGTTGGCATGCATGATACTAGCTATGATACTATCATTATGGACAGTCTTACAAGTTGGACTAGCAAGGACGCATGTGCCGCCTCCGACAACAAACATGGGAGGTGAGACCATTGCAAGACTAGATACCATTATTACACCAGACACCAACGCAGAAAACGCTATTAAATAATAGAAATATATTTTAATATGTTTAGTTTATATTAAATAATGTCAGTGTGTACTTATAAAATATTCATTGTATATTAAAAAATCATCATGTATGAAAATAATGCATCATATATATTAGTGTATAGTTTTAAAATGTTCAGCATATATTTCAAAAAGTTTAGCATGTATTAAAATATTAATATTATTTTTATTGTATATTAATAAAATTATCACTATATGGTGAGAAAATGTTTATTATACGGGAAACCCAAAAAAGAAAAATGCAAAGAATGAAAATCATATAAAAACAAAAGAAATCGGAAAAAGATAGAAAAATAAAAGTAAAGTAAAAACTACCTAACCAAAATAAAATGAAAAATAAAACAGTTAAAAGCCTGACAAACTCGAAAAACCAAGTAAAACTGGAAATAAAAATCGCTGTTAGAGTTAGGATTGCCATGGCCCGGCCCGGGGAGTAGACCTGGCCATGGGATACCCGGCCCGGAAAAGCCTGACCCGACCCAGCCTGACCTTGCCCACGGGCCGGGCCTAGGCCTAAGATTTCAGCCCGACGCTTAGGCCGGGCCGGGCTTGGGCCCAACATATGTGCGATTTAGGGAAGGGCTCGGCCCGACGGCCCGGCGGGCTTTTGCTATGATGGGTCGGGCATGGGCCTGGTATTTAGGCCCGACACCCGGCCCGGGCTGGGCCCGGGCCCAGGTTTTTTGCTGCGGCCCGACATTTGGCCAGGTATACCGGGGAGCGAGCGTCCACAGCCGTCGTATAAAATATTGTGGGTGTTATTTTTATCTTTGAGAAATACGTATATGTGTCATCTAGTAATCGCTCGTGAGACATACGTACATGCGTGAGTGGGGGAGTGGCCGGCCATTTTTTAAACCATTTTGTACAATCCTAAATATATGGTGAATATTTAGAAAAATTGAAGCATCAACTATTTGAATATTCAATATGTTTCATCAGGGTACAGGGAGTAAATAGTATAAAACTACTACTTTATAGGCTAGGGTTCCAAAAAACTATCGGATTTTATTTTTTCTTAAATAACTACCAAATGGGTGGTCGGCTGTTTCAAAAAACCTAAATCGTCGAGTCTTTATCAGTTGATCACGATTATGACAGGTTGGGCCCACATGTTAGATAACCGTTTGTTTGACCGTTAACTTACATCTGGGTCCCATATGTTAGTTTTGTAAAAAGCAATCGGGTCCCTACAAGTTTTCTGAAAAAGCAATCAAGTGCCTATGAGTTTTCTAAAAAAGCAATCGGGTCCCCGTGGCAGCCTTGAGCTCGATCCCGCTCGGCAGGGCAGCGCTGCCTCCTCTGGCCGGCGAGCCGCGCCCGTAGCAGCCGGGTCCATGCCGGCAGCCGGCGAGCCGCGCCCGCAGCTGCCGCCATGCAGTGCCTCGCCTGCCGCCGCCGCCACGCGGTGCCTTGCCTGCCCTGCGGCCGCCGCCACGCCATGCCTCGCTTGCCCCGCGGCCCCCGCAACACCATGCCACGCCATGCCTCGCTTGCCCCGCAGCCCCCGCCACACCATGCCCCGCCTGCCCCGCTGCGGCCGCCGCCACGCCGTGCCTCACACGCGGCCGCCGCCATTCCCTGGCGCGAGCTCCTCAAGCTCGACGCAGATGGCCTGCGCCGCTGCTGGAGTGTCGTGGACGAGGCCGGCCTCGTCGCAACCGTCACCACCAGGAGCTCCGGCTTGAGGGGGGAGGTTCGCCGGCTTGGGAGGGGAAGGGAGTCGCCGGCTCGGGAGGGGAAGGGGGTTGCCGGCTCGGGAGAGGAGAGGTTTGGCACAGGAGGCACAAAGGAGGAAGAGAAGAGATAGAGAGAAAGAAGAAAGAGAAGAGGAAGAGGAAACTTACATGTGGGCCCCACATGTAAGTTAACGATCAAACTAACGGTTTGTTTAGCTGTGGGCCCAATCTGTCATAATCGTGATCAACTGATAAAGACTCGACGATTTGGGTTTTTTGAAACAGCCGACCACTCATTTGGTAGTTATCTGAGAAAAAATAAAATCGGTACTTTTTTAGAACCCTAGCTATAAAGTAGTAGTTTTATGGTATTTACTCGAGTACAGTGGAATCCTTCAGGCGAGGCCTCCTTCCTTCTTGCTATAAAAGAAATATAGCTCTCAAGCCCTTCACGATTGTGCTAAGCGATATATAGTTGTGCCACCCACAAGCGAGGCCACGCTTGCGCAAAGCACGATGGACCGGGCCCCTTGGCGAGCTCGCTTGAGCGGCAGTTCAATTCCTGGCTGGTCTTTCTTTTGTTTTTCCTTGGTTTTTAGCCATTTTTTTCTATAAAAACGGTTGTTTGATATTTTAATATTGATTCAAATATTAAAAAGTATTTTACATATAAAAAATATATTTTAACATGTTTATATTATTTTTTAAAAATTTGGTGTGTACTTTAAAATGCTTGTCATATATAAAAATAAATTCAGCACTAAAATAATGTTCATGATATATTAGAAGAATCCAATGTATATTTGAAAAATGTACACCATATATTTAATTTGTTACCATGTATTAAGAAAATGATATTGTCTATTAAAAATGTTCAGTGTATATTATATAAATATTCACCGTACATTGAGAAAACTTTTTATTGTGTAGGAAACCTATATAAAAGTATAAATACAATAGAAGAAGAACCAAAAAAACTAAATCTAAAATAAACGTAAAAAAAGAGAAAAAAGGAAACTAAAAACTACCTAACCAGAACAAAGAAGAGATAAAATGAAACATAAATTGAAAATGAAAATAAAACAGCTAATAAGGGATAAATAGGGAAAAATACCTAAAGTCTGGAAATAAAAATCGTTCTTAGAGTTAGGAATGTCATGGATCGGCCCGGGGAGCGAGCGCATGTAGACATGACGAATGTAACATGATCGGGCTAGGTTAACCTGACATGAAGTAAGAGCATGTTTCACTAGATTGTGAGCCTCGACATTCGAGGTCTTAAACTCATGAATAAAATAGCAACTAGTAAAAATCCTAGAATGATCAGTAATTTCTCGAATAAGAGCACCATAACTTGCAGCGGGCCTCTGTTTGATGTCACTTACCACCACCTTGCAGGTCGATCACATGTATCCTATGGATGTATAGTTCACCGACAAGAGCCAACGCTTCCCTCACTGCCAAAGCTTCAAGCGTTGTTGGGTTAGAGATTTTTGCCACCACTATAGCAGAAGCTTCCATGAAAGCCCTATGATAGTTTCTGCATACTGCAGCAAATGCCCCCACCGAATAATACCTCATCAAGGTCGCATCAACAACCTTGGATAGATTTTCAGGGGGACAAGCCAATGTGGTGACCCCAGGCAGGCTTCTCCAAAATCTCAATTGAAGCCATATGTGGATGTTGAGTACATAGGTACTACCTATGTACCATAATATAGGACATTTTTTGTAGTTCAATTTGAACTGAAAAAATATCTTATATTTTGGTACGGAGAGAGTACATGCATGAGTGCGGGAGTGGGCAGGCCTACGTGTCAGCCGGAGCATAGAATGCAGATTTAGTTTAGGTGTCTCCAGGCGGAAAACCCTATACGATGCTTGCTGTGTCAAATTGTCGTGCAAACGCACAGACAGCGCGATGCGTGCGATTAATGGGCCAGCCCGTTGCGCGTTTCACTGATCCCCGTTTTGGGAACCTTCTAGAAGGTACCCAACCGGTCCAGATCTGGTTCTTTCGTTTTTCTTTTTTCCTGCGGTTTCTTTTCTGGCGTTCTTCTCTTTTTCATTACTTTCTTTATTTTTTATTTTTCGTTTTTAATTTTTTTAGTTGTTTTTTGTTATCTGTTTCTTCTTCTGTTTTCCTTTTTTCTTTCTTCTTTATTTCTCAATATTTAGAATTTCAAATTTTAAGAGCTGTTCAACACTCCAAAACATGTTCAGGATTTCAAATTTTGTTCCATTCTATTCAAAAAATGTTCAAGAATTACAAATTTTTGTTCCCTTCTATGAAATAAATGTTCGGAACTTAAAAACACAATTGTGTTTACCATTTGAAGGGTACAATATAAATTTGAAAAATATTTGCAGTTTTCTTTACAAATTCATAAAATTTTCTTGAATTTCAAAAAAATTCCCACTTTTAAATTGGTTGACATAATCAACCAACATTCATGTGTTCATAATTTGTTCAAGAAGTTCTCACTTGCAAAGTTTGTTCACAAATTATGAAAAAATTGATGCTTTCGGATTTTGTTGAAAAATTTATGAAAAAATGCTTCAGAATTTCACGAAATGTTTCCAATTTTAGAATTGTTCACAAACACGGAAAATGTTCATGTTTCCTCGATTTATATTTTAATGGTGGAATTTCGAAAAATGTTTGCATTTTTAATTTTGTTCCCAAATTCAAAAAATGTTCTTGAATTTCAACAAATGTTCCTGCTTTCGAAACATGTTCACAATTTGAACAAATGTTCATGTTTTCAAAACAATCGCTAACTAAAATTATTTTCACGTTTCAAAATATTGCTCAGAAATTGAAAAAAATTAGTGTTTGCAATTTTTGTTCCTATTTTTCAAAAAAAATATAGCAATTTTGAAAAATGTTCATGTTTTAAACTTTGTTCCTTTTTTGAAAAATGTTTTAGATTCCCTACAAAATGTTGTATTTTCAGAAAATGTTAGAGTTTTGAAATTTGTTCAGAAATCTCAAAAAAGAAAACCATGTTCGAAATTTTAAAAAAAGTTCATATAAACCATGCTGCCATTTTGGACACCAAATCTTTAGGAATTATGGTGGCTAGCCATGTTGTTCATTTGCAGCAGGTCGTCTGTTCGAGTCCTATCATGAACTTTAGTTGTTCGTAATTTTAGGTAAGTGTTGTTTTTGTTTGTCCGCTGTCGTTTGATTCTAAGTGTGGTGCAGCAAATCTTGCACTAGTGTTCGTGTGTCGCGGCGGCTAGCACAATGCACGCCTTGCTATGAGGTCGTGGGATCGAATCACATGCAAGCATACCATGTGCCACTGTAAATGGGCCGGCCCAGGTTAGCTGCCCCTGTGCGAAACGGCGACCTTTTGCCGCGGTGAGCGGCATATAGGAGGTCCCTCCAGGCTAGCATCACGCTTGGGTTGTGGAGGCGTTTATTTCTTTTCATGCTATGATTTCACCTTTGTGGATCCATTACGGCCAGTGGCCCAGTAGGACCTAGCGCTACGGCTTTTAGAAATTTTTATGCAGTTTTTGAAAGGTTTCATCCAGTTTTTGTTCCTTTTTCATTTTTCTACGATCTTGTAACTTTTTTTATTTTCCTATTCATTTTTCCTTCTAAATGTTTATATTTTATTCTCTTTTATTATTAACATAAGCGTAGGCATTTTTGCAAATACAAGTTGAGGTTCTTTTGAATACAGGTTAAGCATTTTTAGATATACATAAAAGAACACACTGGATATTTTTTGAATATACGTAGAACATTTGTTAAATGCAAGTTGAATATTATTTAAATACAGCTGAATATTTTAAAAACACACAATGATTTTTCTAAATAGGCGACAAAGATATTTAATACACAATGACCATTTTTTAAATACAAGGTGAATTTTCCTAGATGTCATTAAAAATTTAATATCATTAGCATTTTTATTTGTGTGAACCTTTTTTATAAAATGTCATGTACTATATTTGAAACGTGTGAAAAATTGTTTCAATGGCGAGAATTTTTTAACGCATTAATATTATTTATAAAATTGCATGAACACTACAGAAACTAGCGAAATCCAACATTGGAAACCAGAGAAAAAAACACAAAACAAAGCACGGTGTAAAGAGTGTAGTGGCCCGACCCTTTAAGGGAGCCCTATAGCGGAGCCTGCGATGGAGCTCGCTACATGCATACCTAGACACTCCCTTCTATGCCCTTCGCACGTTCTATGGTTCCCCTTCGCTGAATGTACTTTTCCTATGAATTAAAGAGGCCCCAAGGCCCAAACTCTATTCGCAACCGATCTATCGATATCTTCAAGAGTTCCCTAACCCCCTGAGAGCTTGTTCGGTTAATCCCTCCCAGAAGGGGACTGTAGGGGATTGAGGTGGATTTGGGGGATTTAATCCCTCTCAATCCCCTCCAAACCCCTTCAAATCTGAAGCAACCGAAAAAGACCTGACCGGGAGTGCTACAATGGGCTACTGGAGTTCATTCCTGCGGCCCGAGGTAATTAAGGAGACCTTGGTTGGGTAAGGTGATCTTGCTACGTACTCCCTCCGTTCCAAAATACTTGACTTCCATTTGTTCAAAAATGCATGTACCTATATACTAAAACATGTCTAGATATTTTGACAAAGGGAAGACAAGTATTGTGGAACGGAGGGAGTAGTTGTTGAGCTACATGTTAGCTGTGCCACAACGTGTATATGTACTCCCTCCGTTCCTAAATATAAGTCTTTGTAGAGATTTCACTATGGACCACATACTGTATCTAGATGCATTTTAGAGTATAGATTCACTCATTTTGCTCCGTATGTTGTCCATAGTGGAATTTCTTCAAAGACTTATATTTAGAAATAGAGGGAATATTTGTGCATGCATGCATGAGCGTGGTGGTTCCTGCTGCACCTACAAGCCGCCGGTGAGGGGGGTCGTAGGCCGGGGAGGGAAATTTCGTGCATGCACATCTACCAACATTCCAGCCAGTTGCCGATTGGGAAAATGCTTACTTTTGCCCGACTAATTTCGACGTGAATGTCCCGCGCGTACCATGTGTCACAGTGGTGGCTCTCCTTTTTCCGTTACCATTGCACGAGTGAAGCGAGCCACACATTTCTCGCGCGATAATGCTACATCTACGGGAAGTTACGTAAGTTTTTACGTAGCCTTCCTAAGAACCCCCCCCCCCCCCCCTATTTTCACGCAGGTGGGGCCCTTCGTTTTCCTATCGCCAATTAAAGTTGTTCACGTGGCGTATTAGTACGTTAAACACGTAGCTGGGTTTACGTTGGTGTAGCGTTACGTTGACTCCTCTATCTCTTTGGCAATTCCTTTCTCCACCAAATCCGGCGAGAGGCCTTCTCCAATTGCAGCCACCTGCAGCAAGACCCCATTTTTGCTTTACAGACCTTCTCCATCGCCGCCTCGCGTTCCGTCGCATCATCCAGCAGCTGGGCGGTCGTCCGCTGCATCGCAACATCTGTCGTCATCACCACACGCTGCGTCGCGCTGCGTCACCGTGGCTCCACATGATGCTGGAATGGTGGCCGCTGCCGGCACTCTCCGGGCGAGGTGCGCGACATGGCAATGCAACACGTGGGTTTTTGTTGCCTGCTACGAAGGGCGCCGGTGCTGCAACTGGCCGACGGCCCTCCGTCGGTGCTGCAAGGAGTGTCGTTAGGCTCCAATAGCAGCTCCGACAATGCGGCTTGATGTTGCTGTGATGCACCCGGTGCCCTTCCGGAGCAGCGAGAAAGCATTACTCGGGTGCTGCTGCTGCGGGGCGATTCGAGTGGTGCGGTCATCTCCATCGGGAGCAAGCATCGGCTACTTCTACTGCGGAGCGAGTCGGGTGGCGATGGTCTCACACCTACGTGCGTTGCGGCGACGTGGGACAGAACGAAGCAGCGTCTGTGCGTTTGACTGAATCAGATGGCTATGTTTCCATCCAGATCATGACGGATCAGACGGCTATCAACCCGGCTGATTCCAAAAGAAATCAGTCGGTTGACGCCTAGCAATGGCCATATTGGTTAATTACTCAGTCACAGAGAGGCGTAGATGGATTTGCACCTCGATCATGACCACATGCTGGCAACGTCGGGTGACGTGCATGCTTGTATTTGTATGGCTGGAAATTTATCAAGGAGAAACTTGAATTTTTCAACTGTTCGCGGTCCATGCATGCAAGCCTCGGTCCGGCCATACTCGACCAGCCGAGGCGCCCAGTGAGTGGTCTTTGTACAAGTGCCGCCTCTATGCACCAACAAACAAGTTGCAACATAACTAATGGATGCCACGACAACATGCAATATAGCCCATGAATTTACTTACGATGAACTCAATTATAATCAACAAAGTTACAAACTCAATGGTTTATTCCCGCAATTATTTATTATAATCAACAAAGTTACAAACTCAATGGTTTATTCCCGCAATTATTTACTACCATGGCAATACAAATTGCTCAAGGATAACGCTCCCAATCTGTTCTCAAAGATGAAAAAGAACAAAGAAAGAAAAAATAGAAATAACTTTATACATGTAAATTCTATTGCTCAATATAAGCTAGACGTGTGTGCATGCAATCTGTTGTGCACCGACGATCAAACGCCCGCTCTGCTCTTTCATGCATGTGCGCCATCACCGGACACTCCCCGGCGCTGTTGCTCGCCCTGGAGTTGGTGCTGGAGTGCTTGGAACCGGAACTGAAATTGGGAATGGAGAGGACGAGATCCTTGACGTCTGAGCTGGACGACCGAATTTGCGTGAGCATCTTGCTGAACTTGGGCTTCCTCCTCGTGATGGCAATGGACACATCGTTGGGGAAGAGGTCTCCACACACGAAGGCGTGGTACAAGGTCGTGGCCAGAACGGCGGTCACGGTCACGACAGCGATCACCGACAGCCCCACCGCCAGTGCCCGCGTCAACAGGTTGTCCACCTCTGACGCATACAACGCGGTCGCTAGGGCCACACTTGTCATTGGGAATGTGTACGCCCACCAGGCCAGCGAGAATCTAAACCCCGTGAAGAGGTTGATGCGCACTACTAGCGACATGTAGAGGAAGAGCGAGATGAAGTAAAGGAGCTTGGCGCCGTCATTGAACTCGCCAGAGATCCTGGCCCATGCCATGGACGCGACGCTCGGCGCGGCGACAAAGAGGAAGAAGACTGGGTGAAGCTCCTTGGGGAGCTGCACGTTGGTGGGGAGCCTCTGGTAGAGGGTGACGAAGAGCACGCCGTAGTGCGCGAGCCCGACGGCGAAGAAGAAGATGGGCAGCTCCCTGAGGCCCATCTTGGCACCGAGCAGCGCACCGACAAAGTTGCCAACAACTGCAAGGTGGTTCGACGGGTTGGCCACTTTGGAGAGGCGCCGCTCTCCACTAGACATCCACTGGCCATAGATCTTTAGGCCGAGGCAGAGGATGGGTAGCATGAGGAGGTTATAGACGACGTGGTGGATCTCCCACACCGGATGCGGCTCACCCTTGACGAGAAAGAGACAAGCGATCCATGGCGCGAAGAAGAAGTTGACGCGCACAGGATGGTGGAACTCACGGCGGACAGCCTCGAAGTAGAAGATGACCTTGAGGAGATAGGTGACGGAGACGATGATGGTGAGAGCGACGGAGACCCACCAGAAGACGTAGTTGGCGGTGGGGTGCACGTGCAGGAACGCCATGGAGGGCTCCGACTCGAGCGTCTTCCACAACATGGCCTGGCTATTCACCCCGAGGCACATCCCGAACGCGCTGATCGGGAACCGGAGAAGGAATGGCCACGTCTCGTCCTTGGGAAGCACCGGGACCTCCGTCGACTGTGCACATCCACGACGATTACACATGGTTTTGACAGGGAAAAGTACATATTTTGCAATGGATGTTAGGTGGTGCTTACGCGAAGGGTGTCGAGCTCGGGGCCTTCGAGTGCGGCGAAGTAGCGGTCGGCCGTGGGCACGTCGTCGTCATCAGAGTTAGTGGACGAGGAGCCGTCATCAACGTGAGGCGCCGGCGGGTCCTGCGGCACTCCTCGGAGGGTGGAGAGCTGCCGCTCAAGGCGACCGGAGAAGGTTTTGAACTGATCGAACCGGCGGTCACGCTCCCGCGTGCTGTCGCTCCGCGGCATCGCCGGCACCTCCCCGCCACTTCTGAGCACCCAGGACGGCTGCGAGTGGAGCTGCGGCTGCTGAACCTCACTTAGTGGTGTCTCACTTGGTGGTGCGGCGGCGCCGGCGTCCCTGGTACGGGGCATTCTGCCGGGGTGGAGCCCTGACCGCGAGTCCGGCACGTTGATGGAGACAGACAACGGCGGCGTGTCCCCGCACGTCGACTCACCGTGAACCGCCGGCACGGCCGCCTCCTTCATCCTGCCGCCACCAGCAGCCGCAGCCTCCGTCGAAACGTCATGGTGGTCACCGGCGCCCGCCCCGGCCAGCCCCGCCATTCTTTTATCCGGCTGATGCCGAACTCCTCTCTCACTCGATCGACCGTGGACTGCTGGAGACGCAGGCAATGTTGGCAACACGGACAGGTAGTTGGTCGTGAATTGCACCGAAGCGTGGCCACCTTATATATATACATACACACATGGCGCGAGCGGGACAAACGACCAGCAACAGAGGGACCGCCCGAGCACGCGGATATGATCTTAAGTAGCGCGCTGGCGGGCCGGCAGTCAAAAGATTGATTTGCCGAGGCGGCTGGTATCCTTATACTACTATTATCATCAAACTTGAGTGCAAGTTAGATTCACACCGTGTTACTTTTTTTTGGCAAGAGGAGTATTTGGTGTTTAGCCTATGTACCTTGCTTAGAAGTTGAGCCATGTGAGTTTAGTTTCATGAAAATGTGTGGCTTGTTTGACCCTCTTTGAAGGTTGAAGTGTTCATCTGGTTAACCGCTCATAATAGTATTTTAACTCAAGACAACCTGTTTTTTAGAAGAGAATGGAATGGTAAATAAGATGGATGTATGTACTGTGATCATCGATCATCTTTCCTTTAAATGTTCCTTGCTAGATTCAGTGGGGGTGTTGTAAGATGTTTGCTAGATTCATGACAAGCTAAATTTTATATTTATATTTATATTTATTATATTGTCAAATGTATATGTTACAGTTTCCCTTCATTTGTTTTGTAATAACTGATGTAATGTACATGTGGATTTCTAAAAAAGTCCCGTTTCACGGACACCTCTCATAACTTGATCATATTTTTTACAACGAAACCTATTTTTTGTTAGTGCTGAATACATGCATGTTGATGCATCTAAATGACCCACACATGTATTAAGACATCTATGCAGTGTCATTGCCACTTTGAGCAGCCGTGAACTTCGCTAGTGAACACTAATTCAAACATACCTCCACTCTCGCTGTCCAACTCATCTTATAAACAAAAATGTACTGCTAGATATATGCATGGTGATGCATCTATGTAATCCATGCATATTGATGATCAAAGGCATTTTACGTTGACATTGGTCATTCTTGACTATATATTGTCGATAAAAAATGAAATTAAGATAACCAAAACATCATATATTTTGGCACAAAGGTAGTCCGCCCAATATTAGCTTTAATTCCACCATGTTTAATTCATACTTAAATTAGAACTCATATTCTCAATAAATATTATTCCAAAATTACGCTATTAATAGCCTTCGTGAAATACTGTACGTGCTAGGATTGACTGCTATACTAAGGTTTGCCTATATTTTGTTTTGATTAAGATATATTTATAATATCTATCTCTATTTATTAAAGTAGACTTTACTTAGTATTGCAGAGAGTTGCTATGTTATGTATAATCCATAATGCTAACATAATGTGCAACCGGGATTAAGCGAATGCGAAGGGAACAAAGAGGACAAATCAATCACGTATTGCTGACAAAAGCAACGATGTCATGACACGTAACTTACATCATGACTCGTAGGAATCGGATAACTTTGTTCAACGGCACTGGAACCAGACTGCTTAGTGTCTTATTTTAACTTTTGGCGGGCGAGCTTACTGTCTCGTGTGAACGCTTAAGAAACCGAACTGCATCGTGGGGATTGGTTAAAAAACTCTGTGATGTGATGGCTTGTTTGCCTGTAATTTCAATAATATAATTAAGAGATTCACAGCAAGGGCTCCTTAATATGATAAACAGAGGAGTTTTTCTTTTGGAAATGAAAGCTTTTATTGATTTACATCACCATCATCTACGTGATAGTATGATACGGTTTCAAGGGGAAAGAAATGATAGTATGATGCAGTTTAAAGAAAAAATGATACTCACTCGGATCCAAAATAAGTGTCGAAGTTTTGAACTAAGATTGAACTAACCTTTTTTTGAAAATTGCGACATTTATTACGAATCGATGGGAGTAGAAAAAAGATAGTACGATGCAACTGTAAATTCAGACTTTTTTTTATCGAAAGGGGTTTCCTCCCACCCCATTTTTATTAGAAAACGGGGCAGTAAATTCAGACTTTCAGCCTCATCGTCATAGATTCATAGAGTAGTTTAAGATGTCTGCAAGATCTCAACTAATATAGACTATGTCGCTGCGTATCGGTTGCGCTGCAAGCCGGATACGCTAGAGTGTACCATCTTCAACAGCCGTCGACCAAGCTCCACTCCAACAACAACAACAAAAAAACAGCTGTCGACCAGGTCAGTCAGCCGCGCCGGCACGGAAGGAAACACGAAGACTCGACGCATCAGCGCACAGGCGGCATCGCACGTAGCACCAAAAGCTAGCTATACCTATAGCGCGCGTCGCCCTGTGGCAGCAGCGGTCGCGGCCGGCGGATCCCTCCATGCCTGGTTCGTTCGTCAACGTCGAAAATGCGACGTCACCGCTGACTACTCCGGTCGCCGTTGCCGCCGTCTTTTGAGCTATAATAATCCTAAAGAAGGAGAAGAGCCGACCTGGAGATACAGAAAAAATTGGTGCAGCCATGGTGTGCCCAGCCTAATAGATAGGTCGAGCTAATTTTGCCATATTGATTCATACAGAGATGACCAACGATGGTACAGAGAAGAGCTCACGGAAGAGAAAACTTGGTGATTTCACCCAAGCCGCCCCAGAATCCTTCCGCCACCGGCAGACGAGCAGCACCACCAGACCTCCTCCCTCGCCTCCGCCATAGGTCCAACCAGCCCCCGAGCGTGCTGGCCGGCCGCCAGATCTGGCGAGCAACCGAGCCGCCACTGCACGCCAGCCCTGCAGCCCGCCGTCGCTCCCAGCCACCCACCGGGAGGGGCTCCACCACCACGGCACCGGTACTCCGCTCCGGCCCCCGTGAGCCGACGATCAGGCCGCCGCCGCCCCAGCCGCAGCAGCAAACACACACACCGGCGCTGCCAGAATTTCCCACGCCACCTTTGGCAGCCGGGAAGTGGCTGGGTGGTGAGGTGGATGGAGAAGAGAAGGAGGAGGAGCGCTTGATGGTGAGGTAGAGGAGGAGGAAGATCGAGGCGGAGCGGCGCTGGGTGTTGAGGACGAGATGAATGGCCAAGTGTAGGAGGGGCAGTCACTGGGCGCTCAGTGGGGATTTGTTGCTTGCTATTGCTTTTTTAATCAATTGTTGTTGCTGTACACCGACTGGAAGCTGCTGGATGCTATGCGTGCTAGCACAAAAAAAAATCCTTTGGATTTATGTGTGATCGTTAATGGCGCTGGTTGATTATTTGACTGTACCGAGCTGGTACACTTGCACTCTGATGGCAACAATTCCAACTTATGCCATCTGCTGATATTCATGTTGCTGTCATCTTGGAAATAAATTAAATATTATACTGTAGTTCATAGGAAAGGAGCAGAAACCTGGACAGAACATAGAGTTGTGTTGTACCTATACTGAGAAAGGTTTATAGATGAAACAAGTTATGATTATTAGTCATGGTAGCTCTAGGAACAACTAGAGTAAACTAGGTATTGTAATGCTGGACTAAGGATGGACCGTGCTCGGAGAAATCAAAAATCTGCTGCCCTCCGTGGCATAATATATCCAACATGTTCCAATTGTGCTTTGCAGAATTTTTCTTGGAAGCGTACCGAGCAGGCCATATATTCAACAAAACTCTGAAACGACGCACTATGCCTTTTCTTGAACGCGACTAGGTACATGTCAAAACCATTTTTCATACTCATGGAACTAAGTTTGGACCTGAAATGGTCTCACATAAAAGGAAGGCGAAAATGAATTGTGGACTTGTAACTATGAACCTTCTTCTGTACAGAGATGTACACTACACACACGACTATACAATTTGTTAGAAAACAATTCTTCTACCCACTTTGCACCTCACCGTCTTTTAGGAAGATTTTAATCTGTATTATTCTTTTGCACACTATCGATCAGATAAATTTAAAGAGCGGCTGAATTTTGACTTGCACATTTTCTTATGAATAGACGATTCTCAATGGTACCATAAACTTTTTTGCTACCGAAGATCCTAAAATAGTGGAACTGAATGGAGCAAGGACAATAAGCTTCAGGATAAGAACTCACAACCTCCTGTCCTGTCTCACCTCCTATTTTAGATACAATCCAACCAGTTCATCATTTTTTTTTAGATTACCAGTTCATCATATATGTAAGCTGTTTGGAGGATCAACAAAAGGTACCGAAGGAAAGGAAGCGAAAATGAATTAACCCAGCCCAAAGGAAGGGAACGAAGAGAAAAAGCCCATATTTACTGAAATGGTGATTTGCAACTGTACGGTTATACGAGGACAAAGCGGGGTCTGGTTGGCTTTTTTTCCTCTCTCTTCTTTCTGGACAGTGGCTGGACTGTTCTTCCAGACGTGTGGGAAGGATTTGGATGGTATAACGCTATTACTGGACACTGCCGAAGATAACATGTTTACTAAGTTAGGTATGTATCATATTTATTTTCTCCCGTTGCAACGCACGTGCATTTGTGCTAGTATATATAAACCGAATATACTCTAATACTTGTTTTTTTACAAACGAGACTAACTAGAGACCGGCTAAAAGCTACTCTACCTAACAGCGTACTGATTCAAACCTCTGTCGGTCGGTCTGTCTGTCTGTCTGTCTGTCTGTCACGTGCATATATATGCTTCCTCCGCAAGGTACCCCGATTGTCCAGGCAGCTACCAGGAAACATCGTCTTGAAGACTTGAACCACCACAAATTACTTTATCCGAGGTAGATTTAGAAACTGACTATATAACATCAGCATATATTTGAGTCCTGAGATCCATGCCCAAACTACTTCTCTCGCAAGGCAGAACGGCAACGACAACTATTTACACCTGGCCAGTGCCAGTGCCACCTGCTACATATTCGCAAAACATTGCAGTCCACCCACCTTCCATAGGCTCGAGATGAAGCAGACCGTGGTGATGTACCCCGGCGCCGGCGTCGGCCACGTTGGCCCCATGTCGGAGCTCGCCAACGTCTTCCTCGAGCATGGCTACGACGTCACCGTGGTGCTCGTCGAGCCGCCTTTCAAGTCGACAGACTCCGCCGCCACCGCCATCGAGCGCATCGCCGCCTCCAACCCGTCCATCTCCTTCCATGTCCTCCCGCCCCTCCCTGCTCCAGACTTTGCAGCCTCCGGCAAGCACCCTTCCCTACTCATGCTCCAGCTCTTGCACGACTATAACGAGCGGTTGGAAGCGTTCCTCCGCGGCATCCCCCGGAAAAAGTTGCACTCTGTCATCCTCGACATGTTCTGCGTCCACGCCACCGACGTCTGCGTGAAGCTCGGCGTCCCGGTCTACACGTTCTTCGTCGGGGGCGCCTCGTGCCTGTCTGTCCTAACCCAGGTCCCGGCACTGATCGCCGGCAGGCAGACGGGCTTGAAGGAACTCGGGGACATGCCCCTCGATTTCCTCGGCGTCCCGCCGATGCCAGCGTCTCATCTCATCAAGGAGCTGCTGGAGCACCCCGAGGATGAGATGTGCAAGGCCATGACAGACATCTGGAAGCGCAACACGGAGACCATGGGCGTTCTGGTGAACACGTTTGAGTTGTTGGAGAGCCGGGCGGTGCAGTCTCTCATGGACCTCCCCGGCAGAAAGCTGCCTCCGATCTACTGCGTCGGGCCGCTGGTCAGCAAGGGCACCAAGGATCATTACAAAGCAGAGAGGAACGAGTGCCTTGAGTGGCTCGATGCGCAGCCCGACCGCAGCGTGGTGTTCCTCTGTTTCGGGAGCATGGGCACGCTCTCGGCGGAGCAGCTCAAGGAGATGGCCGTTGGGTTGGAGAGGTCAGGGCAGCGGTTCCTGTGGTCCGTGCGCAAGCCCGCCGGAAGCAACAGCCCGAAGAAGTACTTGGAGGTGCGCCCCGAGCCGGACCTTGACGCGCTGCTGCCTCAAGGATTCCTACAGCGGACAAAGGGCAGGGGCCTTGTCGTCAAGTCGTGGGCGCCGCAGGTGGCCGTGCTCCGCCACCAGGCGACAGGCGCGTTCGTGACGCACTGCGGATGGAACTCGGTGCTGGAGGCCGTTGCGGCTGGAGTGCCGATGTTGTGCCTGCCGCTGGAAGCGGAGCAGAAGATGAACAAGGTGTGCATGACAGAGGACATGGGCGTCGCTCTCGAGCTGGAGGGATACATGGCAAGTTTTGTCAAGGCAGAGGAGGTGGATGCCAAGGTGAGGCTGGTGATCGAGGGCGAGGATGGGAGGCAGCTCAGGGCCCGGGTGGCTGCTCGCAGGGAAGAGGCCAAGGCGGCGCTGGAGGAAGGGGGCTCGTCGCGGGCGTCGTTTGCCCGGTTTTTGTTGGATGTGGACAATCTCGGAAAGCAGCTCAGCGAGTGACGCACTACTTGCAAATTGCGACTGTTCTTTGCCTTCTACGTATATGTTTCTAGTCCAAGTTTCCCTCTTGTTTATATTTTACTCGTAGTTGCATTGCATGGTCAATCACTTAACTTGCTAGCATGTGCGTAGCACCATTTAAAACCATTAAGCTACGCGTGAAGGGTGGCCAACCAGCTACGCCACGTGGCGCAAGCTGGTTGGCCGCGGTGAGAAATCTTTTGCAACTTTTTTAGATGAAAGTGTGGATTATTTTTTAAATACATATTTTTTAGATGGAGATGATGACCTCTGGTATTTTTTAAATGGAGGGTTATGCAAAGTGGCACTCGCTGGTAGGCTGGAGTGGTAATTTTTTCTTTTTTCTTTTTTACCTCTTTTTTAGATGAAGGTGAGGATATTTTTTGAGATGTTATTTTAGACGGAGGCAAGGACTTTATGTATTTTTTTAAATAAAAATGTGCGCACAGCTTTCTCTCAAGCGGCGCCACAGGGGGGCGGCCCAATCACTAGTCTTAATAAATCGGCTGTGTAAGTGCCAAGTACCGCAATTACCTCCACACATATTTAGGATGTTTTCTCTTCCTGGCAATAATGGATCGACTATGTAGAGTGATACCTTCCCAAGTGTTCAACCGCACGACAAGGTATTGGATTTGAATTTTATTCCACATTGTTCAACTTTATTTTTCTTTTGGACCGCAACACTTCAACTCTAGCTAGGTTGCTTGATAATCGTGATCCTGTTTCATGTCAGACCATGGAGACAACAAAAAATCTTTTGAATTTTATGTTGCTTACTATTGCTGCGTTGTGAGAGCTTTCTAGTTTCATTTGCCTTCTTCGTTAATGCATGTTCTTTTTCAGACGAATGCCTTGCATTTATGCATATATCAAACTGGGCATCAGTATGGAGTTGGATTTGTAGCACACATGGACGGGGACACGCAAATTGTGGGCTATCGATTAGCATTTTGATCTTGTATAAGAGTCGGTATATTTGTGTAATGTCATTGTAAATTGAAGCATTATACATGTCCTTGTGGCGTAGTGTAACTATTCATGTGGGGTAGCCTAACATACAATTACTGAAACTAACGTAGACAATTCCGCAAAACAAAAATAGCTAACGTAGGCAAGTAGCAGGGACGAGCACTCTGTTCTTCTAGTCCACTCTCATCCTACAAGAACAATCATCATGGAGCAAGATTTTGTTGTTCTTCGCGTCAATGATATCAACAATACTACTAGGACATGTTTGGTTGCATGCATTTCCCTCAACCGAGCCCGCCGGAAAGTTTGTGTCCCGTTTGGTTGCTTGCTTACATTGTTGGGCCTGCATCGCACGAAGTTTAAAACGTCTCTGAGCCTGACTCGCTCGTAACACTCAGATCGGCAGTTTCTCTAGAGCCAGGTCGAGCTGAGCCACAACGAGCGCACATGGGTTGGGGCCCTTGCACGAGAGGAGGTTGGAGGGATGCGAGCTATGTAGGTGCTTCTTCTTCTACCTTCACTAACCTCCTCCCTAATCTCCTTTCTTCCTTCTCCCCTCTAATCTACACAACGGTGCTTTGGTTTGAGATAAGTTCTACACAAAAAAGATGCACGTCGATGTTACGGTTCCATTCAGGCGATTGGTTCGTAGTTTCGTCGATAGTAAATGCTCAATTTTGTGTTCACGTTTGGAGCTATTTCGGACGAATTTTGTCAAATTCGTCGCGCACGATCGACCATTTGAAAATTCCGTTGGCCAGTAGCCTAATCTTGCAGTTCCTTACGACATTCGTGTTGCAAGTTTTCTGTTTGGAAGATTGTTCATCTGGGCCTTCTCTCCTCAATCCGCCATGACGCACACTGTATTTCTTCTACTCGGTCCTCCGCTTCATAGCCCTCCTATTCGTCCCTCTCGACGGCGGCGCCGTTCCTCTTGACCTCCTTGCCCGCGTCCTACTACACTGGAGTCGTTTCCGGCATCGTTCATCTCGGCCTCCTCTCTCTCGACCTACTGCACTGACGCTGCCGTGGCGCACGCACTGCATTTCTCCTCCTCTTGTCTATGTCTCCGTGCGGACTTTCTCTGCGGCGACGAGGCTAGCAACTAGTTCGCCGCGCTGCCGACGAGGTCACTCGCGCACGAATCCGTGCTCGTCGTGTCGGACGCGGAGCCACGACCACCGTCCACCGCAGTCGCCATGGTTTGATACACACTACATTTCTCATCCCTGTTCCTCTGCCTCAGCGCTCCTCCGCACAAACTTTCTCTGCGGCGGCGATGCTAGCAATAAATTCGCCACGACACCGGCAAGAACGCTCGCCCGAGACTTTATGCAATATGTGTGTGTGTTTGTGTGTGTGTGTGTGTGTGTGTGTGTGTGTGTGTGTGTGTGTGTGTGTGTGTGTGTGTGTAACAATGTGCAGACGTCGACTTTTTGCCTGTTTTACTTCAACCAGGCTGAGCTAGCCAGGCCCGGCTCCTACGGCAACCAAACACGCCCCTAGAGTTATATCCGATTTTGGTAAAAAGGTTTGTCGTTCTTGAATATTTCTTGTCCCTAGCTGTTTGTTCTTGTATCTGTAATATTAGTTGAATCTGATCACTGATGTTTTTGTTTTTGGTATGTATTATTCTACTTGCTTCATTAGTTTGTAGTACCTATCTGTTTGAAATATCAATTCGTTGTGCTATGAATATTATGATCTTGAATCTTACAGCGGGAATAGAACTGCTAGACGTATGGTTATCTACCTAAAAAGGTTTTCTTAAGTTACAGAAAGTGAAACTTAATGTTTTGAGTCTTAAGTTGCCAGTTCTTATTAATGGAACTTAATGTATTGAAACTTTTATATATTCATTTGACTACATGACTAATAAGATTAGAATTATACTTGTCTGTTTATTTTGTAATACCTATCTATTGGACGTCTTAAGTCTCTGTGCAATAAAATATTACGTTGTTGAATCTTACAACGGAAATAAGACCGCCAGGCATATACTAGCATTGCCCGCGCGGCACGCCGCGCCCCATTGATACGTTCCGTTCATAAGAAGTGTTTTTATTGTTTACAGTAAGACTCAATTTATTATCACAATACATGGTGCATGCATGTGTGATGCCGCGTAGGTGTTGGCATTACTAAGAATTGTAGCTAATGGGTTTGCATTAGCCTGCACTCAACCAATGATAAAAAGGACTGAAATTGTAAAGAGTTACTTACTGAAAGCCACCATAATAATCAATACCAGATTTTGCTGAATCAAAATAGAAGTGTTACATCAGTGAATTTATCAATGCTAAGAAAGCCATCTATAATATAATCATAATGAAGAAAAGAAATATATAACAGCATGGCAGCGACTTGAATCAGGAGAGAAGTTTGAATACATTTTATGGCATGACTTTCGATGTAATGAAACAAATCTAACTATATTACAAATATAGTTAACAACTGACTACTTGAAGAACGTGAGAAGATATATATATATCCTAAAACTAATAGTATTACTTTACTGGATCAGTTTATGATCTTCTGTACTCACATTCTTCTCATATATTAGCAACAGCTATATTAAAACTCAGATTCTCGCTACTTAGAGCTTCTCTGTTAGCTATGGTCATATTAGGTTTAATCTTGAGAGAAATAGTAAAGTTTGGAGAGTGACCAAGGATATAGACTATTAACTACCACTGAATGTTTGTGATGCTGATTGCATGAAAATTTTGCTTGCCACGGTTGAGGGTACAACATTCAGTTAGGAACCCTTCTAAAGAAATCATCATCTATAAATGAAAATAATTGCGGGTTAAAAAACCTTTTGGAAATTGCACCATATATATCAAGTAAACAAAAAGAACTGTTGCTGAACTAATCAAGTTTGGGGTAGGGGAAAACATTACCAATGCAATTCCTTGCTTAATTAGTTCGTCCTCCTAAAGAGCATTTGCAAACAGGGAAAACAAAATCAAGGAACGACTCTGAAGTATATGAATAGGGATTGATTCTCCTTTCACTTTCAAGTGCATATTTCTGCTTCACAAAGTCATTATGAGTCTTTCGCACATCTAGAGTAGACTAATTAACTTGCTTTGAT
Organism: Aegilops tauschii subsp. strangulata; assembly: GCF_002575655.3. Lineage (NCBI taxonomy): Eukaryota > Viridiplantae > Streptophyta > Magnoliopsida > Poales > Poaceae > Aegilops > Aegilops tauschii. The sequence goes on along the minus strand of NC_053035.3, from coordinate 494,693,177 downwards.
TCACCGCTCCTACACTCAATAGATGAAGGGCTAGCTAAAGTCTAGTCTAAATATAGTCGCCAACAATTTTAGCTAGTGAATCGCAAATAATAGAGCCGGTCATCTTCTAACAGGAAGCACGCACAGTGTACAACCTGGAGTGCACCTAACGATTACACGGCCACGTGCATGACCCATGCACGCAAGCTCGCGCGTACAACCTGGAGTGCATCTAACAATTGCACAAGCACGTGCATGGCCATGCTGGCAAGCACGCGTGTACAACCTGAAGTACCCCCAAGAATTACACAGCCACTGCATGGCCATGCAAGCAACCACACGCGCACGGCTGGCAACACCCGCACAAATCAAAGCAGTACACTCCCTCCGACTAAACCATGACCACGTTGTAATTTAGTACGTGTAATTTAATTTGCCCGCTATTGACCAATATAATGATTACCTACTTCGACCCACGTACACACCATGCATACACAGGGCAAGGAGCGAGAAAATACCAGAATTCAAAACGGGCAAGCAACCAGTAGCAACAACAGTATGCTGCACAACCCGATCCGGCTCGCAAAAAGGAACACCTGCAAAAATAGAACGCACCACACATATCAAAGTACCATCCAACAACAATCAACAAAAAAATTTCTACTGAACATAAATCATATTGCACCTACTGAAACACACAGATGCTGAATTATTCTGTGGGATTTTTGCCTACTTATATCTCTTTGTGTTGCCTACAAAAACAACTTCTCTAAAATCTTGCCTACATTCTGAAGACCCTGATGCAAAACATGGATTAAAATGAACATATACGCCTTTCCTGAAAATCCCTTCTCGGCCTTGAGTATGCTGCATCTCTCAAACCCATTGCTCTCATCCCGTGGATGGTAGCAGCTAGCCATCCTCGTGCTACCCCCACCATTAAAAATAGTGAAGAAATGCGCGAGTCAGCAAAAAATTGAGCATAAAAATGTTGCACGGGCAGCTATGGCCCTTACTTTTCAAAAAAAAAAAAGCTATGGCCCTCACTGTTTTGCTTGGCCGTGTGATTTGCGTTTCCGTGCTCATGATTTCCATCACCGATTTGCTCCCGCTCCCTCGTGATCTACATCCACCCCGTCACCATTGGTCGCCGTTGATGGCCAGGACGCGTAGGCAAAACAATCATGGAGGCCAAAAAGCACAAGGAACTCACCTCTGGCCGCGGATGTAGCAGAGCGCCTCGTCCCCCCGTCTTCCGCTGCCGCGCACAGCCAACGGCTCCGGCCCCCTCCTTTTCCCCTGGCGCGGGTGCGAGCCGCTCTGCTCACCCGTCGCGCGGTTGACTTGCAGGTGACCACCTCCCCCCGATGTGTTGCTCGCTTCGCCGGTTCGCTTCTCTGCTGTTCGTCGTCGATTGAGAGTGGGATCAAAAGGCCCGCTTTCCCAATCGAATCTCCTCCCTCCGCTACCCACAAGAACCACCAACAACAGAGTCCGACGACACCTCGCAACAGAGGGAAGGAAGCACAGAAGTAAACGGAAAGATCTCCGGAAGGCGCGAGAGATGCGGCACCGATCAGAAGAGATGGCGGGCTCCCGAAGCAACGTCAACAGCGACAGCGCCAGCGCCATCTAGAGGGGGCGACAGAGATATGTAGGCGGCACCGCTCCGCCAGAAAGAACGACGGCACCGCGTACCAAACCGACAGCAACCAGACAAAAGCAGCACGCACGAGAACCAATGAGCAGCAGAAAGCGACGCGACGACTGAACCAACAGCGGCCGAATAGAAATGAAAGGAAGCATGGAAGCAGAACGACCACGCCACCGTACAAACTGCCGCACAGGCAACAAAAATTGCTAAACCAACTAACACAACCATCACACACGTTCAAAAAAATTGAAACGAAACCCTCGATACACAACGCATTTGTACCCCGCCATTTACCAAAAAAATACACGTGCCATGTTCAAACTTACCCATAGGTCATTTTCATCCAAGTGGGTGAATATTGGAGCGAAAACGCTCCCGGATATAGAGGCTTGGGTATCTTGCATCTTACACATTCGGCCATACATTGCACACTGATGATATATAGATATGCACCTCCGGTGAATGAAAATACATACTTATAAAAGTAAGTGAGATTTATCTGCAAATCTGTAATAATATCACCATCATGGCAATGCAAATTACTCAAGGACATTGCTGCTAATCTACCACTATGTGCAGCAAATATATAAAGATGAAAAAGAATGAAAAAAAAAAGAAATATCTATGTGGTAGATATGCATGCAGCATGCGTGCACCCTATTGTGCACGGGACATCTAACACTCTGCTCATACATGCCCGTGTGACACCGGAGACTCGTTGCTGTTGCTGCTTGTTCTGGAGTTGGAACATGAGTCACCGGAGTACGTGTCGTTCTTGGAATTGGAATTTGAACTAGTGATGGAGAGGTCGAGCTCCTTGACGTCCGAGCTAGAAGAGCGGAGATGCGCGAGGATCTTGCTGATTTTGGGCCTGCGCTGTGTAATGGCGATGGAGACGTCGTTAGGGAAGAGGTCTTTGCGCACGAAAGCATGGTACACGGTAGTGGCCAACACACCGGTGATCATGACAGCGGCAATCCCTGACAACCCGACCGCTAGTGCCCGCATTAGCACATTGTCCACCTCCGACGCATACAACACTGTTGCCACGGCTACGCTCGTGATCGGGAACGTGTAGGCCCACCACGACAATGAAAACCTGAACCCTCGAAAGAGGTTGATGCGCACCACCAGCGACATGTAGAGGAAGAGCGAGATGAAATAAAGGAGCTTGGCGCCATCGTTGAACTCGCCGGAGATGCTTGCCCAGGCCATCGAGGCGACGCTAGGCGCGGCGATGAAGAAGAAAAATACCGGGTGGAGCTCTTTGGGTAGTTGCATGTTGGTGGGGAGCCTTTGGTAAAGGGTGACGAAGAGTACAACATAGTGCGCTAGCCCGATAGCGAAGAAGAAAATGGGCAGCTCTCGGAGGCCCATCCTAGAGCCGAGAAGCGCGCCGACAAAGTTGCCGACAATAGCGAGGTGGTTGGACGGGTTAGCTACCTTGGAGAGTCGGCGCTCGCCGCTCGACATCCATTGGCCATAGATCTTAATGTCGAGGCAGAGGATGGGAGCCATGAGGAGGTACCACACGATGTGGTGGATCTCCCACACCGGCTGCGGCACGCCCTTGACGAGAAAGAGGCAAGCGATCCAAGGCGCAAAGAAGAAGTTGACGCGCACTGGGTGGTGGAACTCCCGGCGAACGGCCTCAAAGTAGAAGATAACCTTGAGGAGGTAGGTGATGGAGACGATGGCGGTGAGGACGACAGATGCCCACCAGAGGACGTGGTTGACGGCGGGGTGCGCGTGGAGGAATGCCGTTGAGGGCTCCGACTCGAGCGTCTTCCACAGCATCGCTTGGGTGCTCATGCCAAGGCACATCCCGAACGCGCTAATCGGGAACCGGAGAAGGAACGGCCATTGCTCATCCTCAGGCAGCACTGCCACCTCCGTCGGCTGCATGTCCACACTCTTGTTAGAGACTGACGATGATGCTTGTTATAAGAAGGTGAAAGTTTTGGTCGGAATGTGGAATACCTACCCGAAGGGTCTCGAGCTCGGGGCCTTCGAGGGCGGCGAAGTAGCGATCGGCTGACGGGACTATGTTTTCCTCGTCGGTGTCCTCGCTCGAGATATTGGGCGCGGCACCATGCTCGATGTCAACTGGCGGCAGCCCATGCTGCAGACCGCGGAGGCGGCCCGAGAAGGTCTTGAAGTTGTCAAACCGGCGGTCCAGCTCCCGCGTGCTGTCGCTCGGCAGCAGCGCTGGTGCCTCGCCGCCGCCTACCAGGGATCGCCATGAGTGGTGCTGGGTCTTCTTCATCAGCCGCGGCTCGCCGGGGATGTGATCTTCGAGCTTTGACTCGCTCGGCAGCACCGGAGCCGTGCCCATTTCGGGGTTGCACGAGCTGATGGACGGCGGCATGTCAAGCTGCGCCTGCGAGAGGTAGAGCCGCGACGGCGAGCCTGGCAAGCACGGCGTCTCAGCGTGAGCAGCCGCGGCCGCGTCCTTGATGGTCAGCTTGCTGGTGCCGCCGACGACAACGGCGGCCTCCATCACAGAAGCGGCATGACCATGCTCACTAGCGACTGCGGCCTGCGACGGGGCACAAAGGAGAAGCGGCTCCGGGGACAGAGCACTCCCTGCCTCGCCATCCAGTACCCCTGCCATCTGGATGCTGGTCTCTCTGGACGCCATGGAAGCAACTCAAGCTCTCAAGAGCTAAACACAACGCTGGCAGCAGGGGGTGGTTCGTCGTGGATGTATGTGTATCCCGTTGTGGCTGCCTTATATATACACATGGCGAGTAGGACAGAAAGAGGATCTGCAAATCGATCGGAGGCAAGTGGCACGCCGGCAATCACATGGACCGGAACACGTACGTACGAAGGTTCCACGCATCACTGCACGTTGCAGGTACCCAAAAGGCAGCTATATTGTTTTTTTAAACACAGTACAGACATAGACACTCATACATACGCATAATACAGCTATCTGACAAGGCCCGGCATCCTCCACACCTAAAATTTGAAGCAAATACACTTTGGTGATGTGCAACATGCTGCATTGCATGAAGTCAAAAAGTTAAGCCTGCCTTTGCTGTCGTGAGCCTTGACCAGTTGACCTAGAGAGCCAGGTAGCCCGTGTATTCCGTCATTAGTCGCGCCACATGCCGTGCATGCATGCATGCAAAGGCCGACTTGCTCTTGATTCTCGTGTTTCTGGCCTGGTGCATTTGTGCCCCGACCACTACATGACATGCATGCAAAGGGCGCCCTTTCGTGCATACGTGGAGCCAGCTTTGGGTGATCGCTTGACCAAGGAAAAGTAGGTGGAGTAGTACTACGTTTACTCACTCAACTACTGTCCCGATACGGACAACACCTGACTTGTCATGGGCCAAAAGTCTTTAGATTTGATCGTTTATCTATTAAAATACATAGGTTTTGATGATAACTTGGCGACCAGTTCAGCCACGTGGCATGAGCGGCAGGTCAGCACAAAAATTAAAAAAAATGTTAAGTAAAAGTAGAGGACAAATGATGAAGAGACATAAGGCTGCCCGTAATGAAGTGTCATGCATACCAACTAAGCAATATTGATGAGGTGGCATAGAATTAAATAAAAAAAGAGTTAAGTATCATAATAAATGATGTGCTACTATGTGTTATACATGGTAATAAATGAAGTCATCTAGTATTACTATGATACCAATATATGATACTATGCACTACAGATGTAGCAGCACATACTATGATACTAGTATGTGATACACCGACTACAACCATGATCGAGACTCGGAGAAAGACCATCCATGTATAATAGGAGTAAATGTTTTACCGCTGTTCTTTTCCCGTAGAACTATGTTTTACCGCGTCATAACCTGCACCGATCATGGGGGTACATGTGAAGATCATGGGGATGCATGTACACATGTAGTGCGTCTAGTACCATCGAGGATCTTCATACTAGACAACTGACGTGGATCAATGTACGCAAGTTATTATTTCTATCAGCTCGATCAGTTCGTGTCTTCGTGATCAAGTATCTTTATAATACTTTCCTTTTGCACTACTCAGGCGCATGCACGTGCGTACACGTCGATGCATGCATGCATGTACGGTCCGTACATTCGTTTATCAGGAGTCAACTAGTGTGGAGTTTGTGTCCGGGACGGCCATTTTTGGCTCTTGGGTGCCGGAGAAGCCATTATACCGATGATAAGTGCCTGAAGATGCTATGGCATAATCGGGGAGGGTCAGAAATGATATAATACATAACGCATACATTTTCTTTTTGAGGTGAACATAATAGTACATGGAAGGATGGCAGTTTACAATGAATGTACTAATATATTGGTTGTAATAGCATATTATATTATGTAACGGAGTAAATGAATTTTAAAATTCCGATTTTTATAGATGTTCATGTTAGTGTAACAAGCGTGCTTAAAAAAATTTATGCGAAAGCGAAACAGGATAGTAGTGTTTCGTCAGTGAAAAAATAGAATTAAGTGTAACATTTGAAGGTAGCATTTGGCGTTCTACTTGCTTTTTTGCACAGTTCAAAATGCTTAAAGCTTTCCTCCTAAAAATTTGCAGACAGCATTTGCGTGTCACAATGAACACATCTACTTTTGTTTTTCAAAAAAATGTATTTGGCACTAAGGAGATGCTCCCAACAACCGAATTGGATTTCCGATACATGGAGTGGAAGTATACATGGATAACTCACACCTGGGCCATACAAATAATCCCTCTCCTTGGGTCAAGCAAATACATGACCTAGTAGAAAAGGCGAACAATAAGTGACATTCTTATCGTGAGAGGTATGTCTTGCTTACTGCATGACATATTTTCCTCTGACATTCAGCGATCGTTTGAGTGGGCCTGCCCATATGAGCTATATACTAGCCGTATGAACAATTTTGGAAAGGTTCTAAGAACAGGTAACAAGGGTTGGTTTTGGAAACCTTTCGCTAGGTTTTATGAAGGTCTCATCTGTTTTTTTTATTTATTTATTTCCTGTGTTGTTTCTACTGGTTTATTATTTTTATTTTATTCTTTTGTTTTATTTTTCCTTTTTATGTTTTCCTTGTTTCTTTATTCTTATTTTTATTTTAAAATACATGTTTTTGAATACATATAAAAAATTGTTGATACATGTTGAGCATTTTTTGAATTCATTGGACGCACATTGAACATTTTTTAAATATACGATGAACAATTTTGAAATACTATTGAAATTCTTTCGTATACGTCATGAACACAGTTTTTAATGTAAACATTTTTTAAATGCCATGATCATGTTCTTGAATGGTACATACATGTCTTAATGTTATGGAAAACAATTTAGTTGATTTCATGAACATTTTTTGAAAATGTGATTAACATTTTTGAGGAATGGGGCATGCCCGGCCATTTTGCAAGAACGCCAGCTAAGGACCCTTTAATTTACCCGTTGGATCTAAAACATACATACTAATGCTCATAATTTCAATAGTCATAATGGTGATTTAGAGGAGCTCGAAGGACCTTCAAGAAAGGGAACCTATACCCAATCCCGACATAGGTGTGTAGGTAGAGAACACCTAGGGGAACGAGACAACTCTCTCTAAGGAACTTGACAAAATAGCCCCATAACTTTGGGACAAGGGATGCTCCCAGATGGGTAGCAAGTGATTGATATTATACATCTCGGACCATAATATCTTGTTTTAGAGGTGGGGGCGGGGAGTTCATCAAGCTTGATCAATCATTAAGAAAGCAATCCAAATGTGGGAGGTTCTCGCTTTTGGCGTACTAGGCCTCACTTTGGGAGGCCCGCACGATGGGCTATAAGCTCATTCGTAGAGCATGCCCCTAATAATAGCCGCGAGTTCCCAAAACATTGTATCAATTGGATCTTGTAACCAATCCTAACATGCAAGTATTTAAAAAACTTATATAAACATGAGGTAAATTTGGAGATTCGTGCCAGAATGTCCAGTTTACATTTTAAAGAAAAAGGGTACAAAAGCATATTTATTCTAAATCAGACGGCAAAATGCACGTGAAGTAAAGCATTGCCCCTACATTCCAACAAATTGGGAGATAATCAATACACTCCTTTCGCGTTTTGTTAAATATTATAGACATTTTTTGAATGCTCTAAAGATTTTTTTTCTAAAACTAAACAAATAAATTATGTGTACTAATTTTTTTAATGGTGATTAGCATTTAAATAATTGAGTAAGTAAATTTTTTACAAAATATATATTGAATTTTTTTGAAAACTTAAATAAAAGTAAAAAGGACAAAAGAACGAAACCTACCTGCACAACGAGCCAACAATAGAAGAATTCTTATTGGGTCGGCCTACTAGAGTCTCCCTTGAGGCGACGCGACCATCGCTGTCACAAATCCTATGTGTCGCACATGGCGATAAACTGGCGTTATTTCGGAGATGGATGAAGACCCAGCAAGTAAGTTGGCCAGCCCATTAGCGCTACAAAGAGGGTTCTTGTTCCGGTTTTGGAGACCTTCAATGTACCAGGGCCGTCTTTTTTGTGTTTTTTCGTTACTGTTTTTTGTTTTTATTTTCTTCTTTCAAAATTTAATTCTTTTGGAATTTTTAAAAATCAGTTTTTCAAAAAAGGCTCAAACATTGTTCAAAATTTCTACTTTTTTTGCATATTTCCAAAAGTGTTCACTTTTCAAAAAATGTTTGGAATTTTAAAATTTGTTTACTTTACCAAAAAATTGTCTCATTTTTTGAAAAAAAATATTGATATAGTGACAGGTTGATGTGATTTAGTATGCTACAGTGACTCTGTCCAGAGCAACAGTGGTTGTTTCTCCCACTCGCTTCACTGCACTACTAATGGCCCGGCCCAATCGGCGCACTTCATTATTCGGCCAGACTATTTTCGCCGATCGTCCAATGTTTGTTTTCTTCTTCTTTTTGAAGTAAATCCCTTGCTTTATTCAACTAACGTGAGATTACAATTTGACTGAAGAATTATATTCAGGAATCTAGGAATTACATCGAAGCAAGTAAAAGATAAATTGTTAAGAGCTTCTTTTACGCAAAGATGCGCCGCCCAGGTTGCCTCGCGTGGAGTCCAAAGAAGCCTGAAACCCAGGAGTGATTCCGTCATCCTTATAATTTCCATCATAATCTGTGCGTCGTTGATATGATTAGGCCTCGTATCCTGCCACATATCAGCAAGTGTAGAGCAATCCACCTGGCCCATGACATATTGATCTGCTCTTCTAATCGTGACATGTACACCGTCAACATGCCAATAGTTCACTCAGGAATGGGTGCTCGATGCCCTTGTGATGTTGCAGTCCGGCTTCAAAGAACACACCTTGGTGATCTCTAATCGCATAGCCCGAGCCAACCACATGGTTGGATGTGTCAATTCCGCCATTAGAGTTCACTGCAACCCAGTCAGCCATCGGAGGGCGCTAGCTGAGCGGGGTGATGTTCCCCTTAGGTGCAACCCGACTAGGAGGAAGCTTAAGCACCCCGACCAGCTCATCAACCAGTGCCATCGAGCGCAGCGGCTGGAATTTTTCTTCCCCATGAGTAAACTTGTTTCTGCTGGACCAGATCACCACATGACTGTAACAAAGATAACTGTGTCCTCCTTCTTGATAAACTCAGAGACAATGACGTCTTCTGCCCATGTTAAAGGATGCAACCGTGGGATTTTGGGTCCTCTTTATTTTAACAGAGGCACCCAAAACTGTTTTGCATGATCACATGTGATCAAAGCATGATAGAGGCTTTCTTCCACAAAACCACACAGTTTTCATGTTGCATTATCAGCAATACGGCGATGTGAGAGAGCATTCTGAAAATGGAAGGAGGCCCCTTAGAACCCTCCACCAGAAAATCCTGATCTTTGGTAATACTTTAAGCTTCCATAAGGCTCGTGTATGCCACATGGATCGACATTGGAGCTGCTGGCACATGCTTTTTGGGTAGCCGGCCGATAAGGAATCGGTGTTTGGATAGTATCTTCCCTTCAGTACTCGGGCACACAGACTTGTAGGGCTTTCAAGCAATCTCCGGGCCTGTTTCCCGAGCATTGCATCATTAAAGGATGGGAGGTCATGAAAGCCCAGCCCTCCATGATTTTTTGGGATAACAAGCTTGTCCCAGGATTGCCAATGCATTCCTCGTTTGTCTAGTGATCCGGCCCACCAAAATTTGACATAGTTGTCGTTAATTTGGAGGACAACTGACAGCCCCTTAGAGAGCTCGAAACAGCTCATTGAGTGGGCTGGTAGTGCTTGGACCACAGACTTAAAGAAGACCTGCTTTGCTGCATAAGACATCAAACGCTCACCCCAACCTTGGACACGGGACCTTGCCCTTTCATTTAAATGTTCAAATTGGCGATTACTAAGGCGTCCAGTCGCCATAAGAATCCCCAGGTATTTTTCAGAGAAAGCTTCTTGATCAGTTTGCAGAATATTCCTTAAGGCAGCCCTAGCTAGCAAAGCACGGGTTGGGCTAAAAAAAGTTGTGCTTTTCTGCTTATTGAGGTGGTGGGCACTTTTTTCATCAGCTTTCATTGGGTGTTCATTTCTTCCTGTTTCTTCGTAATCGCTAGGCTATAACATCTTATTTTAGACGAAAGTTAGGCTATCTTGCCGCTTGTATGTCACTGAAGCACTGTACGGTAGCGCTTGTACATCCATTTTAATTTTGGTGTACTCTAAGGGCTAACGTGCATGTAATTTTTTTTTCATATATAATATTTTTACGTTTGGACAAAATGTTCGTACCAATTAGAAAAGTTCACACGTGTAAAAAAATAGTTCATCTGACAAGATGTTCGTACCATTGAAAATATATTCACGCATTTAAATTGTTCATGACAATAGTTCAAAAGTTCATGAAATCTGAATTTTTTCTTCATGAAACTTTTGGAAAAATGACCGTAGCATATAAAAATGTATGAAAAAAATTCATCATTTCTTCAATAAATGTTCACCATGCATTCGAATAATGTTCGACATGTACCTAAAAATGTTTGTGTGAAATAAAAATATTTTTAAAGTGTACCTACAATGTTTAATCTGAATTCAAGAAATAGTCAAAGTGTGTTTGAATAAATTCCATTCTATATTTAAAAGTGAAAATAACAGGAAAATAAAAAACCAAAAATGAAACAACTGAAAAAACTATTAAGGCGTTAGAGAAAATACATCTCTACTACTACCTCCGATCCAAATTAATTGACGCTGCTTTAGTACAAAAGTTGTACTAAAGCAGCGTCAATTAATTTAGATCAGAGGAAGTGTATACTTAAATCCAATAATAATGTTCTTTTTCCTCGCGGGCATAGTGCTTCATCCAATCTTAAGTACGTTTCTCCCTCCCTCTCTCCTGGTTGGATTTTTCCCTCCTATCTCTGGTTTTCCCCAGTTTTTCTTATAAATCATCTTAACTGTCCCACCTTTATTGACTTACCAAATGAAATTATGTTTGTAAGCCAAAAAGTCCTTACCATATAAAATCCTGATTTTAGGTAGGTAAATCGTATGAAAAAAATTGATAAACATTTATTTACACACTCACATTAATATGGTCAGAGAAATCATAGGCTAGCGTGCTCAATGTTTATATTCGGGTGCAATGCACAGGCAATTATCTAGTAAAAATAAAAGAAAAAACTGAAATATTCCCAAAACCGCATGAAAGGTTCCTAAAGCCGCACCAAACAGGTGCATCCACCTCATCGGGAAATGGGCAACGGCCAGCATTGGATCGCGAGAGGCGAATATGTCCGCCACGCTGTGGGCGTAGCATCTGCGCATTCATAGAGCCTTATTGGAAATGGCTAGACTTGTTGGCTGTTGTAGATGAGTGCAGTGGGCCTAACCTTTTTGTTATTGACACAAGCTTCACAATTGTGTTGCACTGTGGAAACAATAAAGGGCTCCTTTGATCCAATGGAATTTCCTAGTATTTTTTACGATTAGAATCCTTAAAAGAATCATGTGTGAGTTGTTTGATTCGTAGGATTGGATCTTATAGGTCTTTCTTAAGGAATCATTTGTACTATATTTCATAGAAAACATAACATCCATTCCCACGGTTTTTTTTATATTTTTTTCTTTGTGGCATCAAACACATGCTGGTGTCCGATAGGATTCACGTAGACATGGCGCTCCAATCCTATATTTTCCTGTTCCCATGTTTTGACCTCTGATCAAAGAGGCCCTAATATGAGCCTCATTTTGATTTTGCTATTTTATTCCATCTACTTTTGCCCATGTTTTTTGGATTTTACCAAATAAAATGATATTCCTTTGAAAGTCAATAAATAGTGATTCGGTCGACAACAAAAATCTGGTTTCATACACAATTACATATCTACTATTAAATGGGAGTTGGTAGGTTCTCCTCACATCCTCCTCTGGTTCTTTCTTCCAATGCCCCCTCCCCACCTTTAGTTTTCTGTTGATTGTTTTGGTAGTCGCAACCGATGGTGAACAAAATAAAAACGTATATAGAGTAACTTAGAATAATATAAACCAAATCGGTATTTTTCCAAAAGCACGTCATGCATTAACGCAATCAAATAAAATCTTACAAAAATCTCAACTAAATCAAAACTTTCCTTGCCTTCCCTACCCATAACCAAATAAAATCACCCTAGGATAAACAAATCAAATCAAATTTTACCAAAACCTCAACTAAATCAAAGCTTTTCTTGTCTTTCCCTACCCATACTCAAATCAAATTAAATCTTATCAAAATTAGAAATATGGTGGGTGCAAGGTGCAAGGTATATGTAGGACAAGATTAATGGGAAAGGAAATTTATACTTTCCGCAATCAAAAGTGGTGCATTTTAGCCCTAAAGAACTAGCTTCCCGGCGGAAATACTCACTCGATCACTAGTTTTAGACGATTCCTCCACTTAGGAATAAGGGGGGGTTTGAACCACTAGAATATATATGCCCTCACTGCAATGCACGCGCAATTAGCTATGTATAATAAAATGGCAAGTAAATTACAATTGCTTAAGAAAATGTTGTGTCTTTGTTGTACGTAATGCTTGAATAGTTTTTTTGGAGAATAGTTATCTAGTAGAAGAAGAAAAAGGTGCGTGCCCGAGCTTGTCAGCACAATGTCAACACTCACACCAACGTGTACCTATGGGAGTGTTTGAGCCTTTGTGAGTAACATCGAAGTTTTGCTACGTTACGGGACGATTCCTATGGGCCGGAGGGGACTAATGGAATGACGTGGGCCAGTTAAAATCATGGGCGAGGGGGGAGGGGTGAGATTTTGGTGGTGGGGAGGAGGAGGTCCCTCCATAGAATCGATCTGTAAACCTTTTTCCATAAGTGTAGCATTTTTGCTCTCATAGACTTAAGCGGTACAAAAGCAAAAGACATAAGTATATTTTTTGGAATAAATTGTTATCCCTGCGTTGTAGTGGGATATAAATATTTTAGTACGTTTTCCTTGATTTAGTTGGTCATATTAATGTGAATCTTGAAATAAATGTTTATCAAATCATGCCCGTGATCTACCCACCTAAATAAATTTGAAGATTTTAGTTGGTGAGAACTTATTGGCTTACCCAAAAAAGCATGAACTTACCTACTAAGTCAATACAAGTCAGGACATTTAAGGCCGTTTTTCAAGTAAAATCTGTGAAAAAAACCCCAGAGATAAGAGGGAAACAAAATCAAAAGGGAGAGAGGGGGTGGGAGGTACGTAAGGTTGGACAACGGACGAGGTGGGTGACAGAATATTAAGTTATTTTTAAGTAGGAGAGAAGATATATTTTGTAATCACTTGTTTGATCAAAACATATTGCCTTGAAACGTAATTTTACCTTAAAAGCAATAAAAGATTAACAATTAGGGAGGTTATCAAGTAAAACCGATGAAAAAGGCCAGAGATAGCAGGGAAATAAATTCAAAACAAAGAAAGGAAGGGGAAGATATGTAAGATTGGATGAAGGACGACATTAGAAGAGAAGATTTATTATTCTCATGGAGAGCCTTCCTTCAGTACTATTGGACAAGTAGATCCTCTCTCGCTTATGCAGTAGGCAACTATGGGGAGACATGTTAGAGCAACTCTAGCAGACCCCGCATCCGCCCCCGACCCGCAAAAATAACCGCCAAAAGCGGGTAGGGGCGGAAAAACCTTCCCGACCAGACCCCGCATCCCGCCCCGGTCCGTAAAAAATTTTGACGGGCGCGGCAAAATCCCGACCCCAACCCGGGAAAACACGGGTTTCCCCCTCGCGGCTGCGGTGCCCTGCATCAGAGAGAAGCAGTTGGCGGGAGGGACATTTCAGTCTCGCGCGCCTTTCCCCCCTCCTTCCGCCGCCGACCGCCCTTGCTTCCACCCGCCCGCCGCCGGCGATTTCGGCCATATCTGCGGGTGGAATCGCGGCGCGGGGCCACCCCACACCCTCCCGTGCCGAGCCGCTGCACCGCCCCCCCCCCCCCCCCCCGCCCGGATCCGGCGAGAAAAGCCGCCCCTCGTCGCCGTCACTGCTGGGGATCGACCACCGTCGAGTGTGCCCCCTTGTCGCCGCCCGGGATCACCCGACACCGGTTAGTCCCTTTTTTGTGATTTTTGCGAGCTGTGTAGTTGATTGACGCGCCGGTATGCATGTAGATGGAGTTGAGCCCGTGCGAGAAGTTCTTGCTCTCCGATTCGTCCGATTCGGACGACTCGGATGTTGAGACCATGCTTGCGACCTTTCGGCAGCAGACATTAGTCATGGCGCTTGCTGTGAAGGAGCATGAAGACGAGCACCGGAAGAGGAGGTGAGGATCAACTATCGGGCATCTGTGCATTCCTCGGAATCGCCATCTTGGGAACGAGATGTTGATGCAAGACTATTTCGCGGAGAATCCTACATATCCTCCGCACCTCTTCCGGAGAATGTACCGAATGCGCCGATCCCTCTTTGTGAAACTTGTTCAAGCTTGCGAGGCAAATTGCCGGTATTTTACTCAAAGAAGGAATGCCGCGGGCTTAAAGGGATTTAGTGCATATCAAAAAATCTGCGCAGCTATGGGGGTGATTGCATATGGCATTCCGGCTGACTATGCCGATGAGTACCATCGCATTGGTGAAGATAGTACAATTGAGTCTGTGCGTAGATTTGCAAAAGTGATCGTCCGTTTCTTTGGTCCTGAGTATCTTCGGGCACCCAATGAAGATGACACAAAGAAGTTGATGGCATCTAATGAGAGGAGAGGTTGGCGTGGCATGGTAGGTAGCATTGATTGCATGCATTGGAATTGGAAAAATTGCCCCAAGGCATGGCAAGGAATGTATTGTGGCAAGTCTCGTGATGCAACAATTGTGCTAGAGGCCATAGCATTCGAGGATTTATGGATTTGGCATTGCTTTTTTGTATGCCGGGCACTCTCAATGATATCAATGTGTTGCAACGGTCTCATTTGTTTGCTAGGCTTGCTAGTGGTGATGCTCCTGCTTGCAACTACACTATTAATGGGCATGAATACACAAAGGGGTACTATCTTGCAGATGGTATATACCCTCCTTGGTGCACATTTGTCAAGAGCATCAAAGAACTCAAAACTAAAAAACAATGTGAATTTGCAAGGGTGCAAGAGGCAGCCCGAAAAGACATTCAAAGAGCTTGATCCAGCCCGGGGACGTCTCCTCCTTCTTGATCCAGCAAGGGGGGAGGAGAAGTTGGGGAAGAGCTCCGGCAGCACGACGGCGTGGTGGTGGAGCTTGCAGTTCTCCGGCAGGGCTTCGCCAAGCTCAACGGAGGAGGAGGGGTGTTGGAGAGGGGGAGGGTTGCGCCTTGGATGTGGTGCTGCTGCCCTCCCTCCACCCCTCTATTTATAGGGCGAAGGGGGAAGGGGGCCGGCCCCTCTAGATGAGATCTAGAGGGGGGCGGCGGCCAAGGGGAGGGGGCTTGCCCCCAAGCCAAGGGGGCGCCCCCTTTAGGGTCCCCCCCAACCCTAGGCGCATGGGCCCTAGGGGGGATGGCGCCCAGCCCACTTAGGGGCTGGTTCCCTTCCACATACAGCCCATAGGGACCTCCGGGGCAGGTGGACCCCGGAACCCCTTCGGTGGTCCCGGTACAATACCGGCAAACCCCCGAATACTTCCGGTGACCGTATGATGACTTCCCATATATAAATCTTCACCTCCGGACCATTCCGGAACTCCTCGTGACGTCCGGGATCTCATCCGGGACTCCGAGCAACATTCGGTAACTGCATACTATTTCCCATAACAACTCTAGCGTCACCGAACCTTAAGTGTGTAGACCCTACGGGTTAGGGAACCATGTGGACATCACCGAGACATCTCTCCGGCCAATAACCAACAGCGGGATCTGGATACTCATGTTGGCTCCCACATGTTCCACGACGATCTCATCGGATGAACCACGATGTCGGGGATTCAATCAATCCCGTACACAATTTCCTTTGTCTACCGGTATGATACTTACCCGAGATTCGATCGTCGGTATCTCTATACCTTGTTCAATCTCGTTACCGGTAAGTCTCTTTACTCGTTCCGTAATACATCATCCCGTGATCAACTCCTTGGTCACATTGAGCTCATTATGATGATGTCTTACCGAGTGGGCCCAGAGATACCTCTCCGTCACACGGAGTGACAAATCCCAGTCTCGATTCGTGTCAACTCAACAGACACTTTCGGAGATATCCGTAGTGTGCCTTTATAGCCACCCAGTTACGTTGTGACGTTTGGCACACCCAAAGCATTCCTATGGTATCCGGGAGTTGCACAATCTCATGGTCTAAGAAAATGATACATGACATTAGAAAAGCTTTAGCAGACGAACTATACGATCTTGTGCTATACTTAGGATTGGGTCTTGTCCATCACATCATTGTCCTAATGATGTGATCCCGTTATCAACGACATCCAATGTCCATGGTCAGGAAACCGTAACCATCTATTGATCAACGAGCTAGTCAACTAGAGGCTCACTAGGGACATGTTGTGGTCTATGTATTCATACATGTATTACGATTTCCGGATAACACAATTATAGCATGAACAATAGACAATTATCATGAACAAGGAAATATAATATTAACCATTTTATTATTGCCTTTAGGGCATATTTCCAACAAAACCAGCCAGAGACCCTAACCACATTAGAGATTTTCTTCAGACATACAAGGAGATTGAAAATGTAGACACACACTTTCAACTTCAGGAGGATCTCATTGAGCACCATTGGCAAAGGGCTGGACAGTGACTAATTTTTTTATTCATTTGTATTTGTATTCATGACAAGTTTTGAATAATTATTTGTAATGCGGATGATTATTGTATTATGTTTGATTTGAATAATTCAGTTTGTTTTCGATTGTTGTATTATGTTGGATTTGATATTTGCGGGCCGATGAGATGCGGGATGCAGCGGCGCAAAGAGCAGACCTCGCAAAGCCGACCCGTAAAAAGGTATATTCCGCGTTTTTTTTACGGATCCGTTTGGGGGGTCCGCATCTGTGTCAGCCCGAGCTAGCCTGCAAAAACGGTTTTGCGCGAACTGCAAACGCGTTTTGTGGGCCGGCGGGATGCAGGTAGTTGCTCTTACGTCTATGTTCTTGCTCAATTTACTAGTACTTGTGAATGCGTGATTGATGACAATGAAATGTAGATCTTTCTGTTGGAAGAAGTCAACCTTAGACCAGCAAGATCGAGACAGAGATGGAGACAACAAATTTGTTGTCATTGTTGTGACCACTGTACATATGCAGAGTAATAGACTTTAATTCGTTTGATGCAGCGAATATTTACTCGGATTGCTATAAAGCTAGAACACCAATATACACCGGACGTTAGCTCAGGGACAAGCCGAGCGAATGATCGTTCCTCTAGGCATGGAGGAATGAATGAACGTATTCATTCGCTCGAAAACCTATTCCCAGTGAACATTCCAGAATTACCATGCGAAAACGGATAAAATTGACATGTTGTTGTAAAGGATTTGACATATTTTAAAGGAAAATTGTCATGCTCAGGAATCGCCATGTCGACTGAAGGGAATAATCATGCTACATCGATTAAAAAAAAGCTGAAAATTGGTATGCTTTAGAAACTAAAATTGTCACCCCAAATGTGTTAGTTCAAATTGCCGTCCCGAGCAAACCTTTCTTACGCCAGCTTGTATTTGGCTCAGAGGGATACGTGAGAGCAAACACTTTAGGATTCAAGATCCAAAGTGCATGAGGGCGTTCTCACGAATTACTTAAAAGACTACAAGCTGTCAGCTTGTAACTCAGAAGACTACATGGTATAATTCATACATAGAATCTGTTGTACTAACTTGACAATTAATGAATAGATCGAAAGTTTTTCCGGCAAAAAACAATGTGATGACCACTCCTGCGATCTTAGGTGGTGTTTGGTTTTCTAGTCCTAGGACTTTTTCTAGTCTCTAGGACTTCTTAAAAAAGACTCTTAAGGTGGTGCTTCTAAGGATTTTTAGCAAAAAGTCTCAAAAAAGTCCCCCCTGTTTGGTTTGTTAGGGACTTTTTTTAGTCTTAACACAAAAAAATCCCTGAAACCAAACACCCACTTAAGCTGTTTCATCTGTCCCCACACAGTACACAATGCTTGTAAACGTTGCACGTAGGAATAGGATTTCTGAGAAAGCAGCCCCGCGTCTCTATTTTCTTTGGGAAACAAGGAACATCTCTGTTTTCTCTCTCTCGCGTCCTCTGCTTCTCCCTACTGTTTTGTCGTTCGTATCACTAATAAAAGTTTGATGCGACAGCCGTTGAAAATAACGGAGTACATATACCGTTGAAGATGCTGTTAGCAACTGCGTACGCCACTATAGATGCTCTGTTTTCCCTGCATCAACGATACGTGATCTAAAAGATATTTTCGGGACTCGTTCTGCAGTTGAAGGAGTCTGCGTTAATTTACTGCTGACCATGAGTCTGATGGCAACAAGCAGATCTTTGCAGATCACCGAGATCCCGGGGCATCTTAATTTGACGAAATTTATCGAGACAAAGCGGAAAGAAATCCGAAAATATTTGCTCTCATTATTGCGGCAACGGTAGAGTACAGGCATGCGGATGCAGAGCAAGCTGCGAGCTAGATCGAGCTTATGGCTAGGCGGTGGCCTCCTCGGTCTTGGCGGCGCCGCCGAAGAAGTCGCTGAGGGTGGGCAGCTTGAACTCGCCGGCGGTTTCGAGCGGGATGGTGAAGTTGCCGATGATGGGGAGGTCGATGGTGAGCTTGACGAGGAGTTCGTAGTCGATGTCCCAGTCCCTGCCCAGATCCTTCATGAGAGAGATGAGGAAGTCGTAGGGCACCTTGGCCGGCACCTCCAGCTTGGTGACCTCGCCGCTGTCCTCGATCCAGCCCGGGTCCGGGATCGTGCCGCTCGCCACCTCCCTGTTGTTATACAGGATCGCGCCGTCAGATCCATGGATCTATCTCATCGTGCAAATTAATGAGAGGAAGAAGATCATGAAGATGGAACTTACTTGCCGCCGCACTTGAGGTTGAAGGCGATGTCGCAGATGGGGATGCGGTGGGAGTAGGGGTTGGTGACGTTGACGTGGCTGTGCACGGTGATGGCCTCGCGGGTCATGCCCTTGAAGGTCACCTTGTCCAGCGACGCCTCCGGCTTGGGCATGTGCGCGATCTTGTCGGCGACGAACCCCTTGGCCTTGTCCATCAGGCTCGCCATGGCCGGCACCCCCTAAGCTTCTTCCTCCCCTCCTCTGTTCAATCCTAGCTCGATTACTCTGCTTCTAGTTTCGATCTGGATGTGATGGATGAAGCACGCAAAGGAAACATCGCGGCGCGCCTGTTTATAGGTGGACGGAGGAGGAGCGGAGCGCGGTGCCGACCGCGGACGGCGCCGCGGCGTGGGCACCACGTGCAGGGGGCGCGTAGAATCCGAGTGGGATTTTTAAGAGTCTTGCTGGTACTACGTGCAACTTGGCGATATTTCGCGACGCCGACGCGTGGCTGAAGTTTCTGGGTTGCGTGAGTCTGAGCTGCGGCGAGGGGAACTTGATAACGGGAAAGGGAAAGGCACCAAGCTTCGGCTGGGTGCATGCGCGACCCCACGCGGCGCGAATCCCCGGATGGACGGTGCTGAGTCGGCATCTCCTTTCGTCCTTTTCTCTCGGTTGCACTGCACCGATCGCATCGCGCCGACGAACCGACGCAAGTCCAAAGTGCTCTTTGGTTTTTTAGGGACCAAGTGCTCTTTGTTTCTGAAAAAAAAAAGTACACAGCTGCTGTGTTCAAAAAAACACACAAGTACCTTTTTTTTCAGAATAGCAGTGTGCATGAAAAAAAAACACAGCATTTCGGTAAGCACATTTTCTATACTAGGTATTTGCCCGTGCGCTACGGCGGGGCATATATAACTTACACGTATCAAATTCTAGATTTTGATAAGATTTAATTTGATTTGAGTATGGGTAGGTGAAAACAAGTAAAGTTTTGATTTGGTTGAGGTTTTGATATGATTTGATTTGGGTATGGCTATTGAAAGGCAATAAAAGTTTTGATTTAGTTGAGATTTTGGTCAGCTTTGATTTGATTTAATTGAGTTAATGCATCACGTGGTTTTGATGAAATATTGATTTGGTTTAGATTATTCTAAAATACTCTATTTCTGTTGGTTTTTATTTTTATGCGGCATGTGTTGAAATTACCAAAAGAATCAACAAGAAACCAAAGGAGAGAGGACCTAGGGTGGAAAAACCAGAGGAGAAGGTGAGGTGAACTACCAACTCCCCTTTAATAATAGGGTTACAAGTTGAATATAAACAACCACCACATGTGAGGTTAGATTTTGAAAACAGGTGCGTTCTTTTTTGGGGGAAAAACCAATAAAAATCACCAATCCCATGTAAATTTATTTATCGCTTTGTAGGAGCGGCAGCGGAGTCGCTATATACCTCCAAACTTTATAAAAACAACTCTAGCAGAGTCGTTGTAATATCAAACGTCACCCGTCATATGAAACATGCTCCATAATAATAATATGAAGACCGCAGAGGCGACGCGCAAACTCAAAACCGCCATAAACATATAGTCTCCAAAAAAAAATTACATGTAGTTCCCACTTGTTATTAACTACAATATTTTCCTCCAATTTCACACCTAGAGCTACAGTTCAAAAGCACAATTTGCTAGTATTACTCACAAAAAACACAGACTCCAGCACGGCAAATGAAGGTTCAAGCTTGATTTCATATCTGTTTAAAATTATATTAAGCATACGGTGGAGCATCTAAAGATTTCACTGGAGTGCTCCACCTAATGCTTAGTATAGTTTTGAACGACGCTTCAAGGAGATCTTGGCGGCTGTGGACGGCGGGGATATAAGCTATCGAACATGACAACTACCTTTTTTATAGCGGCAGGTGGCGGGAAAACTTGGCGGACAGAGGAAAAAATGGGTGGGAAACGTGGCGGAAAGGTTGTGGCAGTTCACACGTGACGCCTGCCATTAATTGAAAAACAAGAGAATAGATGAACGTCGCAGGCGACTGAGAAGGGATGTGCAACTTCCCTCGCATGAGAGTGGTGGGCGGATAGAGCACCTTCCAACCCAACTCCGCAGAACCTCCAAATATAGAGGCTCACCGACTGGATTGGGAGTTGTGCGAAAAAAGAGCATTGCAGTAGATACACCATGTGTTGCCCCATGGCCATAATTGATGAAACACTCTCAATATTTGGCCTATCAGCCTCCATATTTAGCGTCTAAGAATCAATTTTGGCGCACACTTCATCTAGCAAAACCGTTGGCACGAAAGGAACTTCACGTTGTCCCCATCACATTGATGGGAATGAAAAGGAGATTGAGAAAAAAGGATGTCCCACTGAAGAGTGGATCCCCCAAGACAAATATAATTTGAA
The DNA here is from genome assembly GCF_002575655.3 of Aegilops tauschii subsp. strangulata. Classification (NCBI taxonomy): domain Eukaryota; kingdom Viridiplantae; phylum Streptophyta; class Magnoliopsida; order Poales; family Poaceae; genus Aegilops; species Aegilops tauschii. The sequence continues at coordinate 494,671,696 of NC_053035.3, read as the reverse complement.
GGCTTGAATATAGCAATTCCGATTTTGCTATTGAGTGTTTGATACTGCACATTTTTGGCGATCATCCTTTTGGTAGGTTTGGAAATTCAACTTCTGTCGAATCTGCTATTGTTATGGCGCTGCTAGGAGGGCGCGAGAGGGCCGGCCGGGGGCCTTTTGCCCACGGCCGGGCAAGAGGGAAGGGATTTCCTTCTTAATTCATGCTTGATTAGATACATCTCCTCTCTTTATATAGAGAGGTTTACTTGACTCCCAAGCAAGCGACCCTTATCTCTAATTAACCCTAAGACTAATGGGCTATACCGCCAGCCCAGGCCCATTACGTACTCTAACACCATACCCCACCTGGACATACAGCTTGTCCTCAAGCTGCAGCCTAACCAACTTATAACCATGACGCAACACAAACCTAACACCTAAAAACAAGCCTTTTACATCTCGGCTTGTTTTATTACTCTCAACCTGAAATGGACCGAGACGCTTTATTTTGGACCCCTTAACATAAAGTGGACACCATCCGCACGTCGGATGCACGTGTACAGCCACTTGGATCCCATGGACACCATCTGGACAAAAGGAGTGCATGGGTATGGCCACCTGAAAGTAATCGCAAGAGCGACCAGCAGAGGCGCCCTTGCGGCGGCCGGCGGAATGCAGTGGTGCTACGCTGTGCGCTCCTGTCGGTGACACCCTGCCTTCTCCCCGCCGGATGGCTGTTGGTCTACACCGCACAGAGAAGAGTGGAGGGCTTGCGATGGAGAATGACGAGGAGGGGTGCCCCCCCCAACCGCCGATGTCGCAGACTTTGAGGGCGCTGTCCGTGGGGACGAGATCGATGTCCTTTGCGCAGCGAAGGACAACTGGGAGGAGCGGCAGCTGCAGACCATGCATCTCCCGCACATGCCGACGCGTTAGGAGGCCGCGCGCAGCAGCCTGCAGCCTCACCGCCAACGACATGTGGCGGGTAGCGATCCAAGCCGGAAGCGGTGACGGCGACGGCGGGAACTTTATCTGCTGGATGGGGACGCCTTGGGAAAGCGGTGATGGCGACGGCGGGAACTTGATCTGGTGGATCGGGACTCCTGCCGGCGCGGTCAATGCGGGGCCGGAGCTGACCGGCGGGGGCCGCTGCAGCTGCAACGGCTGCTGCGGTGTCGCACCGGGCAGCGGCTGCTGCGGCGGAGGCCACCAGGAGCGGCGGCTGCCACTGCAGCCAGGGCGGGGCGATGGATGGCAGCTGCAGCAGCTGCTGCAGTGGCTCGGCGAGCGCGGCGGAGGTCGCCAGGAGCGGCGGCTGCCACTGCAACCAGGGCGGGGCGGTGGATGGCAGTTGCAGCGGCTGCTGCAGCGGCCCGGCGAGCGCGGGGGCGGCTACCACGGCAGCCACGGCGGCGCAGCCTGGTGCGGCCCGTAGAACCCGGCCAAGAACAGGCGGATCTCCTGGACCGCCTGGGTTAGGTCTGCAGCGCCCCGGACACCTCCTCCGGGGTGAGGACGGCGGGGGCGGGCGCGACGGAGGATCCCGGCGCGGGCAGTAGCGGGGCGACGGTCGTGGTGGTCGCCGGAGGCCACGAGGTGACCGACAGCGGGAGAGACGGGTTGGGCGGCGGTGAAGACATGATCAAACCGAAGCTAGCTGATACCAAATTGTTATGGCGCTGCTAGAAGGAGAGCGCGAGAGGGCCGGCAGGGGGCCTTTGCCCACGGCTGGGCAAGAGGGAAGGGATTTCCTTCTTAATTCTTGCTTGATTAGATTGATACATCTCCTCTCTTTATATAGAGTGGTTTAATTGACTCCCAAGCAAGCGGCCCTTATCTCTAATTAACCCTAAGACTAATGGGCTATACCGCCAGCCCAGACCCATTAGACCCGTTACGTACTCTAACAGCTATAGTTGCTCTAAATGTGCCTTCATACTCAATTAGACCGGTGTGGTTTATTGTCAGTTTTGAACTAGTACAAAAAAAACTCACATCGTTTGACTTTACGGCGCGCGCACACACACACACCCTCTTTCTGGCATGCACTTTTGTTGAGCACCTATGGTGTGCTTCCTAGACAACATATCGGGTCTTCGTTGAATGTCTACAACTTGAAGGTCACCATGAAAAGGGCGCCATGGTTGATCACCATGGTAGTACGAGATAGCCAAGAGTCAATGTTGGCATTCTGCAATAAAATCCCACGATCCCCTTCTGTGATACTTGATGCATAACTAGATAGTTCTGATGTAAGTTTTGCTGAGTATCTTTGTACTTACGTTTGTTTAAATATGTTTTTGCAGAGGAGACTTCAGTCTTATTAGTGGTTTCCACGTAGAGTTCGACGTTGACCAAGTAGTTGTCTTTTTATCTAGGACATTTTTGCCCGTAATGTGTACTTTGCTAGATGAATGAATAAAACATGGTGTTAGTTTGCCCCAAAAGACATCGTAATTTTCCTATACTGTCTCTGCCTCTGAATATGTATGCCAATAATTTGGATCTAAAATTCTATGCCATGATAGATTTTTTTCTTGAGAGGACTATACCATGATGGATATGTACATAATTTGTATCCTCGTAAATTTTGATATTTTAGAATTAAATTACATTTTTAAAAGAATTTGTATCCCTTTATTTAGAAGTTAATAGAAGCTGGGATACAAACACTTATAGGTTGACCTGTCAGTTACAACCAGCATACACAATCATCAATAACAACACTACAAGTTAATCGATGAGCTTCCATATTCAATACACTTTTTTCACGAACAAAGGACACCGACTCGAAAGATGCACTGGTGGGATAAATCTCCTGAATAATTTGCGCATAAGCTCCTCCCATGCAATCTTCCACCGACTTGATCACTCGCAAAAAATTTGAAGCAAAGAACAAAATGCGTAGCAAAAGGTCATCGGATATGGATAGAGCCTCCCTGCATGCGAGCGCCTGAAGTATCTCGGGATCCATGATTCTCTCGGGATCCATGATTCCCTCAAAAGTGATCAACAAAGCAACAATGAACTCGTCGTCTTTGTTTTTTACCACGACCGCAATAGCACATTTTGCGTCATATTTTTTTGGTTGTTGCGTCAACATTAGTCTTCACTTAAGTTCACGTTGCAATCTTGATTTCAAGGCAGATGCAAATGTTTACTTTGCTAGATGAATGACCTAATGCATAAGTTCCTCCAAGAAGTTTTCTTGTTTTCACTGCCTTTCTCCAATTCCTTTTGCGTTTTTACTAGGTTTTTTCGTTTCTTTTTTTCCTTTGATTTCTTTGTTTCTTTTTTTGGTTTTTCTTCATCAGTTCTTTTTTTTCATTGTTATAAGTTTGATTTTCATTTGTTCTTAAATGGTTTTCTTTCGTTTTTCATTATACTTTGGTTTTCTTTGACTCTTTTATTTTCTTCGAATTTTCCTTTTTGTTTCTTTTTTTAGATTTTTAACGGTTTTATTTTTTCTTCGACACATGTTAACTCTTTTTCAGTACACATTAATCATTTTTCATATACATTGAAAACAATGTTTTATACAGGTTTAACATTTTTTGAATACATGTTTATTTTTTTAAAAAATTACATTTTTATGCCTCATGTTTTTCATACACATTGTATATTTTTTTGGTATATACCTAATATATTTTAATAGTATACATTTAATATTTTTTAATACAAGATTAACATATTTTGAATACATGATCAACATTTTTTTCATAATTATTTTTAACATTTTATAAATGACTGATTACATTTTTAAAATACAAGATTAATTTTTTTAATACATGATCAACATTTTTTTATACACAGTTAACATGTTCAAATGCTTGGCTAACATTTTTCGAATACAAGATTAAGCTTTCTGAAATACATGGTAAGCATGTTTTCTATAAGTATTTAAACTTTTTCAAATGCTTGATTAATTTTTTTTTCAAATATAAGATTAATATTTCTCGAATGCATGGTCAACATGTTTTTAAACACATTTAACATTTTTCAAATGATTGATTAATATATTTTGAATACACGATTAATGTTTTTGCAAATGGTTGATTAACAATATTTAAATACATGATCAACGTTTTTCATACACACTTGTATTCTTCTGTGTACATTTTTTTGTTTACATGAGAAATATTTTCTATATACTCATCTAACTTTTTTCAAATGCTTGGTTATTTTTTTACAAATGTTTTTATGTAAATTTTTTTAGTAATATAATTATTTGGAATAATTGGGAATATTAACAGAAGTAAAAAAAGGAAGCAAAAAACAAATACAAATTTGTGAAGAATAAAAAAGGCTGGGGCTCCCGCGCGACAGGTTTGGCTCATGTCGTGCCTCGCCTAGGCGAGGCTTACGTCTATCTCGCTACAAGCGAGGTAAAGCCGCGCCAGGCGCCCGCAGAGGGGTGTCCGGGATGGGCCGGCTCATTTGCACCTGAGAAGAAACAATTAAAAAAAATTGCGCAAGCGAAACGACCGCAACTGAAAACCTGGCCCATGACGGGCCACCGCGTGCGTCGCCCCGTCCATTTTAAAATACATGTTGAACATTTTTCAGTTACACATTGAAATTTTTAAGTGCACATTGGTTATTTTTCAAATATATGTTGAAAATATTTGGACATCAATTTAATATTTTTCATAAACTTCATGAGTAGTTCTTAAAAATGTGCAAACATTTTTTAGGTGTCAGAATTTTTCTTAAATGTCACAAACAGTTCTTTTAATGGATGGAAACATTTCTGTTGAATTATGTGAGCATCTTTTACATTGTATAATTTTTCTAATAATGGTATTAACATATATTTGAAATGCATGAATATTTGGAATGTGATGAATAATGTTTTTGAGTGACAGGAATACTTTTTACAACCTACTAGAACAAATTTTCACAATTTTTATTATTTTAAATGTCATGAAGACACTTTATAAACATTTTTTTCATATTTTAAATTTCATAAACATATTTTTTAATTATACATAAATTTCTAAGATTTCCGAGAGCAAACATTTTTTACACCGCTTGAACTTTTTTGTAATGCGCAACGAGCGTTATTAAAATTTGAAGTAAATTAATCCTTAATTTTATATTTAGAATATTTGGAAATATAAATAAATTTAAAATTTTAAAAGTTGAACAGTAAAAAAGAACATATGAATGAAAGAAGAAAAATCGAATGGAAAGATCAGTTGTGGGCCGGCCTACTACAGAGGCTGCTTGAAGGTGAGAGCTGTACGTCAGTCTGGGCGCGTCAGTCCGAATAAAAAAAAATCCAAGGGAGCAAAAAGCAGCTTGGTCCAAAATTTGAAGTACATGCGATAAGAAAGGCCGAGGATGCTCTCAGTTTGGTTGGCCCCCTCAGGGAGCGCAAAGCAGCTCGGTCCGAAATGGTGGCAGCTCGACACGAATGAACGTACTGTACTGGACTACTGGTCGTGTCCATGTCAACCCGACGTCGACTGCAGCGACGCGAGCGGTTAGCGGTGTCCACCGCACTCATTGACCGAATTCAAGCTGGCCATACGAAAATGGGGCGTCCCGAGTGCGACCTCCAACCACCAGATCAATTGCACCAGCCGCCTGCGACGGCTACCCGCCATAAATCCCCCAGCGTCCAACCGCCCCGCCGTTCGAGCCCGGCGGCTATTCCCACTTCGCCAGTGGCCCGGTGCCATGCCACGCCACACACGCCACTACCCATGGAGGTCGCCACACCCACGAAACCCAGCAAGAAAGTTTCTTCCGAGCCCGCCGTCCTCTATGACGGCGCCAAGGTCAAGGCCAAGTCCAAGGCCGTCGTCCACACCGACGCCGAGGACGGGCATGCCGGCGATGCGGCGAGTCCTGCTCCTGCCCACCGGACCCGGCTTCTGCGGTGCGCGTGCTGCGGTCTGGCCGCGGTCGCCGCGTTGGCCGCCGTCGTGATCCTGGTCCTGTCGCTCACCGTGCTGAGGGTTCGGGACCCCGACCTGACCATGGACTCCGTCACCGTGGATCGCTTCCACGTGGGGTTCGCCGCCGTGCCCGACGGCCGCCCGCCGCTGCGGATCAACGCCACGCTGGCCGCGTGGATCATGATCCGGAACCCCAACTACGCGTCCATGTGGTTCGGCGCCAGCACGACGGAGATTTTCCTCGACGGCGTGCCGGGCCGCGTGGGCCTCGGGAGCGCGCCGCCCGGGGAGGCGTCGGCGCGGGGCGCCAGCCGGGTCCGCGGCGGCATGGACGTGTTCGTCGACAGGGTCGCACCGGCCGTGGTGGGGGAGGTGCTGTTCGGCCGCGGCGAGGTGCGGCTCACGAGCCGCACGGCCATGGACGGCAGGGTCAGCGTGCTTGGCGGGATCTACGGACGGCGCACGGTGCGCGTTACCATGCGGTGCCATGTCGTGCTGCATGTGTCCGCCGTGGTCGTCGTCGCCGGCTCTCCTTCATGCGTCGCGGAGTTCGGTCGCTGATGTAGTCCAGATGCGTGGGGATGCGATAATGTGCCGTTGCGCTGCTCGTACTAGCGGTTTCTCTTCTGTCGTTCAATCTCTATACCGCGCGAGACGAATCTGACACCATCTTTTTTCTTCTAATTTGTATGTTGAACGTTTATTCTAACTTCGGCGGAGTAATATATGATCAAAGTCGTATTATTTTCCATCAACCCCTTTCGTACACACAATTGGATGTTTTCATGACCTGGTTGATTTAGTTGCCGGAGAATTGGCAAGTCCAATCAAGGATGGTAGGTCCTACTAGATAAGTATAATATTTCATTTTTCTTTTCACTTCATGACACCATTATTACAATATAGATGAACATTTATTTACATTTGTATTTCAAGTTTGTTAAGTCACTTGATACTTAGCTAATTCTTCGTCAATTGAGATAGTATAACAATGGGAAACGCTAACACTCTGCCGGCTGATCACGCGAAGAGTTCCACCACCCATGCATCCGTTGGATCGTCCTTTATCCACGCGTCCACAAGCACGCTTGCACACGCTCTTGATTTCGCCTACCAACCACGTGCCCCTTACCTTATCTTGCAACAGCAAACCACAATAGCGAACGACAGCGGCAGCTTAGACAAGATTTTGCAACATCACCTCCCTTAAAAAAAACTGCAACAAGATCTCTGCTGCGAAAAAATCTGCAATAAGAACTTTGTTGCAAAAAAATATCCCGCAACATAACCTATGTTGTAAAAGAAATCTGCAACAGAACCTCTGTTGAAAATGTTTCTGCAACAAGTTTCTGTTGCAAAGTAGTGGAAAATGCTCAGCGCTAGTCAAATCCAACGACTCGCGCGGCGGATCTTTTAAAAATATCCGCCAGCCGACGCGTAGCAGTCCTCCATAACAATTGATAATTAGCTAATTCTCCGTCAATTGAGATAGTATAACAACTGATAATTCACTTCATGACAACATTATTACAATAGATGAACATTTATTTAGATTTGTACTAAAAATTTGTCAAGTGAGAAATCCAAGAGCATCTATCAAACACTATAGCATTAGGCTCCGTCTCGCCTCCCTCCCGCGGCGCTCCCGCGAGTGCCTCGGGGGGAAACCCTAGCCGCCACCTCCCCCACCCCCCTCCCACCTCCTCCCCCGCCGCCGTCGGCAGGCGTCACTGGGCGAAGCCCGTTGTGCGTTGGCGGCGGCGGGGCCTCTGCTCCCCTCTCGCTCGTCGCCTGGAGGCTGGCGCGGGACGTCCTTGACGAGCGGAGGCGTCGTGCTTTCGTGGGGTACGGCGGTGCAGTGACGTGTGCTTATGGCGGGGCGTGCGCGCGGGTTGGCGGACGGGCGGCCTGGGCTCGCGCTCGCAGCACGACGGCTGCGCGCGGGCGGCTTCTGGTGGTGGCGTGCTCCGCCTAGATCGGGTCGGGCCCCTGGCTCTGGCGCTGGTCTTGGCGGGCGGCGCGGGATGGAGGCGGCGGCTACGGTCGCTGTTCTGGGCGTGGTCCGTGGCGGCGCAGCGTCGCTCCTGCTGTGGTGTGGCGGATTCTCGATGCGGAGCGAGTGGGGCGGCGGCTGGATCTGGTGTCTGCGCGTTTGCGGCTGGCTCATGGTGGTCCTCCTAGTGCTCCTCTTCGGCTATGGACAGCGTTCGGTCCGGCGCTCCCCCGTCATGGGCGGGTGGCTGGTTCTGGCCATGTGCGGATCTCGATCGGGAGCCATGGCGGGGCGCCACTGGGGGTGGCGTGGGGGAGGCCATTGGTTAGGCCATTGGGAGGGAGGGGCGGCTCTGTCGCGGTGAGGCCACCCATCTCCGACGCGAGGATGCGCCGGTCGTGGACGAGGTCCGCTCCCTTTCCTCCCCCTTTCTCTGGCCTGGTGTCTCCTGGTGCTGGATCTGCTCTGGTCAGGCTGGTCATTGGAGGCTCCATTGGTGGTTTGGATTGTTGGTCGACGCTCGGCTCATGCCCACGGAGGTGCTTTAGGGGATCTGGATGCCGGGCGGCGGCCCGACTGGTGGGAGTTGCGGTGCTCGTGGGCGGGGCTCGTAGCTCGGGTGTTGGTCGGCCGTCATGGTTGCGTGGGCGGCGTGGCGGCTGGTGGTCGGTGTTCCGTGGCGGGGTGGAGCGTGTTACCGGGGTGAAAACCTTGTCTGATTTTGGTCAGACCGACGGCGGCGGCGTCTTTGGGCGTCGTTCCCTTCTTGAAGGCCTTGTCGCGGTCACTCCGTGGTCTCCGCATATCTCCGGATGAAAATCTAGATCCTTTGGATCGGGCAGTGGTGGCGTTCTTGCGTCATGCCCTTCCTGAAGGCACCGCCTTGGAGTTCTCGGATCATCGGCGCTCAACTTCGTCTCTTAGTGTGTTGCTTTGAGTGCTTCGGCCTCTCCTAGCGTTGCTTAATGTATATCTTGTGTGTGTTGGGAGTTGTCCAGAGTGGTGTTGCTGAACCTTAACACCCTTGTATCTTGCCTTGGGTGCGTTGTGGTGTGGTGTCGTGTTGCATGGCTCGAGTTGTTCGCTGCTTTAGAATATAAAGCGGGGGAAACCCTTTTTCGTAAATTTGCCAAGTCAATTGATAATTAGCTAATTCTTCGTCAATTGAGATAGTATAACAATTGATAATTAGCTAATTCTCCGTTGAATGAGATAGCATTACAATTTTAGTAAACTAGCACATTTTCTATGACACGATGAATAAGCATTGGTGGACATGATAGGACATCTAGCAATATAAACCCCATGCGTTTAGTGCAGTTGACATCACTTTGTCACTTGATTTTGTTAGTTTGTACTGCTATTTACCAAATAAAAAAACACATTACATGACATGAAAATAATGCATATACAATGCTCTATATGAATGCCACTACAATTTATTTATTTTGTTCACAATTATTGATTTTGAGAATTATTTTTCTTTTCAAATTTGCATAATGGGATCCCTAAATTCGGCACATAAATAAAGATCATTACCATGCATGAAAAAAAATTACATAAAACTAAAGTGATAAACATTATCATCTAACATTTCAAATGTCCGCTTTCTGTTGAGGCGACTAATTTTATTCAAAAAATATTGACATGTGATTCTTGTCTTCATCCCTAACTACAATATTTGTTGTGCTCCTCTTGCTAACAACATCTGCGATAATCTTTGTTGTGACCATGTTGCTAATGATACCCCTAATAAATTATTGTTTTCACTACAACAAAACAAACTAAAACTCTATGTGAAGATATTTATTAGTTATGTACACTCCAGAGCTCTCTACTAAGTTATTTAACGATTATGAAAAATAAGTGAGCACTCTAAATACTTCATAGTCCATAGTCACGTAGTTGGAATAATTCGATCTACTGAGTAAAAAATAATTGCATATTTTTTGCTTTCTTAGATCTAAACTTGAAATAACTCAAATTGAATTTAAGATAAAAGAGTGAAAAATTTAGGTAGAAAATTTATTTTAGTACAAGTGTATTTGCAATGGTACATGTTAGAAATGTAACATGGAACATAAAATCAATATATTTAGTAAATATTTTTATGCAATGATTTTTTAATCATAATAAATATGCATGTAGGATTTAAGATCCAATATAAGTAAAATAATTTGGTATTAATAATTAATTTTCAACTTAACTATGTGCCTGACGGCTACCCGCCGTTGCGGATCATGACTTGGAACCCAAATTAAGCGTCCATGCGATTCGGTGCCGGCACGATGGAGATCTTCCTGAATGGCGTGCCGAGCCACGTGGGCCTCGGGAGCGCGCCACCTGGCGAGACATCGGCGCGGGGCGGTTGCGTGTCAGCATGGACGTGTTCGTCGATAGGGTCACCCTCGCCGTCGTCGAGGAGGTTTTGTTCGGCCACGGCGAGGTGTGGATGGCGAGCCACATGGCCATGGACGACAGGGTCAGCGTGTTTGGCGGGCTGTATGGTCGGTGCACCGTACGCGTGGCCATGCGGTGCTGCGTGATGCACATGTCTATAGTAGTCGTCATCGCTTGCTCACTTTTATGGCCGCGGAGTTCGGCCGCCGACATCATCTCAATGCACAAGCAAGCGACCATGTGCCGCTACTGTCCTCGTACTAGCAGTTTAGTTTTTTCGTCATCCAACCCTCTCTGCCCCGTGCGACGAATCTGACACCATCCTTGTTTTCATTAATTGTAGTAATATGTTGAACATTTGAAAGAACATGTGATGCACCCATGTTTGGTTTTGGTAATTGATGACAATCTTTATGGACTAATGGTTGCCTTGAGTTATATTTGAAGGGTTTTCCATAGGTATTTCTTGAAGTCCATGTGTTGGTTTCAAAAAGTTTATGAGATGACCAAGGTGCTATTCAAGGAATTATCCAAAGATGGTCATGTATAAGACATGATACAAGGTTGATCAAGACTAAGTTAAAGTGTGAATTCAGTTGATCAACACGCAAAGCGTAGAAGATGTACCGAAAGAGATCAAGTGATCCCATAGTATGGCAAGCATTATTCATTACGCTTTGTGTACTAACCCATGGTCTACGTGAGAGTTCTTTGTGGGGTTAGGTATGTTTCCATGGGCTTGTGTAAAGAGGAAGATGTCATACAACCCATGGAGGATGAAATCAAGTGGTGACCGTCATCAAGTTTGCGGTGTGCAAGTTCAAGTGGAGTATCACGAAGAGATCTTGCTTGAAGCTTGCCATCCATTTGGTCACAATGGACTTGTGAATATGTTTCGAAGAGTGGCTCACCCATATTGGAGTATGGGGGAGCAATCTACTAGTCTTCAGCGAGCCCACACAGTCAAGAAAGGTGTTCCAACTTGAGGGAGTCAAAATCGTCATCATCTAGCTCAAGTGAACTATGTGCAAGAAAAATGTTTGCCCTTGATAGGTTTTCTATTTTACCGATCTCATGGTGGTAGTTGGGAGACCGGGTTATAGGATCAATTGTCGTTCTATCAAGGGGGGCTCCCAAGTGAGTAGCTTGATCGTATCGTTTGTAGAGAGCTCAAACCATTGCATCCTTGCATCATCTTTCTTGGTTGTTGTTTGGTGTTTCCCTTTGTGACTTTAGAGGTTATGGTCATCTTCATGACAAGGTCGAGTTCATCGAAAACGGAGTTCATATATATATGCATCTTCTATGATGTTTTCGATGTTGGAGTTTTTGCCAGTTCTTCTCTCATAGAGGTTTCACATCTCTATATCTTAGGCATACACCCCCTGTCGTTGTTGGACAGTATTTGTTGTCATCTATCCAACAAGCTTGAGTTTTCTCAATTTGGAGCTCATTTGCAGAAGTTATGGCAGTTCTGGTTTCCCTGCTTCCATCTGTTTGCTTGGGCTTTGATACGTCTCCATCGTATCTACTTCTCCAAACTCTTCTGCCCTTACTAGCACTAATGCCCGTGCGTTGCAACGGGAGAAAACAACGATTCTTATGAGCCACGTTGCCGAGCCGAGAAACTGTATCGTGGGACAACGATCGCCAATGAGAAAAAGCGTTGATTCATTTGAGAAGGACAACAATCAAACCAACCTAGAATAACAATTGCAGCACCACCAACAGCAAGCGAACCAATCCAGATGGAACCTAATTGCGAAAAACTTCCATAATTTAACATATCTATTTGGTCGAATGCAACTTCATCATGCAAACCTGAAGAGTTTCATAAATAATAAGGCATTGACTTCACATGGAATTAAATTGCATATGTAGGTAAATTGTAATTGTGGCGAATGAATTGGGGACTCTAGATGAAAGTAGCAAAACACGCATGGAAGCAAGCAAAGAAAGCATCAAAACAAAGGTGAGAAAAAAAAGAGGGTTGATAAAAATCAGCGGCGGAAGACTACATTTGGTTCGAGGGTTAGTGGATGCAGTCATGTACTTTTTTGTTTTGTGATCCAGTCACATGTAATCGATCGATTTTATTATAACGGTTGTGTTCTTGGAGTATGCGTGCCCCACGGGAATTCATAGCCATAATTCGTTTATTTAACTCGTCATTACAATTAGCTAATCATAATTATATACGCCATGCATGTCTCTCAGAGATTTTCATATACTATACATAATCCATTTAATTAGCCCAACATTAATTAGCCAATCATAATTATATGCACCATGATGTTTTGTCTCTTGAGAATCCCACTCAATTAGCCCACCATTAGTTACCATAATCTTTTTAATTAGCCCACCACTAATTAGCTGATCATAATTATCTCACTCGGGAATCCCATTCAATTAGCCCACCGTTAATTACCTCATTCTATGGGAATGAAATAGCCCAGGACACGGCGGACCTAGGATGACAAAAGGTGTATGTCCGCTTCCCTTCCAAGCTGCGTTTGCTAGATGAGTTGGTTGGTGCGTGCGGCCTACATCTCGGCGACCAGGGTTCGACTCCCTTCTAGCACCGCAAACGGCCGGCAAAAAAAAAGGAGACGTACGAAAAACATTGTAATGGACAAAAAAGTGGAGAAACGATCCGTCCTTAATATTAGGTAGAGATTTTGGACTCTATTTTGAATGATTTGAATCGAACTAACCCAGACTAACGCTGTTTTCAGCAGAATTGCCATGGTGTTATTTTTTAGCAGAAATAAAAGTTTTCAGAATAAACTGAAAATCCACAGAGAATATTTTCAGAATATATAACAAATATTGGCGAAAGAATCAACCGAGGGGGACCCACCACCTGTCCACAAGGGTGGGGGCGCGCCCTTCCCCCCTAGGCGCGCACCCCTGGCTTGTGGGTCCCACGAAGCTCCACCGACCTCAATTCCAACTCCATATATTCATGTTCGGAGAAAAAAATCAAAGAGAAGGATTCATCGCGTTTTACGATACGGAGCCGCCGCCACCTCGTGTTCTTCCTCGGAGGGCAGATCTGGAGTCCGTTTTGGGCTCCGGAGAGGGGAAATCGTCGCCATCGTCATCATCAACCATCCTCTATCACCAATTTCATGATGGTCACCGCCATGCGTGAGTAATCTCATCGTAGGCTTGCTGGACAGTGATGGGTTGGATGAGATTTACCATGTAATCGAGTTAGTTTTGTTAGGGTTTGATCCCTAGTATCCACTATGTTCTAAGATTGATGTTGTTATGACTTTGCTATGCTTAATGCTTGTCACTAGGGCCCGAGGGCCATGATTTCATATCTGAACCTATTATATTTTGATGAATATATTTGTGTTCTTGATCCTATCTTGCAAGTTATAGTCACCTACTACGTGTTATGATCCGGCAACCCCGGAGTGACAATAGTCGGGACACTTCCCGGTGATGACCGTAGTTTGAGGAGTTCATGCATTCACTAAGTGCTAATGCTTTGCTCCGGTTCTCTATTAAAAGGAGGCCTTAATATCCCTTAGTTTCCATTAGGACCTCGCTGCCACGGGACGGTAGGACAAAAGATGTCATGCAAGTTTTTTTCCATGAGCACGTATGACTATATTCGGAATACATGCCTACATTATATTGATGAATTGGAGTTAGTTCTGTGTCACCCTAGGTTATAACTGTTGCATGATGAATGCCATCCGACATAATTATCCATCATTGATCCATTGCCTACGAGCTTTTCACATATTGATCTTTGCTAAGTTACTTTTTGATACGTCTCCAACGTATCTATAATTTTTGATTGTTCCATGCTATTATATTATCAATCTTGGATGTTTTATATGCATTTATATGCTATTTTATATTTTTTTGGGACTAACCTATTAACCTAGAGCCCATTGCCAGTTTTCTATTTTTTCCTTGTTTTTGAGTTTTGCAGAAAAGGAATATCAAACGGAGTCCAATTGACCTGAAAATTTACGATGATTTTTTATGGACCAGAAGAAGCCCCCGAAGCAAAAGAGTTGGGAAAGAAGAGCCACAAGGCCTCCAAAAGGGTGGAGGGCGCGCCCTCGTCGCCATCGTCATCATCAACCATCCTCTATCACGAATTTCATGATGCTCACCGCCGTGCGTGAGTAATCTCATCGTAGGCTTGCTGGACGGTGATGGGTTGGATGAGATTTACCATGTAATCGAGTTAGTTTTGTTAGGGTTTGATCCCTAGTATCCACTATGTTCTAAGATTGATGTTGTTATGACTTTGCTATGCTTAATGCTTGTCACTAGGGCCCGAGGGCCATGATTTCATATCTGAACCTATTATATTTTGATGAATATATTTGTGTTCTTGATCCTATCTTGCAAGTTATAGTCACCTACTACGTGTTATGATCCGGCAACCCCGGAGTGACAATAGTCGGGACACTTCCCGGTGATGACCGTAGTTTGAGGAGTTCATGCATTCACTAAGTGCTAATGCTTTGCTCCGGTTCTCTATTAAAAGGAGGCCTTAATATCCCTTAGTTTCCATTAGGACCCCGCTGCCACGGGACGGTAGGACAAAAGATGTCATGCAAGTTTTTTTTTTCATAAGCACGTATGACTATATTCGGAATACATGCCTATATTATATTGATGAATTGGAGTTAGTTCTGTGTCACCCTAGGTTATAACTGTTGCATGATGAATGCCATCCGACATAATTATCCATCATTGATCCATTGCCTACGAGCTTTTCACATATTGATCTTTGCTAAGTTACTTTTTGATACGTCTCCAACGTATCTATAATTTTTGATTGTTCCATGCTATTATATTATCAATCTTGGATGTTTTATATGCATTTATATGCTATTTTATATTTTTTTGGGACTAACCTATTAACCTAGAGCCCATTGCCAGTTTTCTATTTTTTCCTTGTTTTTGAGTTTTGCAGAAAAGGAATATCAAACGGAGTCCAATTGACCTGAAAATTTACGATGATTTTTTATGGACCAGAAGAAGCCCCCGAAGCAAAAGAGTTGGGAAAGAAGAGCCACGAGGCCTCCACAAGGGTGGAGGGCGCGCCCTACCCCCCCTCGGGCACGCCCTCCGACCTTGTGGGTTCCTCGTGGACCCCCCTGACTTGAAACCGATGCAAAAAATTCTTATAATTACATAAACCCCCTAAAAGTTACCTAGATCGAGAGTTCCACCGCCGCAAGCCGCTGTAGCCACCAAAACCCAATCGGGACCCTGTTACGCCACCCTGCCGAAGGGGGAAATCATCACCGGTGGCCATCTTCATCATCCCGGTGCTCTCCATGACGAGGAGGGAGTAGTTTACCCTCGGGGCCCCGAACCTGGGTAAGATTCGCCGGCGTGCATGTCTTCGCCTCATCCCGTTTCCAGGCACCGGCTACGCTTTATTGGCTCCCACAATGATAAGCCATCCTTTGGCATATGTCGCACCAACCACCCGACATTTGGCGCCCACCGTGGGGCCAGGTGCACCGTCGTCCGGAGACCTGTTCTGGACGGGAACCTTCTTCCTTCCCCGCGAGTGCAGCCAGCCTGCTGCGCCCGATGGCGTTTGCCCCGACGCGCTGCAAGGCGTCGACGACGCCTGCGCGGCGAGCCGCCTCGCCGATCTGCTCGGCGAGACTCGCATCTCCGACGAGCCTGCGTCCGACGCAGGCACCGACTACCCCGAGAGCTGCCTCGTCAGCCTCCTCGACCAACTTCACGTCTCCAGCGAGCCTGCTGCGGACATGGAGTCTGTCGGCTCCACCGACCCGATGCTCATCGACTCCGACACCGCGTCGCTCGACGCCTACCCCTCCGACGTGGTGGTCTTCGACGACCCACTCCCTCGAGCTGACAGCGGCAGCAGCGCTGTCACCGAAGTGCTGGTCATCAGCCACGTCTCCAACTCGGGCGGGAGCGCCCGCGACGCTCAGCAAGCAGCGATGCACGACCTCTCCATCCCCCTCCCGGCCGATGCCGACGCCGAGACCCTGGAGGCACGCCGTCTTGCCCTCATCACGGAGGGCAAGAAGATAGCCTCGATGAGACGCCTCACCGAGGCCCACCAACGCGAAGTCGACCGCGCCGCCTTCAGGACGCCGCCGCCGAGCGGCCCGAGCCGAGCCGGCTTCATCCAGAAGCGTGGCGCAGCCGTTGCCAGCATGCTGGACGCAGATCGCCCCGTCTACGCCACCCCGCTCGAGAATCTGCGAGCCGCTCAAGCGGCAGCAGAGGAGCTCAATGGGCTGGGAGCCGATGAGCTCCCCTACATGACAAGACGGATCCAGCAGCTGATCGACGCGGCTGCAGAACGGCACGAAGCCGGCGCCCGAGCTGATAGCCATCCCCCGCGCTGGGAGCACGCCGCGACGTCCCGCTCGCCGACTGCGAGCGGCACGCGCCAGAAGAAAGACAAGGAGCCGGCTGTCAGCCGCAGCCGGACCCGCATCACTATCGAGCGCGACGCGGAAGGCCGCCCTCGGGCGGTTGAACATCAGGGAAACCTGCCTCCTCCCCCGCCTCGAAGAGAAAGACGCCTCACTCCACTGCCTATCACCCATCCGACTCTTGGCGACCGACTCGGCCGCCGAGAAGGAGTCGGCGAGAGCGACGCCCGCCACAGGATCGACCGCCTTGCTCGGTCCCTGGCGTTAGAAGAAGAAGACGATGTCAGCCCGCCATGCTTTGGCCCCCGCATCCGCGACAAGCCCTTTCCTAAAGGGTTCTCGCTCCCCAGAGACACGCCCAAGTACAACGGCTCGGTGAAGCCGGAAGATTGGCTCATCGACTACTCCACGGCCGTCAGCATCGCCAACGGCAATCGACGCGTCGCCGTGAAGTACGTCCCCTTGATGCTGCAAGGGACGGCGCGCACGTGGCTCAACAGCCTCAAGCCATACAGCATCAACAGTTGCCTGGAGTTCACCGAAGCTTTCGTCCGCAACTTCACCAGCACCTACAAGCGGCCTCCCAAGCCTCGCCAGCTCTCCCTCTGCGTCCAGGGGCCCAACGAGTCGACCCGCGACTACCTCACGCGATGGGCCGAGCTCCGCAACTCCTGCGAGGGAGTGCATGAGGTCCAGGCCATCGAGTACTTCACTGCCGGGTACCGAGAGGGCACCCTCCTCAAGCATCGACTCCTCTGCGACGAGCCGGCTACCCTCGATGAGTTGCTGATCACCGCCGACAAGTACGCCACTGCCGACTCCTCCATGAAGACCGAGCTCCGAGTGGACGCCTCGGGGAAGGTAGTCGCTCCGGCCCCCAAGAAGCCGGCTGGCGACCCCAACCGGCGCCCCTACCAGAACGACCACAAGCGCAAGGGCCCCATGCCGACTTCCTCCAGTCGGCAGGTGGCCACAGTTGAAGGTGAGCAGCCCGAGGAGCGGCCCGCTCCCAAGAAGAAGGGAGGCCGGCCGCCCTGGCAGCCGTCCTTCTCCTACGAACAAGCACTCGATGCCCCCTGCAAGTTCCACAGCGGCGCGAAGCCGTCCAACCATACAACACGGAAATGCCACTGGCTCACCCGCATCACCAAGGGTGAAGGGATAGTGCCGCCTCCGTCTCCCGGCCCGCCGCCTCCAGCTCCCCAGCAGCCGGCGGCCCGGCCGGCAGTCGGCGCCATCCAAGACGAGTTCCCCGAAGCGCACGACGCCTACGTCGTCTTCACGAGTCAAGTCGACGACAAGCGCAGCCGACGCCGGCAACACCAAGAAGTAAACGCAGTCGCCTCTAGCACCGCCGAGTTCATGCATTGGTCGAAAAAGCCCATCAGCTAGAGCCAGGCTGACCACCCAGAGGTGATGCCTTCGCCTGGCTCCTATGCTATGGTCTTGGACGTCACCCTTGCGACGGAGAGGCGAGCTGCCAGATTTTCCCGCGTCCTGATAGACGGCGGAAGCAGTATCAACATACTGTACCGCGACACCATGGACAAGCTGAACATCAAAGCAAAGCAGCTCATGCCGAGCCGCACTGTCTTCCATGGTATCGTACCCGACCTATCTTGCTCTCCAATCGGCAAGATCAAAATGGATGTCCTCTTCGGAGACAAAGATCAGTTCCGCCGGGAAGCAATATGGTTCGAGGTGGTGGACCTGGAGAGCCCCTATCATGCGCTACTTGGCCGACCTGCTTTGGCCAAGTTCATGGCTGTGCCCCATTATGCCTATCTGAAGATGAAGATGCCGAGCTCGAAGGGGATCATCATGGTAGCCGGCGACTACAAGAAGTCCATCGAGTGTGCCATGGCCAGCAGCCGGCTGGCCGAGTCCCTCGTGGTGGCGGAAGAGAAGAAGATGCTGGAACGGGTTATGGCCATGGCCGGCAAGCAGCCGACCTTGTCCCCCAACCCCAAGGACTGTGATGCGCAGGGCTCCTTCCAGCCTGCCAAAGAGACGAAGAAGATACCTCTAGACCCGGAGCACCCGGAGAGGTTCGCCGTGATTGGGGCGAACTTGGACAGTAAATAGGAAGGCGAGCTCGCCGACTTCCTCCGTGAGAATCGAGACATCTTTGCATGGTCCCCAAAGGACATGCCGGGTGTCCCGAAGGATTTCGCCGAGCACAAATTACATGTCCGAGCTGATGCGAAGCCGGTCAAGCAACCCCTCCGCCGACTATCAGAAGAGAAGCGAAGAATCGTGGGAGAAGAGATAGCCCGGCTCCTCGCAGCCGGCTTCATCATGGAAGTGTTCTTTCCAGAATGGCTTGCCAATCCAGTTCTGGTTTTGAAGAAGAATAACAAGTGGCGCATGTGTATAGACTACACAAGCTTGAACAAGGCCTGCCCAAAGGATCCGTTTGCTTTGCCACGGATTGACCAAGTGATAGACTCCACAGCCGGATGCGAGCTGTTAAGTTTCTTGGATGCATACTCAGGATATCATCAGATCAAGTTGGACCCGGCTGACCGCCTCAAGACTGCCTTCATCACACCCTTTGGATCTTTCTGCTACCTGACAATGACATTCGGCTTGAGAAACGCCGGTGCCACTTTTCAGCGTTGCATGCAGAAATGTCTCTTGAAACAACTCGGCAGAAATGCCCACGTCTACGTAGACGACATTGTGGTGAAGACAGAGAAGCGTGGTACCTTGCTGGAAGACCTGAAGGAAACATTTGCCAACTTGCGCCGATTCCAGATCAAGCTCAACCCCGAGAAGTGCGTGTTCGGAGTACCAGCCGGCCAGCTGCTAGGCTTCCTGGTCTCCGAACGCGGCATTGAGTGCAACCCTGTCAAGATCAAGGCCATCGAGAGGATGGAGATACCCACCAAGCTGCGAGATGTGCAGAAGTTCACTGGCTGCTTAGCCTCCCTGAACCGTTTCATCAGCCGACTAGGAGAGAAGGCTCTCCCCCTGTACCGACTCATGAAGAAGTCCACTCACTTTGAGTGGAATGATCAAGCCGACCAAGCCTTCCATGAGTTGAAGAAAATGTTGACCACTCCGCCTGTCCTGGCCGCGCCGACTGAGAAGGAGCCCATGCTCCTCTACATCGCCGTGACAAGCCGAGTCGTCAGCACTGTTGTTGTGGTCCAGCGCCCGGAAGAAGGCCGAGCCTAGCTGGTCCAGAGGCCGGTCTACTATCTCAGCGAAGTACTATCTAGCTCGAAGCAAAACTACCCGCACTACCAGAAGATGTGCTATGGGGTGTACTTCGCTGCCAAGAAATTGAAGCCCTACTTCCAAGAGCACCCCATCACGGTCGTGTGCACTGCCCCGCTCGCCGAGATCATAGGCAGCCGGGATGCATCCGGCCGGGTGGCCAAATGGGCCATTGCCTTGGCGCCTTACACGATTTTCTATCAACCCCGCACCGCCATCAAGTCGCAAGCATTGGCCGACTTCCTCGTCGACTGGGCCGAGACCCAGTACTTACCGCCGGCTCCCGACTCTACCCATTGGCGGATGCACTTTGACGGGTCCAAGATGCGCACCGGCTTGGGAGCCGGCATCGTCCTCACCTCTCCCAAAGGCGACAAGCTCAAGTACACGCTGCAGATCCACTTCGCCGCCTCCAACAACGTGGCCGAGTACGAGGCGCTCGTACATGGGCTCCGGCTAGCCAAAGAGCTCGGCATACGCCGGATCCTGTGCTACGGCGACTCCGACTTAGTGGTCCAGCAATCATCTGGCGATTGGGACGCCAAGGACGCGAACATGGCGAGCTACCGCTTCCTCGTCCAGCAGATGAGCGGATACTTCGAAGGGTGCGAGTTCCTTCATGTGCCAAGGGCCGACAACGACCAAGCAGATGCCCTAGCACGGATTGGCTCCACCCGGCAAGCCATACCGACTGGCGTCTCCCTCCAGCGCCTCCTCAAGCCGTCTCCAGAGTCGGATTCCATCTTCGTACCGCCTGCGCCAGAAACAGCCGGATCCGGCTCAAGAAATCCCGCAGGCGGCACGGGGACTTCGACGACTGCCCCGGGAACTGACATAGTCGCACCCGGCCCAGGGACCTCAGAGCCCGGCCCGGGGACTGGAACGACGCAAGAAGTGGTGGTCGACCCCAACGCAACACCCAACCCACCCACCCGAGTCATGGTGGCTACATTAACAGCAGAAGAAGTCACAGCTCCCTCGTGGGCCCAGCCCATCCTCAAGTTCCTAGTCAGCAGAGAGCTGCCGACTGATGAGATCGCAGCAAGACTAGTGCAACGACGAGCCGCAGCATACACAATAATCAACAGGGAGCTTGTGAAGCGCAGCGTCACTGGAGTCTTCCAGCGTTGCGTCGAGCCAGAAAAAGGAGTGGCAATCCTCAAAGACATCCACCAAGGCGAATGCGGCCACCACGCCGCCTCAAGATCCCTCGTGGCCAAGGCTTTCCGCCATGGGTTCTTCTGGCCGACTGCCTTGGAGGATGCTAAAGAAATAGTCAAGACCTGCAGAGGATGTCAAGTCTTCAGTTCCAAACAACACCTGCCGGCTTCTGCCCTCAAGACCATTCCCCTCACCTGGCCTTTCGCCGTCTGGGGACTGGACATGGTGGGCCCTTTCAAGACGGCCCGCGGTGGCTTGACACATCTACTCGTTGCTGTGGACAAGTTCACAAAGTGGATCGAAGCAAAGCCGATTAAGAAGCTGAACGGGCCGACTGCCGTGACATTCATCACCGACATCACCACTCGGTACGGCGTGCCGCACAGCATCATCACCGACAACGGCACGAACTTCGCCAAAGGCGCACTGGCACGTTTCTGCGCGACACAGGGCATCCGACTGGACTTAGCGTCCGTTGCCCACCCGCAGTCAAACGGCCAGGTTGAGCGAGCAAATGGACTTATCCTCTCCGGCATCAAACCCCGACTGGTTGTACCACTAGAGCGATCGGCCGGCTGCTGGCTCGAAGAGCTGCCGGCTGTCCTCTGGAGTCTGCGCACTACACCCAACAAGTCAACCGGCTTCACTCCATTCTTCCTCGTGTACGGTGCCGAGGCTGTCATCCCAACAGACATCGAGTTCGACTCGCCTCGGATCACCATGTACACGGCGGAGGAAGCCAAAGAAGCAAGAGAAGACGGCATCGACCTACTGGAAGAAGGCCGGCTGTTAGCCCTCAGCCGGTCCGCCATCTACCAGCAAGGCCTGCGCCGCTACTACAACCGCAAGGTCAAGCCAAGATCCTTCCAAGAGGGCGACCTTGTGCTCCGGCTGATCCAGCGAACAGCCGGCCAGCACAAGCTCTCGGCCCCTTGGGAAGGCCCCTTCGTCGTCAGCAAGGCACTCGGCAACGACTCCTACTACTTGATCGACGCGCAAAAGCCAAGAGCACGCAAGAGAGACGACTCCGGCAAGGAGTCGGAGCGACCATGGAACGCAAACCTCCTAAGACGATTTTACAGCTGAAAAGCAGTATGTATCACGCTACCCCTTTTGTATTAAGTTACAAACCAACAGGCCCCCCGAACAATACTCGGGGACTGCCTTTTATTTATCTATGGACGACGAGTGTCATATCCATGAATGTCTTATTACATTTTGAATTCTTGTCCGGCACCGGGTCCGACTAGTCGGCCCGGGGACTGGCCGCCTTAAGCTATATTATAAGTTCTTCCCGAAGTCAGCAAAGTAGTGCGCCGGCTCCCCAGTCCTCTCTTGTTGAAAGTCGCAGCTCAAAGAACTGACTGTCCGACTAGCAAGAGAGAAGACAGAAAGGACGCCCACACGAAAACGGCTAAGGAACAACTAACCTATATAGCAAAAAGACGGCCTCCATATATGCCCGCCGGCTGTCACAGCAGCCGGCTGGCCGGCTTCCTAAAAACTTAGCTTAAGTCCGACCGAGCTAAAAGTACTTCCCCCTCCCCAATCGGCCAGGCACTCCCCGGCTACAGATTGCAGAGCAACTGTTTGACTAGGGAGGCGGCAACCAAGGGAGGGTGGCAAAGGAAAAAAGCAAAAGGACAAAAAGCGAAAGTACAAGGGAAAACCGATTGCATAACTTATATACATAAAAGTCCCCGATAGGCGGCAACAGACTTGAGTTTCAATACACCCAGTGGGTGGAACTGCGCAGACTTAACCAAAAATATTGTTCAAAAGTAACAAGACAGGAAATAAAAGAAAGAAGACAAAGGCGCGAAGGCCGAGTTGGTCGGTGAAGGCAGCTCGCCGGCTGAAGGAGTGGCCGCCTAGCTGGTCCCGGCTTGACCGCCTCCCGCAACAGGAGACGCACTCGCACGCAGCGTAGTGCTGGAGGCGCGGTCAGGCTGGCCGGCTGCTCCACCAGCCGGCTCGCCGTCTTCACCCTCCTCCTCCTCCCCTTCGCCCTCGTCGCTGGAGTCGATCTCCTCCGCCGAGTCCTCGCCGTACGCCGGGTCCATCCCGAACCAATCTTCCGGCTGGGCGACTCCATTGTCGTCCACCTCGGGGGCGAAGACGTTGGTGTCGGTGTAGTCGGCGATTGCCGAAGCCCGTCGAATGATGGCCGGCCGCGCCGGCTCCAGCTCCGCGTCGGCTTGCTGCCGCCAGGTGGCCAGCTGGTCCAGATTCAGGCCTGGGTACCAGGCCTTGACGAACTCCAGCGCCCGCCCGGCGCCGGAGCGAGCCGCTGACGCCTTCCAAGCCTCGAAGCGCCCGACGGCCACCTCCAGCCAGTCGGCGGTCCGACTGGGAGTGCGCGGGATCACTTGGCCGGGCCAGAGGGCGGCCAGGAGCTGCGACCCGGCACGCTAAAGCCGGCGGAGCAGCCTGTGAGCCGGCTGGATACGAGCCTGGATCGCCAGGAGCTGCTCCGCCAGCGAGCGGCCGGCAGTCGGCGAAATCTCGAAGCCGGCTTGCCTCTTCGCCTGGCGACGAGCTTCGATGGCCTGGTTGGCGGCAGTGGAATAGCCGGGGAAGTACTCTGCGCAGAAAAGAAAAGAAGAACCCCAAGTCAGAAAAACAAGTCAAAATGACAGATGGCAAGAAAGGACGAAGGGGTAGACGACTTACCGTCAACCAGATCCTCAATCTGGCCATAGCCGGAGACCAGAGTCTGCCTGGCTTCGTCCCAGGCGGCCGCCTCCGTCTCGAACTCGGCCTGGAGGGCGGCTTTGCGGTCCTGCGCGGCCTTCAGCGCCGCCTTGTGGCTTTCCTCCTGGTCGGCCAGCTTCTTGACCAGGCGGTCGCGCTCCTGCACCAAGGCGGCGAGCTCCGCGTCCTTGGCACGAAGAGCAGTCTGGGACTCCCCCAGCTGTGCCCTCAGACTGGCGTTGGCCGCTGCAGAAACAGAAGAAGAAGAACAATGAGAAATCATCAAGGAAGATCCGAGCCGACTGCTCAGCAGTCGGCCCGAATCTCGGGGACTACACCCAGTGGGTGCGCTGACGCGCCCCCACATGAGATAGAGATCAAGTTACATACCTCGGCTTTCAGTGAGATCGGCGGTCTTCTGCGTCAGCTCCCGAGCCTGGGAGTTGAAGGCGGCCGCTCGGAGGTTGTGATAGTCCTGCAAGATGGACAGAAGATCGACGTGAGAACGAAAGCAACGATGAGAAATCATCAAGGAAGATCCGAGCCGACTGCTCAGCAGTCGGCCCGAATCTCGGGGACTACACCCAGTGGGTGCGCTGACGCGCCCCCACGAGAGAAATCAAGAAGAAGATGAGAATACTAACCCGGACGGCAGCCCGCGTGGCGAGGAATTCGTCGGTGAACTGCCTCAGCGCCGCGGCTTGGCCCTGGAGCCGGGTCCGGACGTCTTGCGCAGCGATGTTCACCATGGCTGTCCCTCCGCCTGGCGTCCACCCTGAGGTAGCGCTGGCCGCCTCCGCGTCTCGGGCCGACGAGCTGGAGCCCACGGCCGGCCGTGGCTCCGACGCCGCTTTCTGCGGCTCCGACGCGGCCTTCCCTGCGCGCCGGCTTGGCGGAACCCGCACCGCCACCGCAGCTCCCGCGGCCGGCTCGCCTTCCGCCGACTGTGCGGGCGCAGGCTCGGTCTGACCGCCTTGGGCCGCCCTAGTCGGATGAGTCGGCCCCGGCGCCTCCCTCACGAAGATGACGTCGTCGCCGCTCCCGCCCAGACCCGGCTGGGAACCGCTGGCTCCCCCTGGCGAGGGATCCGCGTCCCCGGGCGCCATGGCGCGCAGGGGGGTGACCATCAAGGCCTCCCCGGCCGCCGCTTCGGCCTCGGCCTCTGCCTGGGCCTTGGCTGCAGCCTCGGCGAGCGCCTTCGCCGCCTCCTCGTCCCGAGCTGCATGGGCAGCGGCTGCCTTCCGTGCCTCCGCCTCCCGCGCTTCCTGCTCCTCCCGCACCTCCCG
The DNA here is from genome assembly GCF_002575655.3 of Aegilops tauschii subsp. strangulata. Taxonomy (NCBI): domain Eukaryota; kingdom Viridiplantae; phylum Streptophyta; class Magnoliopsida; order Poales; family Poaceae; genus Aegilops; species Aegilops tauschii. The sequence continues at coordinate 494,646,651 of NC_053035.3, read as the reverse complement.
CGCGTTCCTTTCCGTCGCCTCCAGGAGGGCGGCGCGGGGATCTACGCGGCGGGTGGTGCTCCCAGAGCCCCCTGGCGACTCGACAACGGAGCCGGCAGCCGCCCGCTCGAGTGACAGTGGAGCTCTGATCAAAGAAAAGAAGACAAAGGTTCAGAAGACCACCCAAGAAAAGAAAGAAGGAGAATACACAGAAAGAGAGAAAAGCTTACGCTGACACAGCCTGCGGCTGCTTTACCACTCTGCGGAAGCGAGCCGCCTTCGCGGCCGCTTCTTCCCGCCTGGTGGCCGCCGCCCCACCCCTCGGCTTCTTCGTCCGGCTACCGAACATACCCTGGGTGGCGCGACGTTTCTGGCCTCTACCCCGAGCAGGCTGCGCGCCGGAGGAGCCCGCGCCGCGTCCGGAGGCTGGCTGGCGGGGCGGGACGACTTCGGCTTCGTCCTCGTCCGGCCAATCGTCGAAGGTCGCGGAGAACCCGGCGCCGCCTGCTTCGCCGCCGGCTTGGCCACCAGCCGGCTCGGCGGCTTCCTCCATATGGACCGCCCCCAAATCGGGGTCCTCCTGGTCGTGCTCGGTCCGGTCGGGGACGAAGCGGCGCTCCACGTCCGCCCCGCTGGCCGGCCGAAGCAGAGGATTCTGTCGAAAGAGCGAGCCGACTGAGTTAGAGTCGGCCCGGAGGAACTCGGCGACAAAGAGAAAAAGAGAAGGGGAGCGTACCGTAGGCGGAGGATTGGCGCGGCTATATGGCTCCTTGCCGAATTGCCAGTCGTCGAGAAGCTGGCAGTTGGCGAGGTAGTTCACCACGTCGGCCGCGTCGGCCTGCGGCATCTCCTTGGTGCACATCCGGCTCGGATCGAGCTGGCCGCTCATCTGACAGATCAGATGAGGCCGGCTCTGGAGCGGGAGGACCCGGCGCGTGACGAACGCGGCCAGAAGGTCGGGCCCCGTCAGGCCCTCCGTCTGGACCATCACCCGCAGGCGGGCGATGGCGGCGTTTCCTCCCTGCGACAGCGTCACCGCCCGGAAGGACCACTGGGGCAGCCTCCCCGCCGGCGGGCCGGCTACGTAAGCCGGCAGGTTGACGTAGTCGCCCCGTGGAGCGATGTTCCGCACGTAGAAGTATGATTTCTGCCACTTCTTCACCGATTGGATCAGCGTGATGACGGGGAAGGGGTTGTCGGCGCCCGATCTCCGCGACGCGACGAAGGCGCCAGTGTGGGCCGGCACGCCCTGGCTGCGCGTACCCAGCTTCGACTGGAAGAACTCCCCCCAGAGCTCAAGGGTGGGGAGGACGCCGAGATAGCCCTCGCACAGGGTGACGAAGGCCGACAGCAGCACCACCGCGTTGGGGGTGAGGTGGTGCGGCTGGAGCTGATAGAAGTCCAGCCAGGTGCGGAAGAAGGCGCTCACTGGCAAGCCGAAGCCGCGCAGGAAGTGCGAGCGGAAGACCACCCGCTCGCCATCCCGCGGCGCCGGCCTGATTTCTTTCTCCGGCGCAAGGCGGACCTCCACTTCGTCCGCACTGGGCAGACGTCGTGTGTCGCGGAGGAAGTCGATGTGGTCGTTGTGGACGATGGAGCCATCCCAATCCCCACCACGCTGCTCTACGTGGGGAGGCATGGCGGAAGCTAGCACGGCGGCGGAGGAGCGTGCGGAGGAAGAGCGCGGCGGCGAGGCGCTGTTGCGAGAACGAGCAAGGCAAGAAGATGGCGGAAGTAGGAGGAGCGTGCGAAGGCCTGCCGCCCTCCAACTCCCCCTACTTATAGCCTCACGCGGCCGAAGAGGCCGGACGTGGGGGGGAGACGTGGGATTAACTGCGCCCACTCCCCCCACGTCTCGCGTTTATTACGCATAAGTGCGAGCCGAAACTGCCGCACGGAGCATGCGGGCGGTTCCGGGATACAAAAGATCCGCGCCTGGGCTGGGGCGCGGACGTGGCGGGCCCCCTCTCTGCGGCAACGTCCCGTCTCGCGCGTGGGCTGGCAGGCTTTCCGGCTACGTGGCGCGCTGTCGGCCCGCGGCCGGCGCGCGGCCCGGCGCGCATGCCAGCGGGTTCCCGCCCTCCGACTCCAGAAGATTTCGGCTCAGGCGACGTGCCTGACCAAGGCTGGCTCCCAGCTGCCGGCTTGTCACGATGGGAAGCTGTTCGAGCTTCTCGAACCCTACTCCACCTCGAAGCCCGATCAGCTTCGGGGACTACTGTCGGAGTAAGTGGCCACGGGTAGCCAATCCGGCTACCCCTGGCTCTTAAGAAAATTTATCAGGCCTTTGGGCCTTCAAGCACTCCAAGCATTTGGGCCGCCTTCCCCGGCCGGCTACCACTAAAGCCGACTCTCGGAAGGCGACCTAGCCTCAACGACTCCAAGAAGCCGGCCAAGAGAAACGCCGACTCCTAGAAGCCGGCCGAGACCACAACGACCTGACGGGGCATGGCCATAGTGCGGCCCACGACCCCCGAAGCCCGAGGCGGGCATGGCTACAGGAGGCCGTACGGGAGGGATGTCTCCCGTGCGGCCCGGCACTGTAGCCACGCCAGCTACGACGTCATCCACGACCCCCACCTGTACGGCCCAAGGACTGCGGGCCCCTTCGGCCAGAGAGAGGCGTGAAGGCGGCCCGGCTTTCCCTAGTCGGCCGGGAGCATAGCCGGCCTCCGGAAGCCGGCTACTCCCTTCCTCGAAGCAGGAGCCCCATTAAGGAGACAAGACGAGGTGAGGCTACAGTGATAACCCCCGAGGCGGCCCACTGTAGCCATGCTCACCTCGACAAAGCCCTCATCATCAGAGGCGCGGCTACAGTAAGCAGCCGCCGACAAAGCCCTAGGCGGTGGGGCCGGCCTGTCGACCAAGTAACCGGCAGCCGGCGGGACCCAGCAGCCGGCGGAGAAGCCGGCGAGCATAGACACTGACGGCTGGGACCAGATCCCAGCCGGATTACCATTGTACCCCCGGGGGGTAGGCCTATATAAACCCCCCGGAGCACCCATGCAAAGGGTTAGCCACTGAGCATAGTTCGCCCCCAAGCATAGTTGGCACCTCTGCATGTTTGGCTTCCAAGCATAGCACACGCACACACACCATAGATAGAGAGAAGCAAGAGCTAGCCTTGTTCTTCTTCTCCCTTGATCCCAACAGCTCTAGGAGCGATTGTAGCTACTCTTTATCGAGCTAGTGATCATGCGGAGACCCCGCAGAGCAGGACTAGGGGTGTTATCTCCTCGGAGAGCCCCGAACCTGGGTAAGATTCGCCGGCGTGCATGTCTTCGCCTCATCCCGTTTCCAGGCACCGGCTACGCTTTATTGGCTCCCACAATGATGATCCATCCTTTGGCATATGTCGCACCAACCACCCGACAGTTGGGCACGGTGGTACCGTTTCGGACGGTAGTACCGCACCTGCCCAACAGTACTAGCGCTTGCCGCGGTACTTCCGCGTTTGACTACCGTCACTCTTCCGCTTATGTTTTAGCCTCTGGATATGTTTTTCCTCTGCGCGGAAGTAGAGCGGCAGTAGTTGATGACCCACAAGTATAGGGGATCTATCGTAGTCCTTTCGATAAGTAAGAGTGTCGAACCCAACGAGGAGCAGAAGGAAATGATAAGCGGTTTTCAGCAAGGTATTCTCTGCAAGCACTGAAATTATCGGTAACAGATAGTTTTGTGATAAGGTAATTTGTAACGGGTAACAAGTAACAAGTGTAAATAAAGTGCAACAAGATGGCCCAATCCTTTTTGTAGCAAAGGACAAGCCTAGACAAACTCTTATATAGAGAAAAGCGCTCCCGAGGACACATGGGAATTATCGTCAAGCTAGTTTTCATCACGCTCGTATGATTCACGTTCGTTACTTTGATAATTTGGTATGTGGGTGGACCGGTGCTTGGGTGCTGCCCTTACTTGGACAAGCATCCCACTTATGATTAACCCCTATTGCAAGCATCCGCAACTACAAAAGAAGTATTAAGGTAAACCTAACCATAGCATGAAACATATGGATCCAAATCAGCCCCTTACGAAGCAACTCATAAACTAGGGTTTAAGCTTCTGTCACTGTAGCAACCCATCATCTACTTATTACTTCCCAATGCCTTCCTCTAGGCCCAAATAATGGTGAAGTGTCATGTAGTCGACATTCACATAACACCACTAGAGGAGAGACAACATACATCTCATCAAAATATCGAACGAATACCAAATTCACATGACTACTAGTAGAAAGACTTCTCCCATGTCCACAGGAACAAACGTAACTACTCACAAATCATATTCATGTCCATAATCAGAGGGGTATTAATATGCATAATGGATCTGAACATATGATCTTCCACCAAATAAACCAACTAGCATCAACTACAAGGAGTAATCAACACTACTAGTAACCCACAGGTACCAATCTAAGGCTTTGGAACAAAGATTGGATACAAGAGATGAACTAGGGTTTGAGATGAGATGGTGCTGGTGAAGATGTTGATGGAGATTGACCCCCTCCCGATGAGAGGATCGTTGGTGATGACGATGGCGATGATTTCCCCCTCCCGGAGGGAAGTTTCCCTGGCAGAACAGCTCTGCCGGAGCCCTAGATTGGTTCCGCCAAGGTTCCGCCTCGTGGCGGTGGAGTTTCTTCCCGAAAGCTTGCTTATGGTTTTTCCTCGGACGAAAGACATCATATAGGAGAGGATGGGCACCGGGGGCCTGCCAGGGGGCCCACGAGGCAGGGGGCGCGCCCAGGGGGGTAGGGCGCGCCTCCCACCCTCGTGGCCAAGGTGTGGTCCCCCTCTGGTAGTTTCTTCGCTCAGTATTTTTTATTAATTCCAAAAATGACTTCCGTGAAGTTTCAGGACTTTTGGAGCTGTGCAGAATAAGTCTCTAATATTTGCTCCTTTTCCAGCCCAGAATTCCAGCTGCCGGCATTCTCCCTCGTCATGTAAACCTTGTAAAATAAGAGAGAATAGGCATAAGTATTGTGACATAACGTGTAATAACAACCCATAATGCAATAAATATCGATACAAAAGCATGATGCAAAATGGACGTATCAACTCCCCAAGCTTAGACCTCTCTTGTCCTCAAGCGGAAGCCGATAACGATAAATATGTCCACATGTTTAGAGATAGAGGTGTCGATAAAATAAAATACGAGATGAGGGCATCATGATCATTCTTATAACAGCAACATATATGGATATTGTCATATGATTTCTTATGCTCAAGTAATAATCTATTCACAACGTCAAGTATGGTTCAAGAACTTCATTGAGAACCAACAAACTATAATCCCAGTCATTGAGGCAATTGCAATTTATCATAACATCAGAAAGAGTCAGTATAAGAGATTTTCAGCAAGTCCACATACTCAACTATCATTTAGTCTTTCACAATTGCTAACACTCACGCAATACTTGTGGTTACGGAGTTTTAATCGGACACAGAGAAAGATAGGGGCTTATAGTTTCGCCTCCCAACCTTTTACCTCAAGGGTAATGTCAACAATAATAGCTCATGCTAACTTACATCCAATTATATATATATATATATATATATATATATATATATATATATATATATATATATATATATATATATCAGGATCTTTCCAACACAGTGTGCTTGCCAAAAGATAAAATGTAAAAAGGAAAGGTGAAAATCACCCTGACTCTTGCATAAGGTAAAAGATAAAAGTAAAAGATAAGCCCTTCGCAGAGGGAAGCAGAGGTTGTCATGTGCTTTTGGTTGGATGCACGAAATCTTAATGCAAAAGAACGTCACTTTATATTGCCACTTGTGATGTGGACCTTTATTATGCAGTCCGTCGCTTTTATTTCTTCCACATCACACGATCGTATAAAGCTTATTTTCTCCACACTAATAAGTCATACATATTTAGAGAGCAACTTTTATTGCATGCAACATGACAACTTACTTGAAGGATCTTACTCAATCCATAGGTAGATATGGTGGACTCTCATGGCAAAACTGGGTTTAAGGATATTGGAAGCACAAGTAGTATCTCTACTTGGTGCAAAGGATTGGCTAGCATGAGGGAGAAAGGCAAGCTCAACATGTTGGATGATCCATGACAATATATTTTATTTCAGATAAAAGAAAACATAACCCATTACGTTGTCTTCCTTGTCCAACATCAACTCTTTAGCATGTCATACTTTAATGAGTGTTCACAATCATAAAAGATGTCCAAGATAGTATATTTATATGTGAAACCTCTCTTTCTTTATTACTTCCTATTAATTGCAACGATGACCAAAACTAAATTTGTCAACTCTCGACAACTTTTAATCATCATACTCTTTATATGTGAAGTCATTACTCTCCATAAGATCAATGTGATCTCTTTATTCTTCTTATTCTTTATCCTTATTTTATTCACTCAAGATCATAGCAAAATAATCAAGCCCTTGACTCAACACTAATCTTTATTATATATAGCTCACGGACTCGATTACATAGAAGGATCATAAGGAAAAACTCAAAACTAAATCATGCTAAAACTTTATTCTACTAGATCAAGATATTACCAAAAGGATCGAACTAAGAAAAATGGTAAAGATAGGAGTGTGATGGTGATACGATACCGAGGCACCTCCCCCAAGCTTGGCAGTTGCCAAGGGGAGTGCCCATACCCATGTGATTATATCTCTTTCTTCGGAGGTGAGGAAGATGGTGGTGATGATGATAATTGTGCCTTCAACTTTTCCATATCGTAATTGAGAAGGGCAATTTCCTCCTGTAGATCATCGATCTCCGATTCTAGCTTCAAAATTTTGTCACATAAATCTCCTTTGCTTTTCTGCCGAAAACGAGAAGGAATAGATCGGTTGTTAGATAGTTTAGCTCTCTTAGGGAGACTAGATTTCTTGAACTTCACGTGCATATCCCCAGGTTGAGGTAGAGGGACATCCTCCTCCTCCGAACTTGAATCATTGATCCTCATCAAATGAGCATCCTCCTCCTCATCCGTAGTTCGACCACAAGGAGATAGATCCCCATAGGTCTTTGGGTCAGCAATGAGGTGTGAGACATAGCTCTCTCCGTCGGAATCCTGAGATGACATCTTGCTCTAATCTGCGGCAGAGCCAGCACGAAACAAAGACAGAGGATATTTGCGTGATACGGTGGTCAAAACCTTCGGGAGATTATATAATGAATTTTTACCGACCAAAAGAAGTATCGTGCAAGAAAACGGAGTCCGGAGAGCGCATGAGGTGCCCACGAGGCAGGGGGCGCGCCCAACGGGGTAGGGCGCGCCTCCCACCCTCGTGGAAGCTTCGTGTCCTTCCCGGACTGCTTCTTATTTTCCTATTTTCTTAAATATTCCAAAACGGAGAAAAAATGCCATTAGAACTGTTTTGGAGTCGGTTTACTTACCGTACCACATACCTCTTCCTTTTCGGAGTCTGAAACGTTATGGAAAGTGTCCCTTATGTATTCCTCTGGGGTTACGGTTTCAATAACATTGGTTTCAACATTTATGGGATTACCTGAGATATAATGTTTGATTCTTTGACCGTTCACCACCTTCGGATTTGTGCCTTCGAAGTTGTTGATTTTTATGGCACTGGAACGATAGACCTCCTCGATAACGTAAGGACCTTCCCATTTAGAGAGAAGTTTTCCTGCAAAGAATCTCAAACGAGAGTTGAATAGCAACACATAATCACCTACATTAAACTCACGCTTTTGTATCCTTTTGTCATGCCATCTTTTAACTTTTTCTTTAAACAGTTTGGCATTCTCATAGGCCTGGGCTCTCCATTCATCAAGTGAGCTAATGTCAAATAACCTCTTCTCACCGGCAAGTTTGAAATCATAATTGAGCTATTTAATGGCCCAATATGCCTTATGTTCTAGTTCGAGAGGTAAGTGACATACTTTTCCATAAACCATTTTATACAGAGACATACCCATAGGATTTTTATATGAAGTTCTATAGGCCCATAATGCATCATCAAGTTTCTTGGACCAATTCTTTCTAGATCTATTAACAGTCTTTTGCAAAATTAATTTGAGCTCTCTATTACTCAACTCTACTTGACCACTAGACTGTGGGTGATAAGGAGATGCAATTCTATGATTAACATCATACTTAGCAAGCATTTTACGGAAAGCACCATGAATAAAATGTGAACCACCATCAGTCATTAAATATCTAGGGACTCCAAACCTCGGAAAAATAAATTCTTTAAGCATTTTAATAGAAGTGTTATGACCAGCACGACTAGTAGGAATAGCTTCTACCCACTTAGTAACATAATCAACAGCAACTAAAATATGTGTATACCCATTAGAGGAAGGAAACGGTCCCATATAATCAAAGCCCCAAACATCAAATGGTTCAATAACGAGTGAATAATTCATAGGCATTTCTTGACGTCTACTAATATTACCAATTCTTTGACATTCATCACAAGACAAGACAAACTTACAGGCATCTTTGAAGAGAGTAGGCCAATAAAAACCGGATTGCAATACCTTATGCGCAGTTCTATCTCCAGCGTGGTGTCCTCCATAAGTTTCGGAGTGACACTTGCGTAGGATCTGTTCCTGATCATGCTCAGGTATACAACGTCTAATAACACCATCTACTCCTTCTTTATAAAGGTGTGGGTCATCCCAGAAGTAATGTCTTAAATAATAGAAAAACTTTTTCTTTTGCTGGTATGTGAAACTAGGTGGTATAAATTTAGCAACAAGGTAATTAGCATAATCAGCATACCATGGAGGAGTACGAGAAGCATTTATGACATTTAACTGTTCATCAGGAAAGCTATCATCAATAGGTAGTGGGTCATCAAGAACATTCTCTAACCTAGACAAGTTGTCTGCAACGGGGTTCTCAGCTCCCTTTCTATCAATAATATGCAAATCAAATTCTTGTAGCAAGAGAACCCATCTAATAAGTCTAGGTTTAGCATCTTTCTTTTCCATAGGATATTTAATAGCAGCATGATCAGTGTGAATAGTTACTTTAGAATCAACAATATAAGGTCTGAACTTATCACAAGCAAATACAAATGCTAAGAATTCCTTTTTAGTAGTAGCATAATTTCTCTGAGCACTGTCTAGAGTTTTACTAGCATATTGAATAACATTTAATTTCTTATCAACTCTTTGTCCTAGAACAGCACCTACAGCATAATCACTAGCATCACACATAATTTCAAATGGTAAATTCCAATCAGGTGGCTGAACAATAGGTGCATAAATCAGTGCTTTCTTAAGTATTTCAAATGCTTCTACACAATCATCATCAAAGACAAAAGGTATATCTTTTTGTAATAGATTAGTCAGAGGCCGAGAAATTTTTGAGAAGTCCTTAATGAACCTCCTATAGAAACCGGCGTGACCGAGGAAACTTCTTATACCTTTGATGTCCTTGGGACACGACATCTTTTCAATAGCATCAACTTTAGCTTTATCAACTTCAATACCTCTTTCAGAAATTTTATGCCCCAAGACAATTCCTTCGTTAACCATAAAGTGGCATTTCTCCCAGTTCAAGACAAGGTTAGTTTCTTCACATCTCTGCAAAACTCGATCAAGGTTGCTCAAGCAATCATCAAAAGAGGATCCATAAATGGAGAAATCATCCATGAAAACCTCACAAATCTTTTCACAAAAATCAGAGAATATAGCCATCATGCATCTTTGAAAGGTAGCAGGTGCATTACATAAACCAAAAGGCATATGTCTATAAGCAAAAGTACCAAAAGGGCAAATAAAGTGGTCTTTGCTTGATCATTAGATGACACAGGTATTTGAGAGAAACCAGAGTAACCATCTAGAAAGCAAAAATGTGTAAGTTTCTTTGCGGAATCAATTCATCTTTATCATTAGGAACGACAGTAATACCTCCCTTCTTAGGGACACAATGGACAAGACTTACCCACTGACTATCAGCAACGGGATAAATTATACCTGCTTCAAGGAGCTTTAATATCTCCTTTCTTACCACTTCTTTCATCTTAGGATTTAGCCGTCGTTGGTGATCAATAACTGGTTTGGTGTCTTTCTCCAAATTTATTTTGTGTTGACATAGAGTGGGACTAATGCCCTTAAGATCATCAAGAGTATATCCAATAGCAGCACGGTGCTTCTTCAGAGTTTTCAATAATTTCTCTTCTTCATGCTCTGAAAGGTTAGCACTAATAATAACAGGATATATCTTCTTTTCATCAAGATAAGCATATTTAAGAGTATCAGGTAATGGTTTAATTAAGCTCAAACACGGGATCACCCTTGGGTGGAGGAGGATCCCCTAGGATTTCAACAGGCAAATTGTGTTTCAGAATAGGTCCCTGTTTAAAGAATACTTCATCTATTTCCCTTCTTTCATTCATAAACATATCATTTTCATAGTTGAGAAAATATTGTTCTAAAGGATCATTAGGAGGCACGGCAATAGAAGCAATACCAATAATTTCATCCTTACTAGGCAATTCCTCATCACGGGGTTGTCTACGAAATTTGGAAAAATTAAACTCATGAGACATATCACCCAAACCAATAGTAACAACATCCTTTTCGCAGACTATCTTAGCATTAACAGTGTTCAAGAAGGGTCTACTGATGTCTACTACACAACCTTCTTCTTGTAGACGTTGTTGGGCCTCCAAGTGCAGAGGTTTGTAGGACAGTAGCAAATTTCCCTCAAGTGGATGACCTAAGGTTTATCAATCCGTGGGAGGCGTAAGATGAAGATGGTCTCTCTCAAACAACCCTGCAACCAAATAACAAAGAGTCTCTTGTGTCCCCAACACACCCAATACAATGGTAAATTGTATAGGTGCACTAGTTCGGCGAAGAGATGGTGATACAAGTGCAATATGGATGGTAGATATAGGTTTTTGTAATTAGAAAATATAAAAACAGCAAGGTAGCAAGCGATAAAAGTGAGCGTAAACGGTATTGCAATGCGTTGAAACAAGGCCTAGGGTTCATACTTTCACTAGTGCAAGTTCTCTCAACAATAATAACATAATTGGATCATATAACTATCCCTCAACATGCAACAAAGAGTCACTCCAAAGTCACTAATAGCGGAGAACAAACAAAGAGATTATGGTAGGGTACGAAACCACCTCAGAGTTATTCTTTCGGATCGATCTATTCAAGAGTTCGTACTAGAATAACACCTTAAGACACATATCAACCAAAACCCTAATGTCACCTAGATACTCCAATGTCACCTCGAGTATCCGTGGGTATGATTATACGATATGCATCACACAATCTCAGATTCATCTATTCAACCAACACAAAGTACTTCAAAGAGTGCCCCAAAGTTTCTACCGGAGAGTCAAGACGAAAACGTGTGCCAACCCCTATGCATAGGTTCATGGGCGGAACCCGCAAGTTGATCACCAAAACATACATCAAGTGGATCACGTGATATCCCATTGTCACCACAGATAAGCACGGCAAGACATACATCAAGTGTTCTCAAATCCTTAAAGACTCAATCCGATAAGATAACTTCAAAGGGAAAACTCAATCCATTACAAGAGAGTAGAGGGGGAGAGACATCATAAGATCCAACTATAATAGCAAAGCTCGCGATACATCAAGATCGTGCCGAATCAAGAACACGAGAGAGAGAGAGAGATCAAACACATAGCTACTGATACATACCCTCAGCCCCGAGGGTGAACTACTCCCTCCTCGTCATGGAGAGCGCCGGGATGATGAAGATGGCCACCGGTGAGGGATCCCCCCTCCGGCAGGGTGCCGGAATAGGGTCCCGATTGGTTTTTGGTGGCTACAGAGGCTTGCGGCGGCGGAACTCCCGATCTATTCTATTTTCTGGAGGTTTCAGTATTTAGAGGATTTTTTGGCGTAGGTCTCATGTTAGGGGGTCTCCGGGTTGTCCACGAGGCAGGGGCCCACGCCCAGGGGGGTGGGCGCGCCCCCCACCCTCGTGGGCAGCCCGGGACTCTCCTGGCCCAACTCTTTTACTCCGGGGGCTTCTTTTGGTCCAGAAAAAATCATCAAAAATTGGCACGTCAATTGGACTCCGTTTGGTTTTCCTTTTCTGCAAAACTTAAAAACAGGGAAAAAACAGAAACTGGCACTGGGCTCTAGGTTAATAGGTTAGTCCCAAAAATAATATAAAAGTGCATAGTAAAGCACATTAAACATCCAAGACAGATAATATAATAGCGCGAATACTTCATAAATTATAGATACGTTGGAGACGTATCATCTACCAAATATAATGGGACAAAAGCTATCTTGTGGGGAACCAAGAACAAGAAAATCAGCAGGATATTTAGTTTTCCCACACAAGACTTCAACATCTCTAACAATCCCAATTGGTGAAATAGTATCTCTATTGGCAAGTTTAATTGTAACATCTATATCTTCTATCTCAGCAGGTGCAATATCATGGATAATTTCTTTGTATAAGGTATGAGGTATTGCACTAGCACTAGCACCCATATCACATAAGCCATGATAACAATGATATCCTATTTTAACAGAAATAGCAGGCATGCCTATAACAGGTCTAGGTTTATCTTTAGCACCAGGCTTAGCAATTCTAGCAGTTTCATTGTAGAAGTAAATAACATGCCCATCAATATTATCAGCCAAGAGATCTTTAAAAATAGCAATATTAGGTTCAACTTTAACTTGCTCAGGGGGTGTATAAGTTCCAATATTACTTTTGTTGACAACAGTTGAAGCTTTAGCATGATCCTTTATCCTAACAGGAAAAGGCGGTTTCTCAACATAAGCAGTAGGAACAATAGGATCATTATAAGTGATAGTCTTTTCTTCAACTTTAATAGGTGCAACTACTTTTACTTCTATGGGAGGATTATATTTAAACCACTTCTCCTTAGGGAGATCAACATGAGTAGCAAAGGATTCACAGAAAGAAGCTACTATCTCAGAGTCAAGTCCATATTTAGTGCTAAATTTACGGAAAACATCGGTATCCATAAAAGATTTAACACAATCAAACTTAGGTGTTATACCTGACTCCTTACCTTCGTCGAGATCCCAATCTTCAGAGTTTCATTTAATTCTTTCCAATAAATCCCATCTGAATTCAATAGTCTTCATCATAAAAGAACCAGTACAAGAAGTATCGAGCATGGCGCGATTGTTGTTAGAAAGCCGAGCATAAAAAATTTGAATAATCATTTATCTTGAGAGCTCATGATTGGGGCATGAATATAACATTAACTTAAGCCTCCCCCAAGCTTGAGCGATGCTTTCTCCTTCGCGAGGCCAAAAATTATATATATAATTACGATCACGATGAACAAGATGCATAGGATAAAACTTCTGATGAAATTCCAATTTCAATCGTTTGTAGTTCCATGATCCCATATCATCACATAGCCTATACCATGTCAATGCATCTCCCTTCAAAGATAAAGGGAAGACCTTCTTCTTGATAACATCATCGGGCATACCTGCAAGCTTAAATAATCCACAAACTTCATCCACATAGATTAAGTGTAAATCGGGATGCAATGTTCCATCTCCTGCAAAAGGATTAGCTAGCAGTTTCTCTATCATACCCAAAGGAATTTCAAAGTAAACATTTTCAGTAGGTTCAGTAGGTTGAGGAGCAACTCTTTGCTCTACTGGTCGGGGTGAAGATACCTCGAACAAGCCCTGTCGTGGAATTGTCACGTCAGACGTCCTAGGGTGAGGACTTAGTCGTGAGGCCAACGCATCTATGTAGTAGCTTGAGAGGGGTTGAGCGGAATCGAGAGACGCAACACAAGACGAGGATTTAGACAGCTTCGGGCCCCGGGAAACATCATCCGGTAATAACCCTACATGCTGTTTGAGGCTAGATCTCATTACGCTCATGAGAGAGTCGCCGTAAACCGGCTCTCCTCTAATTGTGTCTAGCCCTAGAGATTATTGATTGTTGCCTGTCCCTCTTTGGGGAGCCCTGCCCCTCCTTATATATGTTGAAGGGGCGGGTTACATGTGGAGTCCTATTAGGATTAGGACTAGTCTATCTCTAATACAAACCAGATACAAGTCCAGGTCTTAACTCCTTGTAAGACAAATATCCCTCACGCCTTTCCTTGTAAAACGGCCCACCATAGTATGAATCGGCCTTCATGAACCGCCCGTTGGGCCACCGGGTCTTGTCGCTCCTCTGACCCGCCTGCCGGATTACCAATGAATCGTAAACCTCCAGGTCCAAACGGGTCGCCAGTGGATCGTCAATTCTCAGGCGGGTCTCAAGTAAACCGCCAAGTCCGGCCGGGTTATACTTCCGGCCGGTTTACGCCGCGGGGTATATCCCCGACATTAGCCCCCAGCTTAATTTGGATTTATCCATGTTAAAATGATCCTGTAAAACAAACACAAGAACAAATTTGACAGATTATGCTCCGGGTTAAGAATTCTTGTAAACCGACATCTGATCATCCTTAAGTCCTTGTCATTTCCTCCTTCTAGAAAATCCGAGTCAATAGACCAGCTTCATAATCAATTTGCTTGCAGAAGATATTTCGTAAATAAATAATCCATTTGAGTCCGCCTTCAATGCGCTGACTTGACAAAAATATTGGTCTTCAAATATTCAACTGATATCCACCGGTTTGAAAATGTAGAACTTGCCGGTTTATCATTGTCAAAATTGTCGGTTTATAAATATTGATGGCACCGGGTCATAATTGTTGTCGACACCGGGTCATGTAATTGATCTTCCTGATTTGCTCAAAACTGATAAACTGAAGACGTTCCTCCTTTACATGCATAATACCTGTAGCCCCCAAGTCTTAAGAGGAGAACATAGTGATAACTTAAGACATGCTCCAATAAGTGTTTTCCTTCAATCAGTGTAGCCCCCAAGGGCCGGGTCATTATGCAATAATGAGCAGGGACTTTGTAAATATAATCATGTAGATTTTAGCAGTGATGTGTAGCCCCCAAGGGCCGGCTTAGTAAGATAATACTGAACCGGGACTTGATATATACTTGAATGTTTGACAGGAGCAATTGGTAGCCCACAAGGGCCGGCTCATTATGATATGATGAGTCGGGTCTTCAATAATATGAGCAAAAAATGACTTTGCATTAGCCCCCAAGTGTCATGGTGCATGCTCGCAGCGACATGAGACTTGCGAATTTGATATAATCTCAATTTAAATAATGTAGCCCCCAAGTGCCGGGTCGTAAGCCTACAGCGACTCGGGACTATTCCTTCAATTGTAGAATAAATCATATCCATTGATAATATGATAGCCATTGCGCTAAAGCGACTTTGAAAACCTTAATCATAATACTGGTTATTGATAACCATAAGAAAAATCCAGCCATATTGGCTATTTGAAGATTTGAATAATATAATCCAATGATTTATGAGCGCATGATTCCAATGGCGCAATTCAAATATATACTGGCAACTTATAATCCCAAGCCAGTCCGGGCTAATAAACACTGGATAATTTATCATCATACTGGCGATTTATAGTCAAAAGCCAGGCCGATTTAATAAACACCGGATAATTTATCATCATACTGGCGACTTATAGTCAAAAGCCAGGCCGGTTTAATAAACACCGGATAATTTATCATCATACTGGCGACTTATAGTCAAAAGCCAGGCCGGGTTAATAAACGCCGGTGATTTATAATCATGCTTTATTCAACCTGTTTCTGCATACAGCAAGTTTAAAGTGTCCTGGCGGTTTACCGCCGGACGGGTCATAATGCCCAACATATAACCTGGGTTGATAACCAAGGCTGAACTTAAAAATAATCAAATATAATATATCATACCTGTGACATTAAATCACCTCACTGGTTGGCCAGTTTTATTGTAGTAAAAGGTGATAACCCCAATCTTGCGCCGGTTTATGATAAAACCGTACCGGGTTGTGATAAACACCGGATTAACCATATATAATACTGGCGACTTGTAGTCAAAACCAGACCGGGTTGATAATCTCCGGATTATGACTGATCATATACTGACAACTTGTAGTTGACAACCTAACCGGGTTGATAAACACCGGTTTGAAAACATCACAAATCTTATCAAAAGAAAGAGAAACTTAGCAAAAGGCAAATAAAACCGTTGTAGTCGAGGCTTTTCACGGGCTGCCAGGCCCCAAATTTGATCAAGAGGTGTAGCTATGGTTCGGGTTCAACCAAGCCCCCAAGTGATGCTGTGGCATTACGCCGATCAAGAGGTGTAGCTATGGTTCGGGTTCGACCAAGCCCCCAAGTGATGTTGTGGCATTGCGCCGATCAAGAGGTGTAGCTATTGTTCGGGTTCGACCAAGCCCCCAAGTGATGTTGTGGCATTGCGCCGATCAAGAGGTGTAGCTATGGTTCGGATACGACCAAGCCCCCAAGTGATCAATAATATAATAAGCCAATAAGGCAGGATACCCATGTTTGAACCGCGCATCATGGCAGGAGGTCCTCTTCGGCAACCTTTAACTTTTTGCAAGAGATAAATTCTTCTTGAACCGGGATTTTAAACCGGATATTGAGAGCTTCAAAGCTTTGTGGGAGACATCTTTCTCTTGAACCGGATTTAGACCAGAATCTTTATTTTCAGCCGGAAATTTTCTAACGGCATTTAAACTCGAACTTGCGAGAGATTAATTCTTTTTGAACCGGAAATTCTTAAACCGGTTTTGAGAGCTTCAGAGCTTTGTGGGAGAACAGATTTCCCTTGAACCGGATTGTAAACCGGATTATTGAGAGCTTCGGCGAGACTGACTTCCCTTTAGCCGGATTTTGAACCGGAATCCTTTCTGATGACCCGGGACTTCTTCATTGAGTCGGGTTTTTGTAACTGTCATATATTTTCTAAGCCGGAAATTTTCTGACGGCCTTTAAATTTTCATCCATATGTAGTAGCCTCCGGGACCGGGTTATCTTCCCTCCAACGTCCTGGGGTTCTTGACTTCACTGAAAACTGGCAACATTTGCTGAGTCATATTACTGTAGCCCCCGAGTCTCAAGGTGACTCGAGGAGTTGACTTGAGATTCTCCATATTTGACCGTGATATAAACCAGCATAACTTGTATATCATTGGTGTTGATAGCACGATGTGAATCCACAGAAGGTTGAGGTGACTGCGGCGGGTTATAAATGATCCCGTATGAGCCGTGTCAGCAACTCGGCCAATGGTTCCTTTCGACTGGCTCCTTGAAGTTTAACCAAACTGTAGTGGCGGCGACTTGTGTGCCTGTCCATCGAGTCATCCAGTGCAGACGGCGGCTGATAGTATATGATAATCTGCCTCCATTTTGTTTGAAAGAGAAACCGGGCTACCCAAGCTGTGACTTGCTCATACTTAATAAATGGCTCATGCAGACAGGTGCGGACGGCGGCTGATAATATAGACCAGACCACACGGCGGCGGTTTGTATACATCCATTGGACAGCTTGCATGAACGGGTGTGACCCTGATATGCTGATATAGATTGGTCCGCAAGAATGGCAATTTAGGCGCTTCTATTGAGCGGCACGAAAAAAACAATCATCCGCGATGTAGCGCCACTTTGAAATAATTGTCCTGCATATAAAAAAGATACAAACCAACGTAATTGTTCTTTGACAAAACAATATGTGTCCAAACTAGATTTAGATGGATTTCACCTGGTATGTTAGGCCGGAAATTATCCGTCACGGACTTGATGATCACCGGATGAAGCTGAAATCAATCACGGGTGAACCGGCCGCAGTGTGGTAAGCCGGTGCGGACGGGTGAATCGGCCGTGACGTTTGTAAGCCAGCGCGGACAACGAGTCGGCCGCTTGCACGAACGGATGTAAAACGAACAGTGGGGGCGGTGATTTGCACATGTATTCGTCGAGCAGCATGGCCCGGAGGAATACCAGTGCAAAATTATGCTGGCACGCGCTCCATGTCCGCGGTATAACAATACCCTTGTCATAAATAATTATCCTGCATAAAAACATTGCAAACGACGGCAAAGATAAGTTGCTCTTTGACAAAAAACAATATATGCTAAATAAACAAACTTAGATGGATGTCACCTGATTTGCTTGGATGACCGATGATCAGTACTGCGCACATCGCCGGACTTGTCCAGGTCATAGTACCTTCTTGGTAGACCAACTTTGATGTAATAGTTGGCATAGGAATTTGTGCACTTGAACAATTTGATTCCCCTCACTAATTAATGATACATCATCATGCTTTGGTTAATCTGGCTATCGTCGAAGCTTGTTGTGTATCTAGCCTCAGCCAATATTATACTGATCTTGAACTGTCTTGCTTGATGGGAGTACCAGTACACACGGAACGACGACAGCACCTGGATATTTCGTCAGAGCACTTGTGGTGACTTAGCGGACTGCGCGATCACAAGCAGCCGCTTTTTTTGTGTGTGTCCTAGACCAAACGAGACTGTAGTTACGCGGCAAAGGCAGCAGCGAGACGCAGCAGAGGTGCGCAGACAGCGCGGCTTCTGAGTTCTGACGACGGCGGCTTGAAACGGCACGGTGAGCAGATGGCGGTTCAACCGCAGCATCGGAGGCGATTTGGCGCGGACGCAGGGCCACTTGGAGGCGGCGGAAGCAGGCCCGCAGCAGCGGGTTAGATTTTCCTGGCGGGGGCGACTTGTGACAGAGGCGAGGTGAAAACGCAGCGGAGGCGGGTTGGCCATCAGAGCGACCTACCGCGGTGGCGGCGGAAACCGGCCCGGCGCGACAGAGTGTGATTCGTAGCAGAAGACGAGGCGGCGGTCTTGGCACTGGCGCGGTCGCGGCGACTCAACGAGGTCCATCAGAAACGGACACGGCGACTCACCCGGGGCGGCCCAAGGTGGACGGCTTGACGGCGAGGGTGGTGAGGTGCGGATGAACCGGCGGCGGGTTGGAGAGGCGCAGCAGGGGCCGTGGCCGTGCGACAGTTGGAAGCGCAGCGATGTTACCCGGCAGCGGCCGTCAATGTAGGTGAGCCAGCTTGAGGCGGTTTGCCGTAGAAACGGAGGTGGCCTGCCACGACGGAATGGCAAGAGGCGTGCGTAGCTTTATTACAGCAGCAGCTCGGTGCTGCGGCGGTGATGGTAGGCCGGGTCAACTCGTGATGGCAGGTTGAAGCGCAGTGCAGGCGTCGGGTCGCAGAACCCAACTGTGTCAGAGGCGGGTGGCAGCGACGGCATCGCCGGAGCAGCGTCTTGGAGATGGCGGGTCGCTCGGCGGGCTTGGCGCAAGGTGATGGCGGAGTGCGCGCCCTTCCCTAGGTCACGGCCAGCTTGACGGCGAATTGCACGCCGCGGGCGACTCGGCAACGGAGCAGAATCAGGGTCATGGTCTTGCTGTACAGATTACCCCTTCCAAAATCTGAGTTACGAACAATAGCAGCAGAGTAGTACTATAGCAGTATTGCCTTCATGAGAACAGTAGGATAATTGTTTATTGGAAGTAGTACTACTCCGAGCAATAGTAGCAGCAGTCTTTGGAGATCAATTTATGAAAATGCCTCGTATTTTGACTCTTGTCTCCTCACGCATGTGTTGATTGACCCGACCCGGTGCACGACAGCTATAGAAAAATTCATGTCGGCCTTTGGAGTAGAAACGTGGCAGATAAATCACCTTGTACAAGAGATCTCGTCTCGGACTCGGTGGATTGAAACGACGCGACGGCGGCGTACTGAACCCTAATCTTTCAATCTTTCAACTTGCATGTCGGGTTACCCTGCGCGCTTTCCGTGCAGGCGCCTTTTTCCTTTGACATAACGCGAGCTTCACGATCCCTGAATGAAATCCCTTCAAGAACTCAACACCACCGTGCGCAGGCCCCACGGTGGGCGCCAACTGTCGTGGAATTGTCACGTCAGACATCCTAGGGTGAGGACTTAGTCGTGAGGCCAGCGCATCTATGTAGTAGCTTGAGAGGGGTTGAGCGGAATCGAGAGACGCAACACAAGACGAGGATTTAGACAGCTTCGGGCCCCGGGAAACATCATCCGGTAATAACCCTACATGCTGTTTGAGGCTAGATCTCATTACGCTCATGAGGGAGTCGCCGTAAACCGGCTCTCCTCTAATTGTGTCTAGCCCTAGAGATTATTGATTGTTGCCTGTCCCTCTTTGAGGAGCCCTGCCCCTCCTTATATATGTTGAAGGGGCGGGTTAAATGTGGAGTCCTATTAGGATTAGGACTGGTTTATCTCTAATACAAACCGGATACAAGTCCAGGTCTTAACTCCTTGTAAGACAAATATCCCTCACGCCTTTCCTTGTAAACCGGCCCACCATAGTATGAATCGGCCTTCATGAACTGCCCGTTGGGCCACCGGGTCTTGTCGCTCCTCTGACCTGCCTGCCGGATTACCAATGAATCGTAAACCGCCAGGTCCAAACGGGTCGCCAGTGGATCGTCAATTCTCAGCCGGGTCTCAAGTAAACCGCCAAGTCCGGCCGGGTTATACTTCCGGCCGGTTTACGCCGTGGGGTATATCCCCGACAAGCTCCTCAAAGGATTACTTTCCATAGTAACAAGTGACAGTAAATTTCAGCACACTATATAAATTTTTCCTTACCAAATTCCACCTACCAAAGGCGCTTCACACCCCGGCAACGGCGCCAGAAAAAAATCTTGATAACCCACAAGTATAGGGGATCTATCATAGTCCTTTCGATAAGTAAGAGTGTCGAACCCAACGAGGAGCAGAAGGAAATGATAAGCGGTTTTCAGCAAGGTATTCTCCGCAAGCACTGAAATTATCGGTAACAGATAGTTTTGTGATAAGGTAATTTGTAACGGGTAACAAGTAACAAGTGTAAATAAAGTGCAGCAAGATGGCCCAATCCTTTTTGTAGCAAAGGACAAGCCAGGACAAACTCTTATATAGAGAAAAGCGCTCCCGAGGACACATGGGAATTATCGTCAAGCTAGTTTTCATCACACTCATATGGTTCGCGTTTGTTACTTTGATAATTTGGTATGTGGGTGGACCGGTGCTTGGGTGCTTCCCTTACTTGGACAAGCATCCCACTTATGATTAACCCCTATTGCAAGCATCCGCAACTACAAAAGAAGTATTAGGTAAACCTAACCATAGCATGAAACATATGGATCCAAATCAGCCCCTTACGAAGCAACTCATAAACTAGGGTTTAAGCTTCTGTCACTGTAGCAACCCATCATCTACTTATTACTTCCCAATGCCTTCCTCTAGGCCCAAATAATGGTGAAGTGTCATGTAGTCGACGTTCACATAACACCACTAGAGGAGAGACAACATACATCTCATAAAAATATCGAACGAATACCAAATTCACATGACTACTAATAGCAAGACTTCTCCTATGTCCTCAGGAACAAACGTAACTACTCACAAATCATATTCATGTTCTAATCAGAGGGGTATTAATATGCATAATGGATCTGAACATATGATCTTCCACCAAATAAACCAACTAGCATCAACTATAAGGAGTAATCAACACTACTAGTAACCCACAGGTACCAATCTGAGGCTTTGGAACAAAGATTGGATACAAGAGATGAACTAGGGTTTGAGAGGAGATGGTGCTGGTGAAGATGTTGATGGAGATTGACCCCCTCCCGATGAGAGGATCGTTGGTGATGACGATGGCAATGATTTCCCCCTCCCGGAGGGAAGTTTCCCCGGCAGAACAGCTCTGCCGGAGCCCTAGATTGGTTCCGCCAAGGTTCCGCCTCGTGGCGGCGGAGTTTCTTCCCGAAAGCTTGTTTATGGTTTTTCCTCGGACGAAAGACATCATATAGGAGAGGATGGGCACCGGGGGCCTGCCAGGGGGCCCACGAGGCAGGGGGCGTGCCCAGGGGGGTAGGGTGCGCCTCCCACCCTCGTGGCCAAGGTGTGGCCCCCCTCTGGTAGTTTCTTCGCTCAATATTTTTTATTAATTCCAAAAATGACTTCCGTGAAGGTTCAGGACTTTTGGAGCTGTGCAGAATAGGTCTCTAATATTTGCTGCTTTTCCAGCCCAGAATTCCAGCTGCCGGCATTCTCCCTCTTCATGTAAACCTTGTAAAATAAGAGAGAATAGGCATAAGTATTGTGACATAACGTGTAATAACAGCCCATAATGCAATAAATATCGATGCAAAATGGACGTATCAACTCCCCCAAGCTTAGACCTCTCTTGTCCTCAAGCGGAAGCCGATAACGATAAATATGTCCACATGTTTAGAGATAGAGGTGTCGATAAAATAAAATACGGACGTGAGGGCATCATGATTATTCTTATAACAGCAACATATATGGATATTGTCATATGATTTCTTATGCTCAAGTAATAATCTATTCACAACGTCAAGTATGGTTCAGGAACTTCATTGAGAACCAACAAACTATAATCTCAGTCATTGAGGCAATTGCAATTTATCATAATACTTGCACTACACGGTAATTAAACTTACTGACATTGATATGTGTCAAGTCGGCAGGCACCCAAGAGTATTGCAGTATGTTCTCCGGTCTCTGGATAACATATCTAGATAACCCAATACCTAGTACTGCAAAAATCAACAACCCAATCCAGGAGCCCTAGTGCCTAGTGCCATACTGTTAAAGAATAAACCAAAAATTAGACGGTTATGTTTCCTCCTCCTCTAGTCGGCGTCGCTGTCTATCCGCATCGTATCCGATAACCTTTTGACCGTGGAGGTGCGATGGTACCCCTTAATTAGTGATTTCGATTTTCAGCTGCTATGTCCGGGGCGCTAATGTGTGAGTCGCTCACGTGCCAACGCGACATGGCCATGGCCAGCACAAGTAGAGGTAGCGAGAGAATCAAATGCCTGTTTTTTATCAGATTTATTTTATCTAAAAATAGAAAAAGCAATACAGAAAAATTTCTAGAATTCAAAAAAATCATGAACTCAAAAAATATTAGTTAATTCAAAATGCTATTATATTATCAATCTTGGATGTTTTATATGCATTTATATGCTATTTTATATGTTTTTTGGGACTAACCTATTAACCTAGAGCCCAATGCCAGTTTCTGTTTTTTTCCTTATTTTTGAGTTTTGCAGAAAAGGAATATCAAATGGAGTCCAATTGACCTGAAAATTTACGGTGATTTTTTATGGACCAGAAGAAGCCCCCGATGCAAAAGAGTTGGGCAAGAAGAGCCACGAGGCCTCCACAAGGGTGGAGGGCGCGCCCTACCCCCCCCCCCCCCCCCCCGGCGCGCCCTCCGACCTTGTGGGCTCCTCGTGGACCCCCTGACTTGAAACCGATGCCAAAAATTCTTATAAATACAGAAACCCCCTAAAAGTAACCTAGATCGAGAGTTCCGCCGCCGCAAGCCACTGTAGCCACCAAAAACCAATCGGGACCCTGTTACGCCACCCTGCCAGAGGGGGAAATCATCACCGGTGGCCATCTTCATCATCCCGGCGCTCTCCATGACGAGGAGGGAGTAGTTCACCCTCGGGGCTGAGGGTATGTACCAGTAGTTATGTGTTTGATCTCTCTCTCTCTCTCTCGTGTTCTTGATTTGGCACGATCTTGATGTACCCCGAGCTTTGCTATTATAGTTGGATCTTATGATGTTTCTCCCCCTCCACCTTCTTGTAATGGATTGAGTTTTCCCTTTGAAGTTATCGGATTGAGTCTTTAAGGATTTGAGAACACTTGATGTATGTATTGCATGTGAAAATGGGATATTCACGTGATCTACTTGATGTATGTTTTGGTTATCAACTTGCCGGTTCTGTGACCTTGTGAACTTATGCATAGGGGTTGGCACACGTTTTCGTCTTGACTCTCCGGTAGAAACTTTGGGGCACTCTTTGAAGTTCTTTGTGTTGGTTTGAATAGATGAAACTGAGATTGTGTGATGCATATCGTATAATCAAACCCATGGATACTTGTGGTGACATTGGAGTATCTAGGTGACATTAGGGTTTTGGTTGATGTGTATCTTAAGGTGTTATTTTAGTACGAACTCTAGGGCTGTTTGTGACACTTATAGGAATAGCCTAATAGATCGATCAGAAAGAATAACTTTGAGGTGGTTTCGTACCCTACAATAATCTCTACGTTTGTTCTCCGCTATTAGTGACTTTGGAGTGACTCTTTGTTGCACGTTGAGGGATTGTTATATGATCTAATTATGTTTCATTGTTGAGAGAACTTGCACTAGTGAAAGTATGAACCCTAGGCCTTGTTTTGAAGCATTGCAATACCGTTTTCGCTCACTTTTGTTACTAGTTACCTTGCTGTTTTTATATTTTATATTTTCAGATTACAAAAACCTAAATCTACCATCCATATTGCACTTGTATCACCATCTCTTCGTCGAACTAGTGCACCTATACAATTTACCATTGCATTGGGTGTGTTGGGGACACAAGAGACTCTTTGTTATATGGTTGCAGGGTTGTTTGAGAGAGGCCATCTTCATCCTACGCCTCCCACGGATTGATAAACCTTAGGTCATCCACTTGAGGCAAATTTGCTACTGTCCTACAAAACTCTGCGCTTGGAAGCCCAACACGAGTCTACAAGAAGAAGGTTGCGTAGTAGACATCACTTTTCCGTTGCCACTATTACGATTGCTACAAAACTGCTACTGACACTTTTGCCATCGTTACCGTTACTTCCATATTACTTTGCTACTAAATACTTTGCTACAGATATAAGTCTTTCAGGTGTGGTTGAATTGACAACTCAGCTGCTAATACTTGAGAATATTCTTTGGCTCCCCCTGTGTCCAAACGGTAAATTTGGGTTGAATACTCTATCCTCGAAAACTATTGCGATCCCCTATACTTGTGGGTTATCAGGCTTTTGAAGCTCACTAGCGGTAGTACCGCCCTGAGCAGCAGTAGTACCGCTTGCGCGGTACTGCCCGCGGTCTAGTGCCGTAGACACTACCGCTTGTTTTTGGGGTTCTAGACTCGCTTTCGCTTCGACGGCAGTAGGGCGGTAGTTGGGCACGGTAGTACCACACCTGCCCAACGGTACTAGCGCTTGCCGCGGTACTTCCGCGTCTGACTACCGTCACTCTTTCGCTTATGTTTTAGCCTCTGGATATGTTTTTCCTCTGCGCAGAAGTAGAGCGGCAGCAGTGGGCGGTAGTATTGCTCGGTGCAGTAGTACCATGCTGCTCTACTCTACTACCTCGGTTTCACCTGTACTCATAACAGCTAGCGGTAATACCACTGGTGGGAGCGGTAGTACCGCTCCGGCGGCACTACCGCCTTCTTGAGTTTCTCAGTTGCACGTTGTGGCTAAAACTACCGTGCCAGCGGAAGTAACCTCGCCCGGGCAGTACTACCGCTTGTGTGCGGACTGAGGGCATAACGGTTGGATTTGGGGGTACCAATAAAAGGGGGTCTTCTTCCCCATTGAACTTAATCCGTTCTTCGAGCTTGCTATCTCTCAATCCCTCCACTGATTTTACTAGCTCTTGAGGGAAGAGAGGATCTACATTTCCACCAACCACTTTCTCCTCTATGTGAGGGGTACCCCTTGGATCTAGATCTTGAAGTTCTTTGTGTTCTCCTTCTTCGTTCTTCCTCTCATTTTCCTCCATAGCATTAGTTGTTGTGGTGGGATTTGGGAGAGAAGGACTTGGGCACTCTGTGTGCCCTTGCCATTGCATTTGGTGCATCGATCTGAGTTCTTCGTGAAAGTGAAAGTTGAGAAGCTTATTATTCTTGGGTGTTTGGGCACCCTAGAGATTGTTCCTCTTGGGTGATTTAGCGCCCTAGACGGCTGGTGCGTTCGGAGCTCAATCATTGTGGTGTAAAGCTCCGGGAAAGTGTCGAGGTCTCCAATTAGGTTGTGGAGATCGCCATGAGCAATTTGTACAGGTTCCAGTGACCGCCCCCAAGGGTTGCCAAAGTGTACGGATTCAGTGACCGCCCCAAGGTTGCCATTTGTACGAGTTCGGTGACCGCCTGATACGTCTCCGTCATATCTATAATTTTTGATTGTTCCATGCCAATATTATACAACTTTCATATAATTTTTGGCAACTTTTTATACTATTTTTGGGACTAACATATTGATCCAGTGCCCAGTGCCAGTTCATGTTTGTTGCATGTTTTATGTTTCGCAGAAACCCCATATCAAACGGAATCCAAACGGGACAAAAACGGACGGAGAATATTTTTGGAATATTTGGAGAATATGGGAAGAAGAATCAACGCGAGAAGGTGCCCGAGGGGGGCACGAGGCAGGGGGCGCGCCTGCCCCCCTCGTGGGCCCCCCGTAAGGCGGTTGCTGCTCTACTTTGGCCGCAAGAAAGCTATTTTTTGGAGAAAATCTGGGCGAAAGTTTCAATCCAATCGGAGTTACGGATCTCCATATATATACGAAACGGTGAAAGGGCAGAAGACCAGAACGCAGAAACAGAGAGAGACAGAGTGACAGATCCAATCTCGGAGGGGCTCTCGCCCCTCCCATGCCATGGAGGCCAAGGACCAGAGGGGCACCATGTTCTTCATATAGAGAGTCTCTTGAGTTATCACTTTCATATACTAGTGGGAATTTTCATTATAGAACTTGGCTTGTATATTCCAACGATGGGCTTCCTCAAATGCCCTAGGTCTTCATGAGCAAGCAAGTTGGATGCACACCCACTTAGTTTCAGTTTGAGCTTTCATATACTTATAGCTCTAGTGCATCTGTTGCATGGCAATCCCTACTCCTCACATTGACATCAATTGATGGGCATCTCCATAGCCCGTTGATTAGCCGCGTCGATGTGAGACTTTCTCCTTTTTTGTCTTCTCCACATAACCCCCATCATCATATTCTATTCCACCTATAGTGTTATATCCATGGCTTGCATTCATGTATTGCGTGAGGGTTGAAAAACCTGAAGCGCGTTAAAAACTATGAACCAATTGCTCGGCTTGTCATCGGGGTTGTGCATGATGTGAGTATTTTGTGTGGTCAAGATGGAGCATAGCAAGACTATATGATTTTGTAGGGATAACTTTCTTTGGCCATGTTATTTTGAAAAGACATGATTGCTTTATTAGTATGCTTGAAGTATTATTGTCTTAATGTCAAATGATAGACTATTGCTTTGAATCACTCGTGTCTTAATATTCATGCCATGATTAGATATATAATCAAGATTATCCTAGGTAGCATTCCACATAAAAAATTATCTTTTTTATCATTTACCTACTCGAGGACGAGCAGGAATTAAGCTTGGGGATGCTGATACGTCTCCGTCGTATCTATAATATTTTATTGTTCCATGCCAATATTATACAACTTTCATATACTTTTTGGCAACTTTTTATACTATTTTTGGGACCAAAATATAGATCTAGTGCCTAGTGCCAGTTCCTGTTTGTTGCATGTTTTATGTTTCGTAGAAACCCCATATCAAACGGACTCCAAACGGGACAAAAACGGACAGAGAATATTTTTGGAATATTTGGAGAATATGGGAAGAAGAATCAATGCGAGACGGTGCCCGAGGGGGGCACGAGGCAGGGGGGCGCGCCTGCCCCCCTCGTGGGCCCCCCGTAAGGCGGTTGCTTCTCTACTTTGGCCGCAAGAAAGCTAGTTTTCGGAGAAAAATCTGGGCGAAAGTTTCAATCCAATCGGAGTTACGGATCTCCATATATATACGAAACGGTGAAAGGGCAGAAGACGAGAACGCAGAAACAAAGAGAGACAGATCCAATCTCGGAGGGGCTCTCGCCCCTCCCATGCCATGGAGGCCAAGGACCAGAGGGGAAACCCTTCTCCCATCTAGGGAGGAGGTCAAGGAAGAAGAAGAAGAAGGGGCCCCCTCTCCCCTTCTCTTCCGGTGGCGCCGGAACGCTGCCGTGGCCATCATCATCACCGCAATCTTCACCAACAACTTCACCGCCATCATCACCAACTCTTCCCCCCTCTATGCAGCGGTGTAACC
Source organism: Aegilops tauschii subsp. strangulata (assembly GCF_002575655.3). Classification (NCBI taxonomy): domain Eukaryota; kingdom Viridiplantae; phylum Streptophyta; class Magnoliopsida; order Poales; family Poaceae; genus Aegilops; species Aegilops tauschii. The sequence goes on along the minus strand of NC_053035.3, from coordinate 494,618,792 downwards.
TCTCTCTTACCCGTTGTAATCTCTACTTAAACATGGTGCTCAACGCTATATATTATTTTCCAATGATGTATGGCTATCCTATGATGTTTGAGTAGATCCGTTTTGTCCTATGGGTTATTTGATGATCAAGATTGGTTTGAGTTGCATGTTTTATTATTGGTGCTGTCCTATGGTGCTCTCCGTGTCGCGCAAGCGTGAGGGATTCCTGCTGTAGGGTTTGCAATATGTTCATGATTTGCTTATGGTGGGTGGTGTGAGTGACAGAAGCATATACCCGAGTAAGTAGGTTGTTTGCGTATGGGAGTAAAGAGGACTTGATACTTCAATGCTATGGTTGGGTTTTACCTTAATGATCTTTAGTAGTTGCGGATGCTTGCTAGAGTTCCAATCATAAGTGCATATGATCCAAGTAGAGAAAGTATGTTAGCTTATGCCTCTCCCTCAAATAAAATTGCAATAATGATTACCGGTCTAGTTATTGATTGCCTAGGGACAAATAACTTTCTCGTGACAAAAAGCTCTCTACTAAAACTAATTTAGTTGTGTCTTTATCTAAACAGCCCCTAGCTTTTATTTACGCGCTCTTTATTTTCTTGCAAACCTATCCAAAAACACCTACAAAGTACTTCTAGTTTCATACTTGTTCTAGGTAAAGCGAACGTCAAGCGTGCGTAGAGTTGTATCGGTGGTCGATAGAACTTGAGGGAATATTTGTTCGACACTCTTACTTATCGAAAGAGGCTAGAATTGATCCCCTATACTTGTGGGTTATCAAGACCTTTTTCTGGCGCCGTTGCCGGGGAGCCATAGCGTGGGGTGAATATTCTCGTGTGTGCTTGTTTGCTTTATCACTAAGTAATTTTTATTTGATGTTCTTAGTTGTTCTTTATCTTTAGTTATGGATATGGAACACGAAATACCAAAAAAATTAGGTGTACTTGCTACTCATGGAGATGGGGAACCTCCTAAAACCCTCGATGCTCATTATGTGAAAGATATTATGTACTACTTTGATAATCCCGAGAAAACCCCATTCAATTATGTAATGGGAGACACATTGGACCAACGTGAATACTTTAGGGATTATCGCTTGACTCAAAAAGGGAAACTATCATTGGATCAAATTCATATGTTGAAGTGGTATGCTAGGCAACTATGCTTGAGATATGATTATACTTGTTGCTCTAGGATGAAGGCTCCACACCTTCCCTTTTCATGCGAATTTAATGATAATGAAACCTTGGCTTCTTATGTTAGAGGTATATATGATTACTATGATGTGGAACAAATAGAAGAATTTGTTGCTTTTATGGGTGCTTATGAAATTGAATCTATGTTTAAAGAGTTTGAAAATCTTTATGATGCTGTTTATAGACCTGAAAATTTAGCTATCCTTAAATATTGCTATGCCAATTATGAATTCAATTCCGATATTGATGCATTTATTGAGAAAGTCTCCACTGTCCAAGAAGAGACTAATATTTTGCAGGAGTCTATGGAAGAAGAAATTGATGAAACTGAGAGCTCATTGGATGAAAAAGATGATGAGGAGAGCAAAGAACAAAAGGAGGAAGAGCGGATTAGCTACCCGTGCCCACCTTCTAATGAGAGTAACTCTTCAACTCATACATTGTTTAATTTCCCTTCATGCTTACCGAAGGATGATTGCTATGATGACTATTATGATCCCGTTGATTCTCTTGAAATATCCCTTTTTGATGATGCTTGCTATGCTTGTGGCCAAGATGCCAATATGAATTATGCTTATGGAGATGAACTTGCTATAGTTCCTTATGTTAAACATGAAATTGTTGTTATTGCACCCACACATGATAGTCCTATTATCTTTTTGAATTCTCTCAACTACACTATATTGGAGAAGTTTACCCTCATTAAGGATCATATTGATGGGTTTCCTTATACCGTTGCACATGATGATTTTGATGAATATAATATGCATGTGCTTGCTGCTCCAACTTGCAATTATTATGAGAGAGGAACTATATCTCCACCTCTCCATGTTTCCAATATGATAAAATTGCAAGAAACTGTTTATACTATGCATTGGCCTTTGCTATGTGTGCATGAATTGTTCTTTTATGACATGCCGATGCATAGGAAGAGAGTTAGACTTCGTCATTACATGATATATGTTGCTTTGTGCTCACTACTAAATTACAAATCATTGTTGATTCAAATTGGCTTTGATATACCTTGGGATCCGGGTGGATTCACTACTTGAGCACTATATGCCTAGCTTAATGGCTTTAAAGAAAGCGCTGCCAGGGAGACAACCCGGAAGTTTTAGAGAGTCATTTATTTCTGTTGAGTGCCTTCATATAGTTTAAAAACAACAAAAATGAAGAGGGGAACCCAAAACTTTTCAAAAAGAAAAGTGAAAGTGAGAAAGACGAGCATTGTTAAAGTGGGAGCTAGCCTTGAACTTTGTTCATGCTCATGGAAACTTTGTGAATCTTGATTACAGAAAATTTTCAATAAAAATAATTATCCCCTTGTACAATTCCATTGTATTATAAAAATAATGTGCCAAGGTTTGCCTTTAGGTTGTTTACAATGCTTGTTGGTTTGTATGGTGCAGGACAGAAACTTTGGCTGTAGTGCGCGATTTTACATTTTTTATTGGAACGTAAAATGGTTCTGATTCTTTTTGCACTATCTTTCTATACAAATTTTTTATTTTTCTAATTTTTGCAGAATTTTTGAAGTATCGGAAGTAAGGTGAATGTTCAGATTATTACAGACTGTTCTGTTTTAGACAGATTCTGTTTTTGATGCATAATTTGCTTGTTTTGATGAAACTATCAATTTCTATCAGTGGATTAAGCCATGAAAAAGTTATATTAAAGTAGACATAATGCAAAAACAAAATATGAATTGGTTTGCAACAGTATTTAGAGTAGTGATTTGCTTTATTATACTAACGGATCTTACCGAGTTTTCTGTTGAAGTTTTGTGTGGATGAAGTGTTCGATGATCGAGAAGGTCTCGATGTGAGAAGAAGGAAGAGAGGCAAGAGCCCAAGCTTGGGGATGCCCGAGGCACCCCAAGTAAATATTCAAGGAGACTCAAGTGTCTAAGCTTGGGGATGCCCCGGAAGGCATCCCCTCTTTCTTCAACAAGTATCGGTGTGTTTTCGGATTCGTTTCGTTCATGTGATATGTGCAAATCTTGGAGCGTCTTTTGAATTTAGTTTTCATTTTTCTTTTATGCACCATGCTGGTATAAGATAGTCCTTGGTTTATTTATAGAATGCTCTATGCACTTCACTTATATCTTTTGAGTATGGCTTTATAGAATGCTTCATGTGCTTCACTTATATCATTTGAAGTCTGGATTGCCTGTTTCTCTTCACATAGAAAACCGCCATTTGTAGAATGCTCTTTTGCTTCACTTATATTTGTTAGAGCATGGGCATATCTTTTGTAGAAAGAATTAAACTCTCTTGCTTCACTTATATCTATTTAGAGAGATGACAGGAACTGGTCATTCACATGGTTAGTCGTAAAATCCTACATAAAACTTGTAGATCACTGAATATGATATGTTTGATTCCTTGCAATAGTTTTGCGATATAAAGATGGTGATATTAGAGTCATGCTAGTGGGTAGTTGTGGATTAGTAGAAATACTTGTGTTGAGGTTTGTGATTCCCGTAGCATGCACGTATGGTGAACCGTTATGTAACGAAGTCGAAGCATGAGGTATTTATTGATTGTCTTCCTTATGAGTGGCGGTCGGGGACGAGCGATGGTCTTTTCCTACCAATCTATCCCCCTAGGGGCATGCGTAGTAGTACTTTGCTTCGAGGGCTAATAAACTTTTGCAATAAGTATATGAGTTCTTTATGACTAATGTTGAGTCCATGGATTATACGCACTCTCACCCTTCCATCATTGCTAGCCTCTTCGGTACCGTGCATTGCCCTTTCTCACCTCGAGAGTTGGTGCAAACTTCGCCGGTGCATCCAAACCCCGTGATACGATACGCTCTATCACACATAAACCTCCTTATATCTTCCTCAAAACAGCCACCATACCTACCTATCATGGCATTTCCATAGCCATTCCGAGATATATTGCCATGCAACTTCCATCATCATCATATACATGACTTGAGCATTTATTGTCATATTGCTTTGCATGATCGTAAGATAGCTAGCATGATGTTTTCATGGCTTGTCCGTTTTTTGATGTCATTGCTACGCTAGATCATTGCACATCCCGGTACACCGTCGGAGGCATTCATATAGAGTCATATTTTTGTTCTAGCATCGAGTTGTAAGTAAATAAAAGTGTGATGATCATCATTATTAGAGCATTGCCCCAGTGAGGAAAGGATGATGGAGACTATGATTCCCCCACAAGTCGGGATGAGACTCCGGACGAAAAAAAATAAAAAAATAAAAAAGAGAAAGGCCAAAAAAAGAGAAGGCCAAAAAAAAGAAAAAAAGAAAAAAAAATGAGAGAAAAAGAGAGAAGGGGCAATGTTACTATCCTTTTACCACACTTGTGCTTCAGAGTAGCACCATGTTCTTCATATAGAGAGTCTCTTGAGTTATCACTTTCATATACTAGTGGGAATTTTCATTATAGAACTTGGCTTGTATATTCCAACGATGGGCTTCCTCAAATGCCCTAGGTCTTCATGAGCAAGCAAGTTGGATGCACACCCACTTAGTTTCAGTTTGAGCTTTCATATACTTATAGCTCTAGTGCATCCGTTGCATGGCAATCCCTACTCCTCACATTGACATCAATTGATGGGCATCTCCATAGCCCGTTGATTAGGCGCGTCGATGTGAGACTTTCTCCTTTTTTGTCTTCTCCACATAACCCCCATCATCATATTCTGTTCCACCTATAGTGTCACAGCCATGGCTTGCGTTCATGTATTGCATGAGGGTTGAAAAAGCTGAAGCACGTTAAAAAGTATGAACCAGTTGCTCGGCTTGTCATCGGGGTTGTGCATGATGTGAATATTTTGTGTGGTCAAGATGGAGCATAGCCAGACTATATGATTTTGTAGGGATAACTTTCTTTGGCCATGTTATTTTGAAAAGACATGATTGCTTTATTAGTATGCTTCAAGTATTATTGTCTTAGTGTCAAATGATAGACTATTGCTTTGAATCACTCGTGTCTTAATATTCATGCCATGATTAGATATATGATCAAGATTATGCTAGGTAGCATTCTACATCAAAAATTATCTTTTTTATCATGTACCTACTCGAGGACGAGCAGGAATTAAGCTTGGGGATGCTGATACGTCTCCGTCGTATCTATAATCTTTGATTGTTCCATGCCAATATTATACAACTTTCATATACTTTTTGGCAACTTTTTATACTATTTTTGGGATCAAAATATTGATCCAGTGCCTAGTGCCAGTTCCTGTTTGTTGCATGTTTTATGTTTCGCAGAAACCCCATATCAAACGGAATCCAAACGGGACAAAAACGGACGGAGAATATTTTTGGAATATTTGGAGAATATGGGAAGAAGAATCAACGCGAGACGGTGCCCGAGGGGGGCACGAGGCAGGGGGGGCGCCTGCCCCCCTCGTGGGCCCCCCGTAAGGCGGTTGCTTCTCTACTTTGGCCGCAAGAAAGCTAATTTTTGGAGAAAAATCTGGGCGAAAGTTTCAATCCAATCGGAGTTACGGATCTCCATATATATACGAAACGGTGAAAGGGCAGAAGACCAGAACGCAGAAATAGAGAGAGAGACAGATCCAATCTCGGAGGGGCTCTCGCCCCTCCCATGCCATGGAGGCCAAGGACCAGAGGGGAAACCCTTCTCCCATCTAGGGAGGAGGTCAAGGAAGAAGAAGAAGAAGGGGCCCCCTCTCCCCTTCTCTTCCGGTGGCGCCGAAACGCTGCCGTGGCCATCATCATCACCGCAATCTTCACCAACAACTTCACCGCCATCATCACCAACTCTTCCCCCCTCTATGCAGCGGTGTAACCTCTCTCTTACCCGCTGTAATCTCTACATAAACATGGTGTTCAACGCTATATATTATTTCCCAATGATGTATGGCTATCCTATGATGTTTGAGTAGATGCGTTTTGTCCTATGGGTTATTTGATGATCAAGATTGGTTTGAGTTGCATGTTTTATTATTGGTGCTGTCCTATGGCGCTCTCCGTGTCGCGCAAGCGTGAGGGATTCCCGCTGTAGGGTTTGCAATATGTTCATGATTTGCTTATGGTGGGTGGCGTGAGTGACAGAAGCATATACCCGAGTAAGTAGGTTGTTTGCGTATGGGAGTAAAGAGGACTTGATACTTTAATGCTATGGTTGGGTTTTACCTTAATGATCTTTAGTAGTTGCGGATGCTTGCTAGAGTTCCAATCATAAGTGCATATGATCCAAGTAGAGAAAGTATGTTAGCTTATGCCTCTCCCTCAAATAAAATTGCAATAATGATTACCGGTCTAGTTATCGATTGCCTAGGGACAAATAACTTTCTCGTGACAAAAAGCTCTCTACTAAAACTAATTTAGTTGTGTCTTTATCTAAACAGCCCCTAGCTTTTATTTACGCGCTCTTTATTTTCTTGCAAACCTATCCAAAAACACCTACAAAGTATTTCTAGTTTCATACTTGTTCTAGGTAAAGCGAACGTCAAGCGTGCGTAGAGTTGTATCGGTGGTCGATAGAACTTAAGGGAATATTTGTTCTACCTTTAGCTCCTCGTTGGGTTCGACACTCTTACTTATCGACAGAGGCTACAATTGACCCCCTATACTTGTGGGTTATCACCGCCCTCAAGGGTCCCTTAGTGGAATCATGACATCTTGCATTGTGTGAGGGCGTGAGGAGATTATGGTGGTCCTAGTGGCTTCTTGGGGAGCATTGTGCCACCACACCGCTCCAAACGGAGATTAGCATCCGCAAGGGTGTGAACTTCGGGATACATCGTCGTCTCCGTGTGCCTCGGTTATCTCTTACCCGAGCCCTTTACTTATGCACTTTACTTTATGATAGCCATAATATGACATGATATATATGTTGCTATCACTTAGTTTTTTATCTTGCTTAACATAAGTTCTTGGTGCACATAGGTGAGCCTAGTTGATTTAGGTTTTTTGCTTGACAAATTAAACGTTTGTTTTACTCCGCATCTGTTCAAGCCTAAACAGTAATTATTTTAAAGCACCTATTCACCCCCTCCCTCTAGGCGACATCAATAATCTTTCAACGTTTATTCTAACTTTTGGTTGAGTAATCCTTGTATGATCAATTCTCTCAAAATATTATTTGCAGAGCTCGGTCATGTTATTAATCTATATATTCATATCCCTTGCAATAAGATCTCATTATTGCAACCAATTCTTGCAGTAATGTGTGTCGTATTGTCTAGTTTTTAAAGAATCATACAAAGAAATTTGTAAAGCTGAACCAAAACTATAGTTAACTCTTGGTGCACCAGGGCAATATTAAACTTTTTACTCGATGAACCTTTCCTAGCAAGACAAATAAGTTTATAATTTCTATGTACAAATTTGTAAAAGTAACTTAAATGAGTTAATTTAGAGTCGAGTAAGACACATATCACATATAAAATATCCAGTTTTGCTAATTCCTAGGCTCCTCGAAATATGTTTTCTCCCTTTGTTAGATATTATAATATTTCTAACTTTAGTCTGAATCGGATGTATATAGAGGAATTTTAGTGTGTTTGTTCACTTATTTCAGTTTGTATTTAGTCTATATTAAAATACTCAAAACATCTTGTAATAATGAGCGAAGGGAATAGTTCTTTGTCTACTGGTTGATCTGACGCTGAGACGGTGGCAAACTTCATAATTTCCTAAACTCGCACAACAAACACTATAATTGTTCTGTTCACGTGACGAACCAACTTCATCTTGTATTGAGGTTCTCCTTTTTTAAAAACTTTCCAAAAACAAGGTTCACCTGAAATTTGTTAATTTATCCGATGTTCAATCTAGATAATCAAAATTTTCGCAAAGAATAAAAAACTATAAATCATAATACTTGCACTACACGGTAATTAAACTTACTGACATTGATATGTGTCAAGTCGGCAGGCACCCAAGAGTATTGCTGTCCGTTCTCCAGTCTCTGGATAACATATCCAGATAATCCAATACCTAGTACTGCAAAAATCAACAACCCAATCCATGAGCCCTAGTGCCTAGTGCCATATTGTTAAAGAATAAACCAAAAATTAGACGGTTATGTTTCCTCCTCCTCTAGTCGGTGTCGCTGTCTATCCGCCTCGTATCCGATGACCTTTTGACCGTGGAGGTGCGATGGTACCCCTTAATTAGTGATTTCGATTTTCAGCTGCTATGTCCGGGGCGCTAATGTGTGCGTCGCTCACGTGCCAACGCGACATGGCCATGGCCAGCACAAGTAGAGGTAGCGAGAGAATCAAATGCCTGTTTTTTATCAGATTTATTTTATCTAAAAATAGAAAAAGCAATACAGAAAAAAAATTCTAGAATTCAAAACAATCATGAACTCAAAAAATATTAGTTAATTCAAAAATGGTAATGATTTTTGTTATTATTTTTAGCTGAATTAAAAAATGTTGACAAATTCAAAAAATTCACAAACTTCAAAAATTGTTCAAAAATTCACAAATATTTATTACCACTGGTGTATTCTATACAACCCTTTTTTTGTGCTAAATTCACAATATTTTGCTGAACTCACAAATTTTTATTACCTCTGGTAGACTCTATACAACCCTAATAGATTGCGAATAGATTGAAAGTTTCTCAAAAAGGAAAAAAAGAATGAGAGTTTTGAATTTAGAATTTGCAATAGAGGCACATCGGGTTGGAGGTCACCAACGACTTTTTAATAGAGGAAGATTCGGTTATGAGCAGAGAAGAGGCAGGCATTGCGCCAATGCTACGTATCGCCTGCAGGGAGTGTTATCACATCTATCGCTCACAGCGGGCGTGTGTGGGCCAGCCTTAGACAGGCGTAGCGAACTGTTGGGCGCCCGTTTTGAGTACTGTAGCGAACTGCTGGGCTCCAGTTTTAGATAGTTTGTAGAACCTTCCGCCCGCTTTTTGGTCACCTTACAAAAGTTTAATTTTCCTTTTTTTCAGTTTTCAGCATTTGTTTTCCCCTACCTTTTCTATTTTTCTGCATTTGTTTTTCCCTACCTTTTCTGTTTTTCTGCATATGATAACACTCAAAAACAGCATTTGTTTTTCTTCAGTTTTCAGCATTTGTTTTTCTGAACTCAAAAACAGCATATTGTACATGGTGTTTGTGAATGATGTTTTTCTGTTTTTCCTAACTTTTCTGTTCTTCTTCAAATTCGAAAACATCATTCAAATATACGAACTTCTTAAAATTCATGAACATTTTCATATTCGAACAATTGAATAACTATGTTTGTGAATACATGGTTTTTTGCAATTCATGGACGTTTCTTTTAATTCTGAAACATTTATTTTGACTTTTTGAAAAAAAAATTCAATTCTTCAACAATTTTTGTAATTCCCCTATAATTTTAATATTGTGAATTTATATTTATATTTTTTTAATTTTATGATTTTTTGAATTTACCAACATTTTGAATTCAGTAAAAAATAATAACAAAAATGATGACCATTTTTTAGTTCATGATATCTTTGAATTCTAAATATTTTCATGTATTCCATATTTTAGTTTTTTAATAATCTGTTCAAAAGGAAAAAAAACTAAATAAAATAGGCATTTGATTCTCTCGCTACCTCTGCTTGTGCTTGCTGGGACATGGCCATGTCGCGCTAGCACGTGAGCGACGCACACAATAGAGCCCCAGACATAGCAGCTGAAAACTTCAAAATCACTAATTAAGGGGTATCATTTGCAAAGTCCACTCCCACCTTCCAGGTTGCGACACGTGGCGCACAACATGTGGGACACTTGTCGTAACCGGGAAGTTTTCCCTTTTTTGTAGATTTGTTTATTGAAAACATTTTATCACTTAAACCATGCCTCCAAATCGCGAAGCATTTTGACTATGCGTCAAGATCTTCGAAACTAGATCACATTTTAATAGATTTTGTCAAACTTTTTTTTCATGAAAAAACCAAAAGAAAAAAATACAAATCGGAAGCAAATATGCGCCTCTCGTGGATGAAAAAAACACATACCTCTTGACGAAGAAAAAACACATTTTTTAGATTTTTAAGAAGCACAACTGTGCCTCCATGTGAGCAAATCTACTCTCGCGGAAGAAAAAATGTGTTTTATTCTCTTTCTGGGAGGCACAATTGTGACTTTCGGGAAACAAATCTGTGCATAGACGAGAAGTAAATATGTGCATCTCATGGAAGAAAATATGTTTGTTTTTACTTTCTCGAAAGGCATAGTTGTGCCTCTCGCGGAAGCAAACCTATGCCTCCAGGAGAAGCAAATTTGTGTCTCCCACGGAATAAACAAAGATGTTTTTTTACGCAATTCTTTTTTGAATTTTTTTGTTGCCAAAATTCTAGTGAAAACAAAGCAAAAACCGAAAAAATCATCTATTACCCAAAAACAAGTACAGAAAAATAAACGATATAATCCCAAGGGAGCGCCTAGCACGCGACACGTGGTGGCACCCTTAAGGGGCTCCCGCAAGGGACACCCCTCAATTGGTTGCTCTCCCAAAAACGCGAACCCACAGGTCGTTCCTATTTATGGCGTAATGAACATAGGGGTAGCGTGTGTAGGAGCTCCTACTCGTGGAGGTGGGCGCTGGGGGAAAGGTGCGCGCAACCCCTGACTCCCACACGCTCGAACTTGGGGTGACACTGGTGCAGGGTGGGGCTCCCCTAATTTATTTATTTATTTGGTTTATATATTTATTTTTTACTTAATTTTTTTCGGGATTTCAAAAGAAGTTTAGAACTTCAAGAAAAGTTTATGAATTCAAATAATGTTCACAGATTCAGAAAAAGAACCTTTTTGAATTTTGGTGAACATTTTTTGACATTAAATGAACATTCTTTGTATTTTATGAACAAAATTTAAATCCAATAAACATTGTTATGAATTTGATGAATGCTTTTTGAATTGGATGAACAATTTTTTAACTCAGTGTAAAAATTAATTTCAGAAAAATGTTCACCCTGGTTTTTTAAATGGATTTCGAAAAATATTCACTAATTTGAAAAAAGGTTACCAGATTTCAGGAAATGTTCGTGAAATTTGGAAAGAAAAAACGAAAAAAAACAAAAAAGGAAAATTGAAAATTGAAAATTGAAAATGAAAAAAGAAAGAGAAAGCAAAAATTAAAAAGATAAAGGAAAAAAATAGGGGAAACCCAAAAGGAAAAAAAACCAGTCTAGAAAGGTTGTAGAACCTTCCCAAAATCCGTCCACATGTACGCAGTGGGGGAGCCAGGGCTATGCGGGCGGTCGCTACCGGACAACATACGCACGGAATCGGATCCCCAAGCGTGTGATTGCCAGCATGTGTTTAAAACAAATGAATACCAAAAATGCTAAACGTACTGATTCTTTTTAAAGGAGGTTACAGACCGACCCTTCTCACCTCACTAATATGCCCCTTTGATTTTCAGGGTGGGGCTCGCCTCATCTAATCACCAATTAAAACAACCCACCTCAGCCTTTGCCTGTAAAGTCCTGTAAAACATCCGTAGTTGTAGCAAAGCCGAATGAATACCCCCAGCACACCGCAGGTTACATGGTCTGGCTTTTCATGTGTTTTTTCCCATGGTTTTGGGAAGGTTCCCGAAACAGGTTTTCTCTTTTTTCCATTTTAGTTTTCATTTGGTTTTCTTCTAGTTTTATCTTTTTTGATTTTCTTTACTAGTCCATGAATATTTGTATTTGTTTTTAATTCTAGAATATTTTTTTTCAAATTTGTGAGCATTTTCATGTTTTTCTAACATCCTTTGAATTTGCGAATTTGCTCGCAAATTCACAAATATTATTTGAAACTTGAATGTTTTTTGAGTTTGCAAACATTTTCTAAACTTTTAAATTCCTTTTCGATATGAGAATATATGTTTTAAAATTCACAAAGATTTTTGGAATTCTAAAACATGCTTCGAAACCAAAAACATTTTGCAAAGATTTGATTATTTCATTTGAATCTGTGAATATTATTTCAATCAGTGAACATTATTTTAAATTCTGAACATTATTTAAATTTCATGAACATTTTTTATGAATTAGTCAATATTTTTTGATAATTTTTTTTGAATAAAAGGGTTTTCCCCACCTCAGTTTATCAAAACGAGGCAACAGAACAAACCAGCAGCTATTCACAGCGCTCGAGCAAGTAAGACCCAAAACACCCTACCTGTACAAGCGTACGGATGGGTATAGGGAATCTCGGTGGTACAGAAAGGAAAGAAAAAGAGGGCTCTCTGTTACATTTTCCCTAACATCGGCATCAACGGGAATGAGCTCTCCAAGCAGAACCTCTTCGTGCCTTCCTCACCGTCATCCGCTATTTAAACAAGACCATTCCCGGCAGAAACCGCACCCAACATGTCGTCCGCTTCACGTCATCCACCTATGCACCACATCCGCCATGATAGTGAGCGGTAACGCGTTGTGGGAGCAGGCATAAGCATGCGGTGGCCGCCCTTGCTGCCGGCTGACAGAGCCATCATGCCAGGCGGATAGAGGTCGACATGCTGGCCAGCCCCCCAGAGGTCTCCGAAGACGGCCCGGCAATGGGCTCCGACGACAACTCCGTGCCGGTCCATTCCGGCTTGACCATGGAGCAGGCCAGGCGCACTTCAATGCCGCCATGCGGAGGAGCAGCCGGCGCCTATGTCGGCGTTTCGGCAGGCGCAGGACGAGCAGAGGTACAACCGCTTCCTCCTCGAGCAGTACTTGTTGGCAGAGGGCCAAATCTACGACAAGCGAGGAAGCCGTGGCGGCCATGATGTAGAAGAACCCAAATTTCGTTGCCGTTCAATGGGTGCTCTATGCGGCCGCGCGTGCTAACACCGTCATAGCGCAACAAAACACGGTTTTGATGTAGCCGGATGTGGAGGTGGCGCTGGCAGCGCTGGCAATCACCGACAAGAACGTCAGCGACTGCGTGTCCTATGCGCCGGGATGACGTTTCGTAGGTACTAGTGGCATGACGAGTGTGTCGTCCCATCAATGTCCAGCGTGAACCTCACGTCCACCGGTGACGGACAGGTCACGGACTCCGACGAGAAGTAGTGCATGGCAGGCGGCGGGGCCTTGAGTCCCAAGTGGGCCGGTCCATGTCCAATGCCCTACTCTTCCTCGCCGGCGACCGTATCTTTACTTCATGGGTCTCATCCCCGCCTGACATGGACACGGTCAGGGCCGCAAGGGTACGATAAGGACTTGGAGGATGGGCGCTATTGTAGATTATGTTAAGGTCGGTCATACTTCTTTACTGAAAAATGTCGAGAATGTAATGAATGTGCTCCAATTTACATGAAAGTCATCCGGTTTGGATGTAATTCGTTTGATTTATTGAAATTCATTTTGAAATGTAAGCAGTCATGGTTGGATGGCCAGCTTCCGCATCATTGTCCAGACGGATACGGTGTCGATTTACGTTGGAGATGCCCTTATGAGCAATATGCAGAGTGCAAGTTCGTAGTTGACAATCAGCACCGTGTCAAACCCCTAATAAAGAGAAGAAACATCGCATGCATGGGCATGCGGCCGTTCTCCAGAGGAAAAAGGAGTCTCGTGATCTTTTTTTTATCAACATACACTTTGGGAAAGCAAAAGCAACATATATAAAAGTGGCTTCTTTCTCGACGGCACAACGCCGCAAAGGCAAACAGAGTAGAAGATCAAGAGAATCATGGATACGCTTGTTAAATCTGCGATAATTGTGAAGTGTCCAGTGCATGTACCACCACGAGGTTCATGAAACGAGAGCCGTGAGAACTGAGCACACAACCTCCTTTGGATTTCCTTCCCGGGGCGTGCGCCTGTGTCGTGTGTCCGTGGCCTACGTATAGACACATGGTGAATTTCTTGATGCTTCTCCGGGCGGCAATCGAATGACCACGTACGTGATAGTTAGCTGAAATCTCAATGACTAGAAGAAGTCTGGAACATGCGTGAGCGTGATCCAAGAATCAGACTGCAAACACCGGAGAGTTGATAGTCGGGATACAAAGTACAGACGCATTGTTTAGTACTCCTACAGTGGACAGAACCAGCACGGTACCAATGTCTCACGAGAAGAAAGGAAATAGGCCATGCATGCATGCTCGTCGAGATTTAGCGAGGCTGCGCTTTGGGAAAGCAAAAGCAGCATGCAAAATGCCCTCTTTTCTTGGTACAACGCCGCAAAGGCAAGGGATCCGGCTTGCCTGCTCCCTTTCCATGCTCCCATTTGTGCTCCCAGTTCATCCTACGGCTATTTTTTTTTTCTTTTTTAATCTAATCATCCCCTGATTTTCAGGGGATGAGACCGGGCCTTATTTTCTTCCAATCAAATCAAGCCATGTATGCAGGAGCACGGACGAGAGCAGGCAAGTCTCGTCCAAAGGCAAGAGGGTAAAAAACAGGCAGAACTGGATGTGGAAGAGAATTGCCATGGACTTGGTTACTGAATCTGTGAGGTATCCGGTGCATATACGTTGTACCACGACGAGATTCACGCAACACAGGCGCGAGAGCAGAGCACAATCTCTCGGCTTCGGGGAGATTAGATCTTCTGTCACTACCTTCGTTCCCGGGTGTATGCGCATGTGTGTGTCCCTGCCCTGTGACACGTGTAAAATTCTTAACATAACTTTCCCTGCACAGGCCTCGTTCATGCACCTCTGGATAAAACAAAGGGTGGACCTCTGAGCAATCCGAGGCATGTGTGTCCGAGGGCGCGTGGGCGTCTGCTCTTATTTGCCCAGCAGGTCTAGCAAGTTGCAGCCGCCGTGTCCTCCGGCCGCTGCCAGGAATCAACGGAGCACCGGTGAGGCCAACCGGGGAAATGGCTCGAAACCATTGGCGTTTCGGTCGCCTGCCGCGCGCTGTGATGCATACTACTCCCTCCTTTCAAATTAGTTGACTTAAATTTGCGATGTATCTATACTTGTTTAGTGTCTATATACATTCGTGTCTAGATAAATATGGGTAAAATAATTTGGAACGGAGGGAGTATATATAACTCGATGCAAATACAGTACTAACTCTGTCTGGTTTACTGGTCCCTTTAGTATTTAAGTGCCAAATTTTGACCATAAATTTAACTAAGAAAATAACAATGCATATTATAAAAATATATTTTTCAATTTGTATGTGAACATAGTTTCTAATGATATTATTTTTTGTTACATGCATTATCATTTTATTAGTTAAATTTAAGATCAAAGTTTGGCACAAAATGTGAGGGGGGCCAATAAACCAGGACGAAGGTAGTATGTGACTTGCCGTTTCCTTTATTTTACTGGGTGCGCACATCTCTCTTCAGGTTGAGTCCTACGGTAGTTCATCATCACTGCACTCACTCGCAGGGTTTTGCAGACAAATACAGTCTTGTCATCAGTAAATGGAAGAAAAATAGTACTCACCCCATTTCCTAACGTGGTGTATATAGATTTTCTTAAGTCAAAATTTATGGACTTTATCAAGTTTATAGATAAAACTATTTACATTAGGTACATCATGAGATATATATGTATTGTACTATCTCTGTCTTCCCTATAAGAAAAATCTCATATATTACTATTTTGAGATATTTTTCTCCTGACTTAGGACACCTCTAAAGTCATTTGTTCTAGATATTTCATTACATAATTATATGTACCTTGATCCAGGATTTTTTAATGCAAAATTCTCAGTTCAAATCCAATGTATATTTCTTATCTAGGATAAAAGTGTTGCATGTTTTAATACTAATATATTTGATAGCTGGATTTTTTCTTACAGTTCTAATGTTAAAACATTTGCCAAAAAATGTAAAAAAATTACAATAAATGGTAATATTGTTTGAAAATAAAATATATAATATTAGTAAGTGTCCCGTATGTATGCATGGGTTCATCGACTAATTTTTTAAATAAATACAAGGAGGAAATTTTGCACTCCGGTCCATCATTCGTCGACCTTCATGAGTCACGTCATCGTTCACTATCATGGCAACTTAGTTTTGCTCCAACCAGTGCTTCATGGAGAAAGGCCATGACATCATGTAATCATGTATGTTACTTATCTCCGGGAGGATGCCGGGGGGGGGGGGGGGGGGCACACACTAAATGGAGCAGGGTCGGGGGAGCAAGGGTTTGAAGTTCATGTGATATTGGGCGACGATTGGAAAGATGATGGTTATGTTATTGTTGGTTGGTCTGCCGGATGTGATTGTGACTCTAAATTTGTACATAATACTATGTCTTCCCATTTTACTTTTCAAATCACTTCCCGCGACGATTTAAATGGAGATGGTGTCTCGGAAAGATACGAATCTTGATATTGCCGGACATCAGCGCTCGAGAATTCCTGGAAGTTTTTTATCTCTGAGCACATCCACACAAGTAGATTCTCACGCTTTTGCGTGATATGCTCTTGGAACAGGGATAATTTTTCTCATGTTGCAACGTACAAGCATATTTGCTAGATTAATAACTCCATATAAATACCTTGCATGGTCAGGCTCAGCTGTATATCCAAGACCAACGGGTGATTACGTCATCCATAGTAGTGTGTTCACAAATTCCATGATCGTGTGCGAGGATTTTTTTTATCCCGTTGCAATGCACGTGAATCTTTGCCAGTATAGATATAAAGTATTTTATACGGCGAATTGCGGTAGCAACTTTCTGTATAGTGATTAGTGAACAACTGGATTAAGACCTCTCCCCCTCGCCCTCACGTCGCTCCCTTGGGGTGACTCAGGCGTTTCCCAACCCTAGTCCACTGCCGGCCTCCTCCTCCTTCCCTCCAGTCCTTGCCACCACCGGAGACAGCCTCCGACAAGCCCGCGCAGAGCTGAGGAAGGTGGCGGCGAGGCTAGTTGCTTCTGCCTCACACTAAGGGCTTGGCGAGCCGGGATGGCGGCCCCGGTTGAGGTGTGCAGCGTTGGCCTTACGCCGGTCGGCGGCTGCGGGTGCGCAGCCAACCTTCCTCACCTTGCTTGGGAAGCGGGGATCTGGTGCTTGCAGTTTGTGGCGGGCAAGCTTTCCGTCGGTCGGTCGTCAGATCCAGATCGGCCTACACTAACGTCATCTTCTTCATCCTCTACTGCTCGATCTGGGCTCCGGTATGGTCCTGCTCACCGGATCCGGGTGGTGGGTGGTGTTTTGGTGGTGGGGCTCTAGGGACCAGGGGAAAGCCTTGACTTAGTTTCTTTCTTTTCTTCTATTTCCCGTTGCTTGTATGTGGTTGATCGTTGTAGTCCTGACCGGTTGATGGCTTTGTTAATTGAAATTCGGTCTAGGTTCGAGCCTTCTCTTGGGCTCAGCTGATGTCTCTTCTCTAAAAAATATAGTGAACAACTGTATTAAAGAGTGCACTTTGCTTATCAAGTGTACATCAGTTTTGCGGAGAAGGTGTTTGCGATCTGTAGTTCTAAATTACGAAAGTAATCAATAATAACTTAGGAAAGTAATAAATTTAGAGGTGCTCACTATACTTGTAGTTGCTAGTATCATTCAGAGAAGTAATAAATTATGATTTATTTAATGTGACTAGTGTATTTTTGAAAATTCTATGCACTTGTTCTAGCTCACAGAGATGAGTGTTTACTGAAGTTTTTTGCTAGCTAGCAAAGGTAGTGAATTGCTGAAATTATTGCTAGCTGGCAGAGGTAAAATATATTTCAATGTTTAAGTTGTGGTAAATGAGCTAGTTATGTCAGTACATTAAAACCTCGATTGAATTACCTAATTTCAGAAGTAGTTCGCTAAATTGTAGAGGTTCATTAAACAAAAAGTAATAAAATACAAAAGTAATGTAGTTATTTTTAGTAATGGAGCTAGTTATGTTAGTAAATTGAACTCTCAAATTTAGGAGACCAAAAAAAAGTTATAGGGAGGTGTAAATTATGGAGTTTGTGGAGTGGGTTGATGCTCCTTGGCCAGTCATACTATAGACCTGACTTCTTAAGCTCTGGGAAATGTTTTATAAGGCCAATTATGAGGTGAGCAATCTTAAGAAGGAGAACGAGGAATTGAAGAGGCAGTACAACCACCTTGTTGGTGATGTGAGCAAGCTATTTAATTGGCAAGAGACGTGGTACAAGAGATGAACTATAAGAAGGCAACAAAGTTTGGTAGTCAGCAAAATAAGAAGGAAGAGCTTGTGAGGGCTAGCAAGGAGATTGACAAGGGTATGAAGTAGCTCAATTTGACTTCAAGGAGCTCAAGTAAATTCAAATATCTCAGGAATTGTCATCAGGAAGTTGAAGAAAGAGAAAGATGAGATCAAAAAGGAGTGGGGTGAGCTGAAGGAGGAGAAGGAGAAGCTAGAATATATCATTGCTGGCATACTGAAAGTTGGGCATGGGAACAAGGACAAGATTCTTAATATCAAGAGAATCCTTGATGCATGAAATACATGAATCATGGTAAGTAATATATTACTCGAGAACTATATAGTTGGCCTGGGAATCTGATGGTGAAGTTGGTTGCATATTTTGCAAAACCGTGGATTTAGTAGAATTGACATAAGTTGGTAGATTGGTATGTTAGTTGTGTATTTTGGAAAAATGTGTTCAAGTAGTACTAATCTAAGCCAGTGATGATCCTGTAACTAATTGATGGTGGTGATCTTATGATAATGATGTAGTGACGTGTTGTGTAGTGTTGCCCATTTTGTGATGTGAACATGTGGTGGTAGTGCAAGTGCTTTTGGTTTTATGATGAACATAATTGTTCAATAGGTGATGCTCAATTATTCATCACAACATCAACTACAATAGCTCATCGACATTCACCATAACTTGACGATGCACAACCAACAACACTAGCAACATCAATATAAACAACAGTTCAGGAATGGATAGTGCAACTCACAATTAACTAATAGCTCAACTGAAATTACAAATGTTCAACACTTACCAAAACTTGCGCATCACAATTCAACAATTTTTACATAACTACTCATCACAAATTTCCGTCTCCTTCCCAATATTTTCCCTAATCCCATCTTCCTCTTTAAGAAAGTCTGCAATCATGTCCTCGAGTTTTCTCTTCCCCTTGTTATGTCTATCCTTGTCCCTCACTATCTTGATCTCGATCAACCTATGGAAATTAGAAGTTATCTAATCATGCAAGTTCTTATGCTCCAGTTCTGCCCTTACCTCAATCAGAGCATTATATGCTTTTTAGACTTTAGGGCTAGTGTCACCTACTTCTCCTCCTCAACTTTCTCAAGTTCAGTTTGCAATTCCTAAGCTCAAAGCTTTTCTCTCTCAGTAGATAACTCAAACTTTTGTTCAACACAACCAACATTATTAGTAATTCTACCTCCTTTCTCATGTTCATACATGTCCCTGTTGGGGAACGCAGTAATTTCAAAAAAATTCCTACGATCACGCAAGATCTATCTAGGTGATGCATAGCAACGAGAGGGGAGAGTGTTATCTACGTACCCTCGTAGACCGAAAGCGGAAGCGTTTCAACGCGGTTGATGTAGTCGTACGTCTTCATGATCCGACCGATCCTAGCACCGAACGTACGGCACCTCCGTGTTCAGCACACGTTCAGCTCGATGACGTCCCTCGTACTCTTGATCCAGTTGAGGCTGAGGGAGAATTCCGTCAGCACGACGGCGTGGCGACGGTGATGATGAAGTTACCGGCGCAAGGCTTCGCCTAAGCACTACGACGATATGACCGAGGTGTGTAACTGTGGAGGGGGAACCGCACACGGCTAAGACCAATCTTGGAGTGCCTTTGGGGTGCCCCCTGCCCACGTATATAAAGGAGGGAGGAAGAGAAGGCCGGCCCTTGAGGGGGCGCGCCAAGGGGGGGGGAGTCCTACTTGGACTCCCGGTCCAAGTAGGATTCGCCCCCCCTTCCTATTCCAACTAGGAGAAGGAAGGGAAGGAGGAAGAGGGGAGAAGGAAGGAGGGGGGCGCCGCCCCCTCCTAGTCCAATTCGGACCAGCCCATGGGGGGGGGGGAGGGGGCGGCCACCCCTTGAGGCCCTTCTCTCCTTTCCCGTATGGCCCATTAAGGCCCGCTAATTCCCCCGGCGAATTCCCGTAACTCTCTGATATTGCGAAAAATATCCGAATCACTCAGAACCTTTCCGATGTCCGAATATAGCCTTCCAATATATCAATATTTACCTCTCGACCATTTCGAGACTCTTCGTCATGTCCGTGATCTCATCCGGGACTCCGAACAACCTTCGGTACATCAAAACACATAAACTCATAATATCGATCGTCATCGAACGTTAAGCGTGCGGACCCTCCGGGTTCGAGAACTATGTAGACATGACCGAGACACATCTCCGATCAATAACCAATAGCGGAACCAGGATGCTCATATTGGCTCCTACATATTCTTCGAAGATCGATCTTTATCGGTCAAACCGCATAACAACATACGTTGTTCCCTTTGTCATCGGTATGTTACTTGCCCGAGATTCGATCGTCGGTATCACCATACCTAGTTCAATCTCGTTACCGGCAAGTCTCTCTTAATCGTTCCGTAATGCATCATCCCGCAACTAACTCATTAGTCACATTGCTTGCAAGGCTTATAGTGATGTGCATTACCGAGAGGGCCCAGAGGTACCTCTCCGATACACGGAGTGACAAATCCTAATCTCGGTCTATGCCAACCCAACAAACACCTTTGGAGACACCTGTAGAGCATCTTTATAATCACCCAGTTACGTTGTGATGTTTGATAGCACACAAGGTGTTCCTCCGATATTCGGGAGTTGCATAATCTCATAGTCAGAGGAACATGTATAAGTCATGAAGAAAGCAATAGCAATAAAACTAAACGATCATTATGCCAAGCTAACGGATGGGTCCTATCCATCACATCATTCTCTAATGATGTGGTCCTATTCATCAAATGACAACACATGTCTATGGCCAGGAAACATAACCATCTTTGACAAACAAGCTAGTCAAGTAGAGGCATACTAGGGACACTCTGTTTTTGTCTATGTATTCACACATGTACTAAGTTTTCGGTTAATACAATTCTAGCATGAATAATAAACATTTATCATGATATAAGGAAATAAATAGTAACTTTATTATTGCCTCTAGGGCATATTTCCTTCAGTCTCCCACTTGCACTAGAGTCAATAATCTAGTTCACATGCCATGAGATTTAGCACCAATTGTTCACATCGTCATGTGATTTAACACTCTATAGTTCACATCGCCATGTGACCAATACCCAAAGGGTTTACTAGAGTCAATAATCTAGTTCACATCGCCATGTGATTAACACCCAAAGAGTACTAAGGTGTGATCATGTTTTGCTTGTGAGAGAAGTTTAGTCAACGGGTCTGCCACATTCAGATCCGTATGTATTTTGCAAATTTCTATGTCTACAATGCTCTGCACGGAGCTACTCTAGCTAAATGCTCCCACTTTCAATATGTATCTAGATCGAGACTCAGAGTCATCCAGATCGGTGTCAAAGCTTGCATCGACGTAACTCTTTACGATGAACTCTTTATCACCTCCATAACCGAGAAATATTTCCTTAGTCCTCTAAGGATAATTTTTGACCAATGTCCAGTGATCTACTCCTAGATCACTATTGTACTCCCTTGCCAAACTCAGGGCAGGGTACACAATAGGTCTGGTACACAGCATAGCATACTTTATAGAACCTATGGCTGAGGCATAGGGAATGACTTTCATTCTCTTTCTATTTTCTGACGTGGTCGGGTTTTGAGTCTTACTCAACTTCACACCTTGCAACACAGGCAAGAACTCCTTCTTGACTGTTCCATTTTGAACTACTTCAAAATCTTGTCAAAGTATGTACTCATTGAAAGAACTTATCAAGCGTCTTGATCTATCTCTATAGATCTTGATGCTCAATATGTAAGCAGCTTCACCGAGGTCTTTCTTTAAAAAACTCCTTTCAAACACCCCTTTATGCTTTCCAGAAAATTCTACATCATTTCCGATCAACAATATGCCATTCACATATAATTATCAGAAAAGCTATAGCGCTCCCACTCACTTTCTTGTAAATGCAGGCTTCACCGCAAGTCTGTATAAAACTATATGCTTTGATCAACTCATCAAAGCGTATATTCCGACTCTAAGATGCTTGCACCAGTCCATAGATGGATCGCTGGAGCTTGCACATTTTGTTAGCACCTTTAGGATTGACAAAACCTTCTTGTTGCATCATATACAACTCTTCTTTAAGATATCCATTAAGGAATGTAGTTTTGACATCCATTTGCTAGATTTCATAAAATGTGGCAATTGCTAACATGATTCGGACAGACTTTAAGCATCTCTACGAGTGAGAAAATCTCATCGTAGTCAACACCTTGAACTTGTCGAAAACCTTTCGTGACAAGTCGAGCTTTGTAGATAGTAACACTACCATCATCGTCTGTCTTCCTCTTGAAGATCCATTTATTCTCAATGGCTCACCGATCATCGGGCAAGTCAATCAAAGTCCACACTTTGTTCTCATACATGGATCCCATCTCAGATTTCATGGCCTCAAGCCATTTCGCGGAATCTGGGCTCATCATCGCTTCCTCATAGTTCGCAGGTTCGTCATGGTCAAGTAACATGACCTCCAGAATAGGATTACCGTACCACTCTGGTGCAGACCTTACTCTGGCTGACCTACGAGGTTCGGTAGTAACTTGATTTGAAGTTTCATGATCATCATCATTAACTTCCTCACTAATTGGTGTAGACATCACTAGAACTGGTTTCTGTGATGAACTTCTTTCCAATTCGGGAGCAGGTACAATTACCTCATCAAGTTCTACTTTCCTCCCACTCACTTCTTTCGAGAGAAACTCCTTCTCCAGAAAGGATACTCTAAGCAACGAATTTGCCTTCGGATCTGTGATAGAAGGTGTACCCAATAGTCTCCCTTGGGTATCCTATGAAGACACATTTCGCCGATTTGGGTTTGAGCTTATCAGGTTGAAGCTTTTTCACATAAGCATCGCAACCCCAAACTTTAAGAAACGACGGCTTAGGTTTCTAGCCAAACCATAGTTCATACGGTGTCGTCTCAACTGATTAGACGGTGCCCTATTTAACATGAATGTAGTTGTCTCTAATGCATAACCCGAAAACGATAGTGGTAAATCGGTAAGAGACATCATAGATTGCACTTTATCCAATAAGGTATGGTTATGACGTTCGGACACACCATTATGTTGTGGTGTTCCAGGTGGCATGAGTTTGTGAAACTATTCCACATTGTTTTAATTGAAGACCAAACTCGTAACTCAAATATTTGTCTCTGCGATCAGATCGTAGAAACTTTATTTTCTTGTTACGATGATTTCCCACTTCACTCTGAAATTCTTTGAACTTTTCAAATGTTTCAGACTTATGTTTCATCAAGTAGATGTACCCATATCTGCTCAAATCATCTGTGAAGGTCAGAAAATAACGATACCCGTCGCGAGCCTCAACACTCATCAGACCGCATACATCAGTATGTACAATTTCCAATAAGTCAGTTGCTCGCTCCATTGTTCCGGAGAACGGGGTCTTAGTCATCTTGCCTATGAGGCATGGTTCGCAAGCATCAAGTGATTCAGAATCAAGTGATTCCAAAAGCCCATCAGCATAGAGTTTCTTCATGCGATTTACACCAATATGACCTAAATAGCAGTGCCACAAATAAGTTGCACTATCATTATTAACTTTGCATATTTTGGCTTTAATATTATGAATATGTGTATCACTACGATCGAGATTCAATAAACCATTTATATTGAGTGTATGACCATAGAAGGTTTTATTCATGTAAATAGAAGAACAATTATTCTTTGACTTAAATGAATAACCGTATTGCAATAAATATGATCCAATCATATTCATGCTCAACGCAAACACCAAATAACATTTATATTAGGTTCAACACTAATCCCGAAGGTAAAGAGAGTGTGCGATGGTGATCTTATCAACCTTGGAATCACTTCCAACACACATCATCACCTCGCCCTTAACTAGTCTCTGTTTATTTTGCAACTCCCGTTTGGAGTTACTACTCTTAACAACTGAACCAGTATCAAATACCGAGGGGTTGCTATAAACACTAGTAAAGTACACATCAATAACATGTATATGCAATATACCTTTGTTCACTATGCCATCCTTCTTATCCGCCAAGTATCTAGGGCAGTTCCACTTCCAGTGACCATTTCCTTTGCAGTAGAAGCACTCAGTTTCAGGCTTGTGTCTAGCTTTGGGCTTCTTCATGGGAGTGGCAACTTGCTTGCCATTCTTCTTGAAGTTACCTTTCTTTCCCTTGCCCTTTTACTTGAAACTAGTGGTCTTGTCAGCCATCAACACTTGATGCTTTTTCTTGATTTCTACCTTCGCCGATTTCAGCATCGCGAAGAGCTTGGGAATCGTTTCCATTATCGGTTGCATATTATAGTTCATCACGAAGTTCTAGTAACTTGGTGATAGTGACTAGAGAACTCTGTCAATCACTATCTTATCGGGAAGATTAACTCCCACTTGATTCAAGTGATTGTAGTACTCAGACATTGTGAGCACATGCTCACTCGTTGAGCTATTCTCCTCCATATTGTAGGCAAAGTACTGTCAGAGATTTCATACCTCTTGACACGGGCATGAGTATGAGATACCAATTTCAACTCTTGGAACATCTTATATGCTCCGTGGCGTTCAAAACATTTTTGAAGTCCCGGTTCTAAGCTGTAAAGCATGGTGCACTAAACTATCAAGTAGTCATCATACCGAGCTTGTCAAACGTTCATAACGCGTGCATCTGCTCCTGCAATAGTTTTGTCACCTAGCGGTGCATCAAGGACATAATTCTTCTGTGCAGCAATGAGTATAATCCTCAGATCACGGACCAAGTCCGCATCATTGCTACTATCATCTTTCAACTTATTTTTCTCTAGGAACATATCAAAAATACAAAGGAACAGTAGCACGGGCCATTGATCTACAACAACATAGACATGCAAAACACTATCAGGTACTAAGTTCATGATAAATTAAAGTTCAATTAATCATATTACTTAAGAACTCCCACTTAGATAAACATCCCTCTAATCATCTAAGTGATTACGTGATCCAAATCAACTAAACCATGTCCGATCATCACGTGAGATGGAGTAGTTTTCAATGGTGAACATCACTATGTTGATCATATCACCTATATGATTCACGCTCGACCTTTCGGTCTTAGT
Organism: Aegilops tauschii subsp. strangulata; assembly: GCF_002575655.3. NCBI lineage: Eukaryota > Viridiplantae > Streptophyta > Magnoliopsida > Poales > Poaceae > Aegilops > Aegilops tauschii. The sequence goes on along the minus strand of NC_053035.3, from coordinate 494,593,477 downwards.
GTTCCGAGGCCATATTTGCATATGCTAGGCTCGTCAAGTTTAACCCGAATATTCGGCGTGTGCAAAACTGGCTTGCACCCGTTGTATGTGAATGTAGAGCTTATAACACCCGATCACCACGTGGTGTCTCGGCACGACGAACTTTCGCAACGGTGCATAATCAGGGAGAACACTTGTACCTTAAAATTTAGTGAGAGATCATCTTATAATGCTACCGCCGAACTAAGCAAAATAAGATGCATAAAGGATAAACATCACATGCAATCAATATAAGTGGTATGATATGGCCATCATCATCTTGTGCCTTTGATCTCTATCTCCAAAGCACCGTCATGATCACCATCGTCACCGGCGCGACACCTTGATCTCTATCGTAGCATCATTGTCGTCTCGCCAACTATTGCTTCTACGACTATCGCTACCGCTTAGTGATAAAGTCAAAACAATTACAGGGCGATTGCATTGCATACAACAAAGCGACAACCATATGGCTCCTGCCAGTTGCCGATAACTCTATTACAAAACATGATCATCTCATACAATAAAATTTAGCATCATGTCTTGACCATATCACATCACAACATGCCCTACAAAAACAAGTTAGACATCCTCTACTTTGTTGTTGCAAGTTTTACGTGGCTGCTACGGGCTGAGCAAGAACCGTTCTTACCTACGCATCAAAACCACAACGATTTTTCGTCAAGTGTGCTGTTTTAACCTTCAATAAGGACCGGGCGTAGCCACACTCGATTCAACTAAAGTGGGAGAAACTGACACCCGCCAGCCACCTATGTGCAAAGCACGTCGGTAGAACCAGTCTCGCGTAAGCGTACACGTAATGTCGGTCCGGGCCGCTTCATCCAACAACACCGCCGAATCAAAGTATGACATGCTGGTAAGCAGTATGACTATTATCGCCCACAACTCTTTGTGTTCTACTCGTGCATATAACATCTAAGCATAGACCTGGTTCGGATGCCACTGTTGGGGAACGCAGTAATTTCAAAAAAGTTCCTATGATCACGCAAGATCTATCTAGGTGATGCATAGCAACAAGAGGGGAGAGTGTTATCTACGTACCCTCGTAGACCGAAAGCAGAAGCGTTTTATCAACGCGGTTGATGTAGTCATACCTCTTCACGATCCGACCAATCCTAGCACCGTACGTATGGCACCTCCGTGTTCAGCACACGTTCAGCTCGATGACGTCCCTCGTACTCTTGTCCAGTTGAGGCCGAGGGAGAGTTCCGTCAGCACGACGGCGTAGCGACGGTGATGATGAAGTTACCGGCGCAGGGCTTCGCCTAAGCACTCCAACATATGACCGAGGTGTGTAACTGTGGAGGGGGGCACCGCACACGGCTAAGACCAATCTTGGAGTGCCTTTGGGGTGCCCCCTGCCCACGTATATAAAGGAGGGAGGAAGAGGAGGCCGACCCTTGAGGGGGCGCGCCAAGGGGGGGAGTCCTACTTGGACTCCCGGTCGAAGTAGAATTCGCCCCCCCCCTTTCCTATTACAACTAGGAGAAGGAAGGGAAGGAGGAAGAGGGGAGAAGGAAGGAGGGGGGCGCCGCCCTCTCCTAGTCAGATTCGGACCAGCCCATGGGGGGGCGCGCAGCCACCCCTTGAGGCCCTTCTCTCCTTTCCCGTATGGCCCATTAAGGCCCACTACTTCCCCCGGCGAATTCCCGTAACTCTCCGGTACTCCGAAAAATACCCGAATCACTCCGAACCTTTCCGATGTCCGAATATAGCCTTCCAATATATCGATCTTTACCTATCGACCATTTCGAGAGTCCTCGTCATGTCCGCGATCTCATCCGGGACTCCGAACAACCTTCGGTACATCAAAACACATAAACTCATAATACCGATCGTCATCGAACGTTCAGCGTGCGGACCCTACGGGTTCGAGAACTATGTAGACATGACCGAGACACATCTCCGATCAATAACCAATAGCGGAACCAGGATGCTCATATTGGCTCCTACATATTCTTCGGAGATCTTTATCGGTCAAACCGCATAACAACATACGTTGTTCCCTTTGTCATCGGTATGTTACTTGCCCGAGATTCGATCGTCGGTATCACCATACCTAGTTCAATCTCGTTACCGGCAAGTCTCTTTACTCGTTCCGTAATGCATCATCCCGCAACTAACTCATTAGTCACATTGCTTGCAAGGCTTATAGTGATGTGCATTACCGAGAGGGCCCAGAGACACCTCTCCGATACACGGAGTGACAAATCCTAATCTCGATCTATGCCAACCCAACAAACACCTTTGGAGACACCTGTAGAGCATCTTTATAATCACCCAGTTACGTTGTGACGTTTGATTGCACACAAGGTGTTCCTCCGGTATTCGGGAGTTGCATAATCTCATAGTCAGAGGAACATGTATAAGTCATGAAGAAAGCAATAGCAATAAAACCAAACGATCATATGCCAAGCTAACGGAAGGGTCTTGTCCATCACATCATTCTCTAATGATGTGATCCTGTTCATCAAATGACAACACATGTCTATGGTCAGGAAACATAACCATCTTTGACAAACAAGCTAGTCAAGTAGAGGCATACCAGGGACACTCTGTTTTTGTCAATGTATTCACACATGTACTAAGTTTCCGGTTAATACAATTCTAGCATGAATAATAAACATTTATCATGATATAAGGAAATAAATAATACCTTTATTATTGCCTCTAGGGCATATTTCCTTCAGTCCCATAGTTTGGTCAATGCTTCCTTCAATGGATGTGGGCAATCTAGATCAACTCATTGGATACAATAAAAAAATTGCTCCTTCTTTCAAATTTAAAAAACAACATCCGCTTAACACAATTGATTACATAAATCACTACCATATATACTACATTGCCTGGATTACCTACATTGCGCAACTATCTATACATAGTATGACTTAAGAATAATCAGTGGCCAACATAATTCATAATATCTTCTTTAAGTCAGTGGCCAACAATATACATAATGAGTGAGCTACATGTAAAATCACTGACTTGGAATGCTCCCAAAACCCTCTTTCTTGTGTGCCATTAGTCGAAGGTTGCAAATTTGGCTGCTATGGCTCGGTGATGGCAATGTGGAGGTCCTTCTCCATCGGCTAGTTCTAAAAAAATGGAGCCATATCGTGTTGGGGCTCTAACGAGTAAAAAATACATGACAAATCAGAGAGAATTGTCAATGACTTCGAAACCCTAAATTAATTAGAACATTAACCCTAGGAATTAGACATGTGGTACTCAGGTGGTTGCCACACAAGCTAAGGTCTTCACACGATCCCCTCCAATTCTCCTAGGAAACTATGGCAGAAATGTGGCAACGATAACTGGTGGTGGTAGCAACGACAAGACAGGGGAGATCAAAATGAGGGAGAGAGGAGGCATGCGGGTAAACCATTTGGGCGGGGGTTAACGGCTAGGGCTGACGGCCGTCAACCCCACATCATCTATATACATGACAGGTGGGTCTGCCCTGTCGGCAAACGTGTTAAAATGTGATAAGCCTCTAATCAGTGTAACTTGTAACCAGCATGCCCCAAAATTGGTAGTTTAAAAAAAGGGAATAGTGGTACTAAACTACAATCCTAGCCCCAAACGTGGTGATTTTTTGTTATTTACTCGGGGTAGGCTCACGCCGGTTTTCCGAGTTTATGGTAGACTATTTTTCAGATTGATAAAAATGTTCTTGAAGTGATTGATGCAATTAGACATGCCTTCTTTTGGATGTCTAAAGAGAGTTTAATGGGTGCCAAGTGCCTTTTTTTGAAGGTAAAGACAGTAGGAAAGGTTTCTACTGCATATATATTAAAGAAACTATAGAGCTATTACATGGTGGTAATTACAAAAGGGGGGTGGGTGGTCAGAGCTATCAATGTACAACTACGGAGAGTCCTATTGTAAATTTTGCAAGATAGAAGAGACCACATGTCTCTTATGCTCAGGCAATCTATATTGGATGTTACTAAAGTCACATTTGAACCGATCCCACCACGAGGCCACTGAAGGCGCAATATGTCTAAAGTGGTAATTGTTGCGCTCCTTCCATAGACTCCAAGCAGCAACTAGGAAGATTTCCATGATCATTTTGCGAGGATGCCATGCCTTCAGTTGCCCCACAAGATCCAGCATGTTTCCAACATCAACCCAGCGGATGTTCAAGCGCCGCCAGCACTCCTTGCTAAAGGTGCAGTGGAAGAACAGATGTTCCACTGTTTCTTCGACGTGCAGACCACAGAGCAAGCAGTCGAGGTTGGAGCCAATGTTGTAATGCCTCCTTTTTAGCATGTTTCGTGTATTGAGGCGATCCGATAACAAGAACCAACCAAAGACCTTGATTTTTGGGGTGCACTTGGTGCGCCAAAGCGATCGGAAGGCCATATGAGCGACCACATCACGAAAGAAGAATTGATAGTATGTGGCAGTTTTGAACACGGTCGCCCCCAGCAGTATGACCAAACATCGTCATGCTCCTCAATAGTCACAGCCGTGACTTCCAGTTGCAGCAGTTTGAGCTCCTCATGGGCTTGCATGGAGAGTGGAAGTTGAAAGGTTTCATGCAGTGTGGTGGCTGTCAAAAAGTCACGGACCGACAAATCTTCATTGTTGGCGTACAAGAAAGCTCTCGGGTACTTATCAGCGTAGATAGCATTATTCCAGTTATCCTTCCAAAAGAGCGCAGATGTACCCTGCCTTATTTGGACATGAGTGATCCCGCGGTATATTGGCATTAAAAGAACAAGATTGCGCCACCAAAAGGAACCGCATATATCCGTAGCATGGGGGTCGAGTCAACATAATATGTGTCCCAAACCAACTGCACCCAAGGGATGTCCATTTTGTTGAAAAACTTATGAAGGAACTTCAGCAGCAAACCGTCATTTTGAACTTTTAAATCAAGAACCCCGAGGCCACCACTAGATTTAGGTCGACATACCATGGGCCAGGCAGCTAGTGAGTTATGTTTGACGCCATCTGTCGTGGAATTGTCACGGCAGATGTCCTCGAGCTAGGACTTAGTCGTGGAGCCATCGCTACTAGGAAGCTTGAAGGGGTTGAGCGGGACAAGGAACACGAGGGTTTATACTGGTTCGGCCCCTTACGGTGAAGGTAAAAGCCTACGTCCAGTTTGCGGTGGTATTGATTAGGGTTTCGATGACCAGGGAGCTTAACTGCTATGCCTGGCTCTCGTCGAGGTTGTTCTTGTCCCTAAACCGCTGCCGGGTCGTCCCTTTATATAGGGAGGCTGACGCCCTGCAGCTCTCAGAGTCTCGGCCGGCTCATAAGAGTGTCCGACTCGGACTCTTAACTATTCTTGCCTTACACTACAAGTTCTACCATAATAATGATTGTAACTACGGGCCTTAAGCCATATCCGGGTCTTAAGCCCATCTTCGGCCCACCGTCTTTAAGCTTGGTGTCGGGCTTCTGGCAATGACCATTAGAGTAACCCGGCCCCTCCTGGCGGGTGACTCTAAGGTCTATATCCTCAACATTAGGCCTCAGATTGATTTGAGCCGGCTCATGTCAATCTTCAATCCTTTCGACAGAAAAACCGCCGGCTTACAATTGTGTGAAGGCCATAACCTGGCGTGACGTCATCCTCTGGACTCCGGATACTCCGCCGTGACGTCATCTTCCATTAAGCCCGTTTTTTACTCCGCCAGATCCGCAACGGATCTTTACCTTTCCTGTCATCCCGAAAATCGAGGCGTTTCGTGGGGAGATAACCACGCCGTGGTCTCCTTGATTCTCGCGCCCACTTATGAGCTCGCCCTTATAAATAGGCCGGCCCGACGGGCCTTCAGCCATGCTTCTTCCTCCTCGCGCCATTGTTCCTCTGCTCGAGCTCGAACTCCGCCGCCGCCGCCGCGCCCCCGGTCTTCATCAACCTTGGCCGCTGCATCACCCTGACTTGGTCCAGACAAACGGTGGCCATCTCCGCATCTCTCCTGCACCAGTAAGTCCTTGATACTCCATTGGGCTGATCCACATTAGGGTTCCGAAGTTCATCCTCTGTTCTTCGTAGTTCGTTGCGGCCCTTGGTAGATTTGGTTTTTACTGCCCTTTTTTTGATCTTAGCTCTGTATAGAATCACTGCGGTAGATGTTTAAGACCCATTTCACATGCAAATAGCCCTCTTTTCACTGCATAAGAGCCTTGTTCGAGCTCAAGAACTTCCTCGCGTCTGTTTCTAGGTCTAGAAACTTTTCTTTTGCCCGACCATTTTGATCCAAAATAGTTACTGCAATGTGTGAAACCTGTTTTACCACACTTAGTAAAAAAACTGCAATTATTGAATCACGGCGGTTTATGTTTTCGGTTTAAAGAAACCACGCGCCGTAGAACCTTCCGGCTTAAAGAAAACCATGCGCCATAAAATTTTCCGGCTCAGCTGTGATAAGGCCGTAGACAATCAACTTACTCTCAATCCCTCGGCGGCTTAAATAACCCGATGCACTTAGGTGTATACCATTAGTCCCCTTCATAAGCCGCCACTTTGACATCGAACTGTAGATTTCCTCCGGCTTATAATTAATCCGGACGTTTTCCTTTTATCATAGACTGCCGACTTTCACCATGCCTCCCAAAGCTCCTAAAGCCTCCATCACTTGCAACTGGATGAGGTCCAACGTCACCAATGAGACCCTAGCAGATTTTGTCAAGTCTGGATATCTGCCCAAGAAGGACGTCATGTCCTACCGTGCCCCTGACCCGTCAGAAGAGAGACCACAGCCAAAGGACGGGGAGGTAGTGATTTTTGCGGATCATATGAGCCGGGGCTTCGCACCGCCCGGCTCAAAGTTTTCAGAGACGTTCTGAATTTCTTCGATCTGCGGCCTCAGGACATAGGACCCAACTCAGTGTCTAATATCTGCAATTTCCAAGTGTTCTGCGAGGTTTACCTTGGAGAAGAACCTAGTATGCTGCTCTTCAGAGAGCTTTTTTACTTGAACCGTCAGAATGAGTGCGCCAATGGGCCAAGTCTGGAGTTAGGTGGCATCTCCATCCAGCGGCGAAGGGACTGCCTTTTCCCATACGCAGAGCCGCCAAGCCACCCCAAAGACTGGAATCTGACGTGGTTCTACTGCCAAGACACGTCGCCGGCTGATGAAAGTCCGTTGCCCGGCTTTCGCCCCTCTCGCCTGGAGTCAACACACCCACTGTCTGACAAACTGACGCAAGCGGAGCGCCAGCCTCTGCTCCCCACCATAAACAAGATCAAGGCTCTTTTGGGCAATGGTCTCAACGAAATCGATCTGGTCCGGGTCTGGATCTCCTGGCGGGTGATCCCATTAAGCCGCCGCCCCGGCTTAATGTGCGAGTACACGGGACGAAAGGATGACCCCCAGAGACACAGCCGCAACGATCTTCCGGAAGATGTTGCAGAGGAGATGACCAAGGCTCTCTTGAACAAGAGCCTGGCAGACTGCGGGAGGGCCGGGTTAGCCCCCTTCTGCAGGACCAACCCAGCCCCAGTGGTAAGCCACTGATTTAAACATTTTATCTTTGTCCAGAGATAACCTTCATCTGAATCTTTAAGAAATCATCATTGTATTTTTCAGGCTGACGACAAGTTCTGGCGGGTCAAGTATGACCATGACGCGGCCAAGAAGGCCAGAAAGGCGAAGAAAGCCGCCAAGAAAGCCGCTCCCCGTAAGAAGGGAAGTAGGCCCACTGCTTCGGAGCTGTTGCAGCTAAGTGACAGCTCCGAGTCTGAGGTAATTCCTAAACGTGTAAGCTCTTGTTATACTTGTTGTTTATTTCTGTCCGCTTTATCAATCATGTTTATCAACAGGAGGACACCGGAGCCAGTAACCCGGTGGTTGAAGAGGTAACAATACTTTCCTCCGACTAGGAGCCCTTGCCAAGGCTGAAAACCCGAAGAGTAACCCGGAAAGTAAGCTTTTCCCATCCTTTAGCTTACCAAGATCCTCAATTTATTTTGAAGCGACAGGTTCATGAGAGCCGGCGGCATACCCGGACCAACAATGACACTGACCTCTCCTCCGGGTTACCTGATGCATCAAGGAAACGCCGGACCGAGGTGATCGCAAAATTGTACCCTTTTCATCCTTTTGCGGGTGTTATACGCCAACCGCTTCATTCTTCTGACTCAAATTATCAGGAGACTTCCCCTTCTTCCGGCGATTCTATGCAGTCGAATCTGCCGGCTTTCAAGACCGTGCCCGGGTAATGATAATCATCTCATGTTGTTCTGATCTTTACTCATACTTTTTGTACTAACCTTTGTTGTTCTTTCAGTGCCCAGGCAAAGCTCACCAAGAGGGCGAAGAAAACCAAGTCGGCCGGAGAGCCGGATTTGCCTGAACCGGAGGTGGCGGTTCAAGAACCGCCAGCTGCCTCCGCCCCCGAAGCCACCGCTCCAATCGACAAGGCACCTGTAGAAGCTTCTGCTGACCCGGAGGCCTCCGGCTCGGCTCAGCCAGCAAATGACCCGGACGTGGAAATCACCCTGACGGAATTTGTTGAGCCGGGGAGGCCTACGGCACTGGCCAAGTGCTCTGCCAAGGGGGAATTACTGCAGCCCCGCCGGGTCAATCTGGATCTAACTGACTATGCCAACCTGAGCATCGGAGAGCTCGTCTCCGGCTATGTCAGCCAAGTGCACAAGAGCCGGGATGCAGAGGTTGCCATGGTGACCCAGATCCAGCAGAAATCTGAGGTATTATCCTTCTGTCCTCTTACTTACTGCATAGTTACCTTTACCATGTTAGCCCCCAAGTCGACGACTTATGATTGAATATGTTGTAGACTTAGATTCCGACTTGCTTCCATGAACCGGTAATTTGTAGATAGGAACAGTCGATACACATTAGCCCCCAAGTTCCAAGTGTCTTTGCTTGGAAAACACTTGGGACTTATCTTCCGGCTTACTCGCATGAACCGGGAATTGGTAAATAGAAAAGTTGAACATGCATTAGCCCCCAAGTGCCAAGTGTCTTTGCTTGGAAAAAACTTGGGACTTTAAATTTGTATAGTAACTGTTCATGCCATAACCCGGACATTTATACAGGCTGCTGGCAAGAAGCTTGAGGCTGACCTCGCTGATATCAAGAACCGGCTGAAGATGCAAGAGATGGAGACCAGGAAGGCAAATGCCAAGTTCGTGTCCAGCATCGCCGCGCAAGAGAAGCTGAAGACGGAGTTTGACGCTGAGCGGAAGGCGTGGGCCGAAGAAAAGGCCGCATTGGTGAACCGGGCTAAACAGGCGGAGAAGGCTCTCTCCGAGAAGACCGCCGAGCTCTCCAGCCTAAAGCGCCAAGTGTCTCAAATGGTTGCTGCAATCTTCGGTAAGTCATCCGCCGGCTTTCATCCAGTTTAAAATTTTGATGCCTCATAACTCACCCTTGTCGGCGGCTTATCCTATTATATGAAACAGGTTCCAGAAGTGCCAACCTCAATCAGAGTGTGGTAATCAAGCTAAAGTCCGTGTACACCCCGGTGGAGCAACTCTACACCGGGTCACAGCGTGCCTTAGCCGTGGTGGCCTTATCCAACGAGGTGCCGACTCACCTGGCGGAGGTTCTTCGCCGGCTCGCCGTTCTGCCTCAACGTATCCAAGAACTGCGACGGGCCTCTGCAAGATCCGGAGCGATCGCCGCGCTGAGCCGGGCCAAGGCTTTCTTGCCGGAGTTAGACCCGGCAGACATCGCCCTCGGCTATCCAAGTCTGAAGGAAGACGGCACGGCTTTCGACCAAAAAGACTTCGCCGCCTGCGTGAAGATCGTGCGCCCGGTGGCAACTCTTATTGGAAACGATACGGATCTGACCTAGTACCAGCCGGGTTATAATGCGGAAAATCAGAGGATCCCGACTCCTCGCTATGAAGCCCTGAGTTTAATCCCGCCGGCTCGTCAGCACACCTTCGCCCCGGAGATTGTCCCGGCCGAGTTAATTGACGAGGAAGCCCAATTCAAAGCGCTGAGCGGCATCGACTGGAAGTTGTCGACCTTCCAGACCTTGGGAACAACCGGAGGAGAAGAAAGAGATGAGCCGGAGTCTTCCACCCAGCAAGCGTCTTAACTTCTGCAGCCGGCTTACCAAACAATGCTCCACCCTTTTGGACTCGATGAGTCTTGTAATAGAGTAGGTGCAACACTTTATCTTTGCCATGCCATCGTGCACGTATTGAATGCTGAAGTCTATGGAAGTTGTCTCTTCATATTTCTCTGGGTCATTCATTCTCCTTAGTCTCAAATAATTGCCTTGAACTATCCTGCATAAAAAGACAAATCGCAAGTCTCTAGGCGGCTTACCGCGCTGAGAATGATAGGTTTTAGATATATAACCCGGATATGAATCAAAAAAGATTGACCCTTAATCATGTCCTTAATATAACCATGATAACACACTTAGCGGCCTGCAAGCATATTTCCGGTTTAGATAACCCGGGTAATAAGGTTGGTACCTTAACTCCGGTGTACCTATCTTAATGACACCCATTGTGTTCAACTAACACTGAAAATCAAAATTTAAACCGGCCAAGCGAGACCCGGCCGTACACACTTTGAAATGATCAGAAGAACTCTTCAATGAAGCAGAAGAACTTAGGGGCTTCCGGTTTGAATACAACCAGAGACCCGGCCCAAAGGGGTTAAGCTAAGATTCGGATACGATCATATAGCCCCCAGTGGGTGTGGCGATGCCAATCAAGAGGGTACCGACAGCTATGTTCTCTTTGGTTCGAATACGACCCATGTTTGAACAGGAAGCCCCCAAGTGATTTTAAGAATTGTTTAATGACGCTGATTCGAATACGATCCACGTCAGTTCTCAAAGGGGTTAAACTATGATTCAAATATGATCAAAGAAAACCTCCCAATGAGCTCGGCACTTTGCCAATCAAATGGGTACCGACAGCTATGTTCTCTTTGGTTCGAATACGACCCATGTTTGAACAGGAAGCCCCCAAGTGACCTTATTACCTGCGGCTAGATTCGAATACGATCATAAGCCGGATCCTCCTTCAAGTTATCATGTTAGTCTTGCAAAGAAAACAAACACGTGCACATTTGGAGGAGAAAAAGGACAGAGGTCCTGCTTTATTGCTTATCATAATATATACATGGCTGAGAGAAATATGTACATTATGAGAGCCGGTGGCTTAAGTGTAGTAAGGCCGAAGCTGAGCTATGTTCCACGGCCGACGGGTCTCTTCCTCCGACTTACGTGAATCTTTGTGCTCCCGAATGTCAATGAGGTAATACGACCCGTTGTGCAAGTTCTTGCTGACCACAAAGGGCCCTTCCCAAGGCGGGGACAGCTTGTGCGCATCAGTTTGATCTTGGATGAGCCGGAGCACGAGATCCCCTTCCTGGAAGACCCGGGATTTAACCCGGCGGCTATGATAACGGCGCAGGTCTTGTTGGTAAATCGCTGAACGGGCTGCTGCCACATCACGCTGTTCGTCCAACAAGTCAAGAGCATCTTGGCGCGCCTGTTCATTATCCGCCTCAACGTAAGCCGCCACTCGAGGTGAGTCATGACGGATGTCACTGGGGAGGACTGCTTCTGCCCCATAAACCATGAAGAAAGGTGTAAAACCTGTAGACCTGTTGGGAGTAGTGTTGATGCTCCATAACACGGAGGGCAACTCCTCCACCCAACAACCCGGCGTCCGTTGCAAAGGGACCAAAAGCCGGGGCTTGATGCCCTTCAGAATCTCCTGATTAGCTCTCTCAGCTTGACCATTGGATTGAGGATGAGCCACTGAGGAAACGTCAAGTCGGATATGCTCTCGTTGACAGAACTCTTCCATGGCGCCTTTGGAGAGATTGGTGCCATTGTCAATGATAATGCTGTGCGGAAAACCAAAGCGAAAGATCACCTTTTTCATAAACTGAACCGCCGTGGCTGCATCGCACTTGCTAACTGGCTCCGCTTCAACCCACTTGGTAAACTTGTCAACTGCCACCAAAAGGTGGGTCTTCTTATCCTTGGACCTTTTGAAAGGCCCAACCATATCAAGCCCCCAGACCGCAAAGGGCCAAGTAATTGGGATCATCCTCAGCTCTTGAGCCGGTACATGAGCCCGTCGCGAGAACCTCTGGCAACCATCACACTTATTGACCAAGTCCTCTGCATCAGCATGAGCTGTCAACCAATAAAAACCATGACGAAAAGCCTTGGCCACAAGAGACTTTGAGCCGGCGTGATGGCCACAATCCCCTTCATGGATCTCACGCAAGATCTCTTGACCTTCCTCAGGGGAAACACAACACTGAAACGCTCCCGTAACACTGCGGTGATGCAACTCACCATTGATAACAATCATTGACTTAGCCCGCCGGGTTATTTGCCTGGCCAAAGTTTCGTCCTCGGGCAACTCGCCCCGGGTCATGTAAGCCAGATAGGGCATTGTCCAGTCCGGTATGATATGGAGCGCCGCCAGCAGTCGTGCCTCCGGGTCAGGGACAGCCAAGTCTTCCTCTGTAGGCAACTTAACAGAAGGGCTATACAGGACGTCCAGGAAAGTGTTGGGCGGCACCGGTTTTCGCTGAGAGCCCAGCCGGCTTAAAGCATCAGCCGCCTCATTCTTCCTGCGATCGATGTGTTCCACTTGGTATCCCTGAAAGTGCCCAGCAATGGCATCAACTTCGCGGCGATAAGCCGCCATGAGAGGGTCCTTGGAATCCCACTTTCCTGATACTTGTTGAGCCACCAAGTCTGAGTCGCCGAAGCACCTTACCCGGCTTAAGCTCATCTCTTTAGCCAGCCGAAGACCATGGAGCAAGGCCTCGTACTCAGCCGCGTTGTTAGTGCACGGAAACAGCAGCTGTAGCACATAATGGAATTTGTCACCTTTAAGGGAAGTCAACACGACTCCAGCCCCCGAGCCCTCCAACTGCCTGGACCCATCAAAGTGAATAGTCCAATATGTGTTATCCGGCTTCTGCTCGGGCACTTGTGACTCTGTCCAGTCATTGATGAAATCCACCAGGGCCTGAGATTTAACAGCGGTGCGTGGCACGTACTTGAGACCATGAGGTCCAAGCTCTATAGCCCACTTAGCCACTCTCCCTGTGGCCTCTCTGTTTTGAATGATATCACCAAGAGGGGCAGAACTGACCACAGTGATGGGATGACCCTGAAAATAATGCTTAAGTTTCCGGCTCGCCATGAACACACCATACACAAGCTTCTGCCAATGCGGATACCTCTGCTTGGACTCAATGAGCACTTCACTGACATAATAAACCGGCCGCTGAACCGGATGCTCCTTACCCTCCTCCTTGCGCTCCACCACCATAGCCACACTGACGGCTCGTGTGTTCGCCGCCACATATAATAATAAGGGCTCCTTATCAACCGGAGCAGCAAGGACTGGAGGCTCTGCCAGCTGTTTCTTCAAATCTTCAAAGGCAGTATTAGCTGCATCATTCCAGACAAAGCTATCAGTTTTCTTCATCAACTGGTATAATGGCATGGCCTTCTCACCCAAACGGCTTATAAACCGGCTTAAAGCAGCGATGCGACCCGCCAAGCGCTGAACGTCATTTATACACGCCGGCTTAGCCAGGGAGGTGATGGCCTTGATCTTCTCTGGGTTAGCTTCAACGCCTCTGTCGGAAACCAAAAAACCCAAGAGTTTGCCTGCAGGAACACCAAAGACACACTTGGCCTGGTTAAGCATCATCTTGTAGACCCGGAGATTATCAAAGGTTTCTCTCAAATCATCTATCAGGGTTTCCTCCTTTATGGACTTAACCACAATATCATCCACATAAGCATGAACATTGCGCCCAATCTGTTTATGAAGGCAGTTCTGCACGCAACGCTGATAAGTCGCCTGTGCACACTTGAGTCCAAAGGGCATGGACACATAGCAGAAGGCTCCAAAGGGAGTGATGAACGCCGTCTTCTCCTGGTCCTTAACTGCCATCTTAATCTGATGATATCCGGAATAAGCGTCCAGGAAACTTAAACGCGCACAACCGGCCGTAGCATCAATAATTTGATTAATACGGGGAAGGGCAAAAGGATCAGCCGGACACGCTTTGTTCAAGTCCGTGTAGTCTACACACATCCGCCAAGTGCCATTCTTCTTGAGTACGAGCACCGGGTTAGCTAACCACTCTGGGTGAAAGACTTCAACAATAAACCCGGCTGCCAAGAGCCGGGCCACCTCTTCACCAATAGCTTTCCGCCTCTCTTCATTAAACCGCCGAAGGAACTGCCTGACCGGCTTAAATTTCGGATCAACATTGAGAGTGTGCTCAGCGAGTTCCCTAGGTACACCTGGCATGTCAGAAGGTTTCCATGAGAAGATGTCCCTATTCTCACGGATGAACTCGATGAGCGCGCCTTCCTATTTTGGATCCAGATTTGCACTGATGCTAAACTGCTGAGATGAATCTCCTGGAACAAAATCAACAAGTTTAGTTTCATCAGCCGACTTAAATTTCATCGCCGGCTCATTTTCCGTAGTTGGCTTTTTTCAGAGAGGTCATATCTGTTGGGTCAACATTGTCTTTGTAAAACTTCAACTCCTCTGTTGCACAAACAGATTCTGCATAAGCTGCATCGCCTTCCTCACATTCCAAGGCCACCTTCCGGCTGTCGTGAACCGTAATGGTCCCATTGTGACCTGGCATCTTGAGCTGTAAGTACACATAACACGGCCGTGCCATGAACTTGGCGTAAGCCGGCCGTCCAAATATAGCATGGTATGGGCTTCTTATCTTGACCACCTCAAAGGTCAATTTCTCCACCCTGTAGTTGTTCTCATCTCCAAAGGCCACTTCCAATTCAATCTTGCCGACTGGATAAGCCGACTTACCAGGTACCACACCGTGGAAAATAGTGTTGGACTGGCTGAGGTTTTTATCAATCAACCCCATACGACGGAAAGTCTCATAATAGAGGATGTTGATGCTGCTGCCTCCATCCATGAGCACCTTAGTGAACTTATATCCTCCCACCTGAGGAGCCACCACTAGGGCCAAGTGACCCGGATTATCCACCCGTGGAGGGTGATCCTCCCTACTCCACACTATAGGCTGCTCAGACCACCGCAAGTAGCGTGGAACCGCCGGCTCAACAGCATTCACAGCCCTCTTATGAAGCTTCTGATCTCGCTTACACAGACTGGTGGTAAACACATGATATTGTCCACCGCTAAGCTGCTTTGGATTGGTCTGATAACCCCCCTGCTGCTGTTGATGACCCTGGCCGGACTGTTGATGAAAGCCCCCTTGACCGTTCTGAGGACCAGGATTTGAGCCGCCGCCCGGGCCATGAAAGCCGCCGGCGCCTGAGCCGCCGCCCGGGCCATTGTAGTTCTTAAAGGCCTTCATGATTGCACAATCCTTCCATAGATGAGTCGCTGGCTTCTCTCTAGATCCATGCCTTGGACAAGGCTCATTCAACAGCTGCTCCAGTGTCGGTCCTGACCCGCCGCCTCGGGGAGGGGGCCTCCCCTTTCGTCGCTGGTTATTACCTTGTGCGCTGGCGTTGGCTACAAACTCTAGGCTGCCATCAGCCTCGCTTGCCTCCTCCTTGGTTCCCCGGGTTATGCTGAGGACCCTTGCCATTGACATTCTTCTTTCCCTTCCCTGCCCTTTCATCATCTGAAGGGGGATCCTTGGTACCATCGGAATCGGCGTACTTGACAAGAGCCGCCATTAGTGTACCCATATCACTGCAGTCGCGCTTAAGCCGCCCGAGTTTCATCTTCAGGGGCACAAAACGACAATTCTGCTCCAGCATTAAAACTGCTGAGCCGGCATCCATCTTGTCTGACGAGTGTATGATCTCCTTAACCCGGCGAACCCAATGTGTCGTAGACTCACCCTCCTGCTGCTTACAGTTAGTCAAATCCACAATTGACATAGACTGCCTACAGGTATCCTTGAAGTTTTGGATGAACCGGGCTTTCAGCTCAGCCCAAGACCCGATGGAATTCGGTGGTAGCCCTTTTAACCAAGTGCGGGCAGTCCCATCCAACATCATGGTGAAGTACTTGGCCATTGCCGCCTCACTGACCTCCAGTAGTTCCATGGCCATCTCATAACTCTCGATCCAGGCTGCGGGTTGTAAGTCAGCCGTGTAGTTGGGCACCTTCCTAGGGCCTTTGAAGTCCTTGGGTAAACGTTCATTGCGGATAGCTGGCACTAAACAGGGGACACCTCCCGCCCTGGTAGGGATACCCATGTCGACGGAAGTCGTCGGATAAGCCGGGGGGGTCTGGTAAGCCGTCAATTGAGGCACCTGCTCCGCCTCTTGCCGCGCTCTATCTTGGTCTGCTGTGTGACAGGCTCCGTTATAAGCCAGGCCATGGCCAGGGGGCGGGTCATGGCGTCGGACGTTACTTGAGCCGGTCGCTGAGACCATGTGCCTGCTGTAACTCGGGCTCCGGCCCGGACGAGGGGTCGAGTGGATCCTATCCCGGCTGTAGGAGTACGCCTCTTGCTGCGCCAGTGCCGTCTGAAGGAGTTCCCTGACCCGGCGGGTTTCAATAGCCGTCGGAGAGTCGCCGTCAACTGGGAGAGCCGCCAGCCGTGCTGCCGCAGCGACCATGTTCTCCAGCGGGTTATTATAATGACCCGGGGGTGTTGGCACATACTGAGGCGGGGCAGGGGGCACCTGGGGAGGCCCCATCACTCGTGGCTGAATAGGGGCCCAGACCCGAGCGCTATGACCCCTGGCGGGTTACTAGACCCTGCACCTGGCGTGTTGAAGAGGTTGCGTGGATCGTAAACCGGCGGGAGCCGAGATTGGGTCTTTTGATGCCTCCTTCTCATGACCTCATTGGACGCGTTCTGATCCATCGTGAGTTGGAAGGACTGCGCCTGGATCAACTGAGTTTGGGCATCGAGAGCCGCCCTCTCCGCAGCCATCCTGATCCCTTACGCTGCAAGGTCCTCCTTAGCTTTCACTAGATCCAATTTTAACTGTGCCACCTCCGCATCATGCTGAGCTTGATCCGCCGGGTCAACCGTGGCGGTTAACAGGGCCGTCATCTTGTCCGTGAGATCCATCAGTGCCTGAGCCGGAGAAGGCACCGGGTTTCCCGCTCCAGCAGCGGGGTTCTGAACAGGCTGTGCACCGGCCATAAAGATTCCCACCCGGCTTGGCGGCTCAAATAGGTCCGGAATACTGTCACCATCGGAACAACCCATGAGCCTGCCATCTTGAAGTTGATACAACGAGTTTGACTCATCCGCGGCCGACTCGCCGTCAGAGTCGGCGGCCGTCTCATCACCAGATCCAGATCGATCAGAGAGTCCTCCGTGGATACACCCCACAAAAGCATGCCTTAAGGCAGGCCGGGCCCGGGCGGGTCGTGCACGCTCAGCCGTCTCGATGGGATCGGCGCAGAGATCCGGCTCAGGGCCCGACTCACCAATCTTGCCAATGAAGACATGAATTCCGCCGAAGGGGACCCGGTACCCGTACTCAATTGAGCCGGCGTCGGGGCCCCAGTTTGCATCGTCGATGTAGAGCTTGCCGCGACGACTCTTGGTCATCTGGCCCACTGCGTATCCCTTGAGCCCTTCGAAGCTGCCCTTCAAGAACTCAAATCCACCGTGTGCTGGCCCCACGGTGGGCGCCAACTGTCGTGGAATTGTCACGGCAGATGTCCTCGAGCTAGGACTTAGTCATGGAGCCATCGCTACTAGGAAGCTTGAAGGGGTTGAGCGGGACAAGGAACACGAGGGTTTATACTGGTTCGGCCCCTTACGGTGAAGGTAAAAGCCTACGTCCAGTTTGCGGTGGTATTGATTAGGGTTTCGATGACCAGGGAGCTTAACTGCTATGCCTGGCTCTCGTCGAGATTGTTCTTGTCCCTAAACCGCTGCCGGGTCGTCCCTTTATATAGGGAGGCTGACGCCCT
The DNA here is from genome assembly GCF_002575655.3 of Aegilops tauschii subsp. strangulata. NCBI lineage: Eukaryota > Viridiplantae > Streptophyta > Magnoliopsida > Poales > Poaceae > Aegilops > Aegilops tauschii. The sequence goes on along the minus strand of NC_053035.3, from coordinate 494,575,593 downwards.
GCAGCTCTCAGAGTCTCGGCCGGCTCATAAGAGTGTCCGGCTCGGACTCTTAACTATTCTTGCCTTACACTACAAGTTCTACCATAATAATGATTGTAACTACGGGCCTTAAGCCATATCCGGGTCTTAAGCCCATCTTCGGCCCACCGTCTTTAAGCTTGGCGTCGGGCTTCTGGCAATGACCATTAGAGTAACCCGGCCCCTCCTGGCGGGTGACTCTAAGGTCTATATCCTCAACACCATCCGCAGTTTTTTTGTTCCAGAGGCAATGTCTTCGGATTTTGTCCAGTTGAGCAAGGATTTTTGGCGGTAGTCGCATGGTGCCCATCGGATAGATAGCGAGCGATGTAATGAGCGAATTGAGCAAGGCCAATCTTCCAGCATGCGACATGAGGGACATGGCCGCAGTAATTTTTCTTTCAGCTTTGCACACAAAAGGTGTCATATCAAGAACCGAAGGGCGAGTGGTTCCTAAGGGCAAACCCAGGTAAGTAAATGGCATGTTGGCTTGAGCGCAACCAAAAATAGTGGCCAGATCATTGCATGTGCCCGCCGGTGTGTTAATAGGCACGAGAGTGGATTTATGAAAGTTGATCTTAAGTCCAATGGAGGTGGCGTAGTCTTCAAGAATTTGTTTCATCTTGGCCGCTTGGAGAAGACACGCAGGCAAGACAATGATAGTATCGTCCGCATATTGGATCACCGGGTACTTGGCATTGTTCTTGGAGGGATGGGGTGGTTGAGCAGACCTTGATCAAGCGCTTCATTAATGGCCGACTGCAAGAGATCAACTGCAATGACAAAAATGAGGGGAGACATGGGATCTCCTTGGCGCACTCCACACTTGCAATGAAATTGCCGACCAGGTACACCATTCAAGAGCACTGAAGACTTGCCGAAAGAGAAGATACTTTCCATCCAAGTGAGCCATTTAGGTGGGAAGCCCATTTTTCTCATGATCAGGAGCATTGCAGAATGTTCAATGGTATCGAAGGCTTTGGCAAAGTCTAGTTTCAGGAGGACAATTTCTTTCTTGGAAGCTTGACATTGGTGTATGTATTCGAAGGCCCAGGCCAAACAGTCGTGAATGGATCATCCATGAAGAAAGCCATATTGATTTTGATGCACCAGTTTGAGGATAATGTTCTGAAGGCGATTGGCCAGGATTTTAGTGATCAGCTTCAGGCAGCAGTTCAGGAGAGTGATGGGCCGAAAATCATTGACAGTGTCAGGCGAGTTGGTCTTTGGGATCAATGTGGTATAGCCAGCATTGATGCTCTCCACATTTAGGTCACCCCAATGAAACTCCTCACATAAAAGATAGAAATCCTCTTTGAGGATGGGCCAACAAGCTTTCAAGAACGCCCCATTGAAGCCGTCAGGGCCGGGGGCACGGTCAGGTGGTATAGCCGCCACCACGTCATCAATCTCTTTATGTGTGAATGGAACCACAAGGTTGGCGAAGATCTCATCATCCTTGAGCAGATTGTCTAAGTTGAATTTCATGGGCAAAGGGTTAGCTTGTCCCATCCTAGACTTAAAGGCCTCAAAAAGTACAGATTCTTTCCCAACATGATCCTCCACAATCGCTCCATCGGCAGTTTTAAGAGAACTAATGCAATTCCTCCTGTAACGTTCAGTAGCGACAGTCTGAAAAAATTTCGAGTTCTCACCTCCAAACTGAATCCATCTGATGGTGCATCGTTTCCTCCAGTAATCTTTTTGGTATTGAAGGAGTCTCAGAAGGTGTTTTTTGAGAATATTGCGGAAGTTTCTCTCTGGAGTAGTAAGATGTCGGTGTTCTTCAATGTTATCCAATTCCAGGAGGGCTTTGTTAGTGTTTTCACTGGCAACAGTGAGGCGGGAGATTTTCTTACTCCAATGTTTGAGTGCATATCTCACAACCTTGAGTTTTTGCCCAATTTTTGCAGCCTGGTTGGAACGTTTATTGTGTTTAATGGGTTTGTTCCAAGCCTTTTCCACCACCTCCATGAAACCAGGGTGAGTGATCCAATATGATTCAAACCTGAAAAGTTTACTTTTTGGGATCGTTGTATGAATGATCACAGAGCAAGGAGTATGATCAGAGACGGGTTTCCCTAGCGGGTTCACCATTGTATTTGGAAAAGAAAGAGTCCAGTGGAGCGTGGTGAAAATCCAATCAAGCTGTTCAAGAAGTGGTTGTTGTTGCATATTGGACCAAGTGTACGCTCTACCTTGATTGGCAAATCAGTAAGGTTTTGCTCACGAATGAAATCATTAAAGGTGAACATATCCTGAACACTGCCACCCGGCTTGTTGCGATTGTCAGGCGATCGGATGTAGTTAAAGTCGCCAAGAATAAGCCAGTCTTCGGAACTAGGGATATTCAAATCAAATAACCAGCTGGTAAAAGAAACTCGAGGCTCACCTTGACAAGGGCCGTATACATTGACGAGCTTCCAACAGTGATTAGATTGCGTGGAAGTGAACTCTACTCCTAACGCAAAATTCTCAGACAAAAAGACCCAGCCCATGAAAATGCTGCTATCCAAATCGTAATGATGCCACCGGAAGCGCCATGCGAAGGAATAAACGCAAACTGATCAAAATGTCGGGGACATAAAGATTTTAAGGTAGCAGCATCAAAGGAGGGCATTTTGGACTCCTGTAAGCAAATCACAGCGCAACCACTACTCCGGATCGCATTACCAAGCGCTAAATGTTTCTCAGGTGCATTAAGACCGCGAACATTCCAACAAAGTACATTCCAGTCGCACAAAATCATCGAGGAAATAAAAGTTCAGATAACTGCAGAAACGCTAGTAAAAAACCCGCCTACTCTTCAGACAGAGCCGAAGTAGTAAGCTCTTCAGCAGGTACGGTGCAAAGATCAGTACCAATGGCCTGTAGAGTGGCAATGGGTGTTGGAGGGGGCAAAGCTGGAGCTGCATCATCATTGCTTGAGGTCGTAGGTGTAGGTGCCGCAGGGTTGGCGTCTTTAGAGATCTCCAGAGCAGCAGGTATAACACGAGGTTTGACCTTGGACTTGGCAGGGCGCGCGTGAGAAGTATTATAGACCCGGAAACCATCATATTTGTTGGTTCTGTTGCTTCGACGCAGGGTAGCGGTGTCGATCGGGGCAAGCACCTTACCTTTGCGCTGTTTCAGAGCTTGTGCAGTGGTTGGCAAAGAGCTCGATCCCTCCTCAGGCAGCAGAAGAGGAGCTTCAACAGGTAGGGGCAGAGAAGCCTCAACAGGCAGTGTCATAGAAGCCTCAACAGGCAGGGACAAAGCTGTCAACATGGGTTCAGACACAACAGTTTCCAGTGGGGCAGAAAGTGGGAGTGCAACAGTAAGGTTCACATCATCAGAGCTGGTGATTTCCTCCAAGTGTGCAGATGACTCTGTAGGGAGTGAAGTATCCGCAGACTGCAAAATCATTGTCAGGGGAGTGTGTGCAGCAATCAGACTTGCCTGAGCAGTAGAGGTCACCACTTGAGCTTGAGAAAACTGAATGATTCCACCTGAAAGGGCCACTTGCATTTCCACCTGAATAGTTTCCTGTCTGAAGCCAAGACCTGAGGCCCATGGTCCAAAAGCAGCCACTAGCGGGCGCAGAGCAGAGAACAGAGCCATATTAAGTTGTTGGCAAGGGACTGGGTTATTCAGCAAGAGAGACATGAGCATATCGCCTTGCGCGGACAGACCAAAGCGCAGACCCTGATTGTGGACTTCAACAGAAACTATGAGCACATCATCGTGAGTCTGAGAAACATCCGGTGCGTTGAGCACAATCATATCCACCGAATGCACTGAGTCAGAGTCATCAGAGCTCGTGATCGAGTCGTGCCAAGCTTGCAGCGCATTGTCCGTGACATTGTTGTCAGGTACAATGCCATCCTGCACTTGCAGGCCCTGAGCCGCGAGCCAAGCCTGAAAGTTCATGAGAAAAGGCGGCAGTTGAGGCAATGGTGGTGCTGGAGGCACTGGCCATTCTCCCCATCCTCCATTATCTTGATTGTTCTGAGCTGCTGGTCCATTCGGTGCGCCATTGGGGGGGGGGGCTGCGTTCTGCACTAGCCAGTTGTGCACCTGTTGCTGGTACAGTTGCTCCACCGTCAGATGGGGGCCAGACTGAGGATGTGGGTTCCCGTCAGGTGGCGGTGGTTCCTCGCCGGCCGGCAGCACCTCAGGAAGGAGCCCATTCCAATCATTGCTCCTGAGGATCATAATCTGGACAGTCCAGCAATCTCTCGCACCGCCAAGCTGCCAAACAACAAAACTTTTGGGCACAAGACGCATGTTCAGAACTCTTGCCTTAATCAGCATGAAATGGCGATCTTGGCGGGGATTGTACCAAGAGACCAGAGCACCAAAACTGCCAAGGGACTTGTTGATGTAATAATCAGTTTGGTAATCGTAAGGAAATCCAAAGTACATCAACCAAATCTCAGGTCCAAAAGTGGTGGTACGGCGATTGAGCGCTTCATGGTGGGGTACGAAAGTGATAAGCAGATCTTCATCCTCAAGTTCTAATGGCGTGGCAATAGCAGTATCACGGATGAAGGAGTCCACAAATCCAAAAAATCCGATTCCAAAGGGGTGGTCTCTTACTTCAGTGGTGAAAAGCTGAGCCTCGTGGAGCAGACCTTGGATTGCCTGACGGATAGAAGCACGGCGATGCAGCGGGTACTCACTGGTCTCCGCAATGGCCAGATAGTCGTGGTTGAGCGGCGGAATGGGGCCAACCACCATCCCGCTGCGGACGACACGAATGGTCCGCCCCGGTTCGACGGCGAAGCCCGGCGGCAGGAACGGCACAGGGTTGAGGGGATAGTTCGCCATGGCGGAGGAGAAGAGGGAGAGCGTCTTGGGTAGCGGGTGTGACAGAGGTGGCGAATGGCAGGCGCGGGGCGGTGACGATTGAGGAAACCGAGCAGAAGAGGAAGCGTGCGGGGTATTTTTGGTATTAGAGGGAGTTTTAGGAATCCATTTCCATCGCTCGAGCCACCGCTTCCGTCTACAGGATTGTGCCACGTGGCCATAGTGCCCACAAGCTGCACACCGAACGTTAGATTTATTTTTGGGTTTCCTTTGGTGCAACACAACGGCCGAAGGAAAGCTGGAGGAATTGATAATGGGCGGGTTCGCTGCCTTATTTGGTCCGAGATGCGCTATAGGAATCCGGGCCAGGCAATTTCTTGCCTTGTGATCAGGAGTGGAGCAGTGAATACAAATCACCCGAGGCGGGCAATGGATCTTCTGGTGCCCCCATTGTAGGCAACGTGAACACAAAACTGCCCAATTTTTGTCAATCAGATCAATATCTTCCTCGGTATATCCAGCCTGGGCCCAATCCATCTTATAATGGGCCGATAGACAAGGCGGCCAATGAGAATGGGCTGGGGCATATTTGAAGGCCGATTTGAGAAAACACTGTGGCGGGTGAGGATAGGACCTATTAATGGGGCAACTAAAGCTGCCCAAACGGAGAAACTCTGTATCTCTTTCATCCTCCAATTGCGCTTGACGGGCATATTTCTCCATTAAGGATAATGAAGATGATTCCGCAATAACCGGGGGCAATTTGTCCGTTGCCAAAAAAGAGCCAAATTGAATTTGAATTCCATGATTTTGTTCTGGAGCAGAGGATGACGAAGCCTCATGAGCATGAGAATTGGAAAAAACCATATGATCAATAGGCTTCAAAGCAAATTTGCTTAGCTCGATCATAGAAGAGGCAAATACCGAAGAACCCGATTTCAGAAACCCCAAGTTTGATCTAATAGCCAAAGGATGTCTGGTAGTTAACTCCGGTAGAACTTCATCTGCATGCCAACTCAAAGTAGGCGAGGGGATACGATTGAAACGGCCATTGAACAGATGAAAGTGGCAAATGAAATCTGGCGAAATGCGGTCCTTAAGGCCGTAGATGAAATGTCCCACCTTGTTGTTGGCCACCGAGAAACGAAAAGCTCGGGGATTAATCTTATGCACTTTGAAGCCCGCGCTAAAACCCCCAATGCAACATTGGAGAGCAAGACCCACAGATTCTTCTATCAGTGGGAAGGAGGCCGATGAAAACGTAACCACAAGAAAGAACTCCTTGGGGTCTCGAGAGGGGGAGAAATGCACCGTGGAACCGAACTTTCTTCTCACCTGATCCGCCAGGGCTAAGCCAGGGGCAAAGTCCCAATGCAAGAGTCCTTCCATCTTGAATCAGATTAGAGATCGCCATGATTGTTGGTGGAGCAGGTGGAGGATGGGAGGGAGAGGAGAGGAGAGATGGGAGACGCCATGTGGTGCCAAGTGCCTTATTGCCTAGAAATATGTTTGCAAACCTAATTTTTTTTGGTGGTTTACGCATTGAAAATCTTGCATGTTCAGAACAACTCTTCTTATGAAATTTGTCTTCAAACTACATTCTTCACATGGTAGACCTTGGGTCCACTGGTTTACTTCACAACACCCACTACACCTCCCCCAATCAAGCAACCATTATTACTTGCTCATAAAATTCACGAGCGTTCACCCGCCTAGGCTACAGAAAAATCTCCTTTGTCTCATCGGTAATGGCCTCCATTCATTCTTCTGAACTGATACCTGGCTCACCCGCCATCCCCTGGCCGTAGAATCCCAAACCTAATTTTCCCACTCCAAAACCAACCGGCCTTAGTATCACATGTTTTATAGAATAGTTTACTTGCTAACCTGTAAAATCACCTAACCCATGTTGGTACAGCAGAGTTGGAGGTGTTGCTTTCATTGTTGCAGGATTTAAGTTTCGAGAACCAATCGAACCGGAGATTTCCCCAACCATGGGCTCGACTTCTCGTCCAAAGAGGCTTACTCGCAGCTCATGGTTGAAGACGCCATTGACCATGATGCTGATTACATCTGGTCCTCAAAAGCTACTGTAAAACTGAAGGTTTTAGCTTGGCTACTCTTCCGCGACAGGCTCAACACCAAGGCAAATATTTTTCAGAAGTACATGGGCCATAACAGCGCGTGCCCTTGGTCCTTGGTCCTTGGCCATTTGGCAATGACCGGGGCAGCGTCCTACTTGCCATTCTTTGAAAGATTTGGGACTCATGTAACAAAAATTTAACGCAATGCCCCCCCCCCCCCCCCCCCCACACACACACACACACACACACACGCGCGCGCGCGCACTCCCACCCCTCACCTGACCGTTCAAAATATTGTTGATGATTTTACACTTTGGACTTGGTGTGAATGCCTCTCCTCGCGCAACAGCGCTACCTTATCTCTTGTAACACTTCAACTTCGGTTCAACCTCTTTGTATCCTGCATGATTCGTCTTGGGTATTCACTTTGGTATTTTTGAATTTATCAATTTGCAACGTTTTGATGTGGATCGTGTGTGGTGTTGGCCGTGTGCATCTTAATCATATAGAAACTGAATGTATGCTCGCTTGATGTGACATTTTGAATCAATAAAAGTGCTTGTTATCTAAAACAATAAACCAAATAAGGTAGGCCTCGCTACGCATGCATTGCTACTAAACCATGGAACGCGTGACTCAACCACCATGCACCAAACACAGGTCCACGCCCACTGCCATCACGCACAAAACACCAGGAACCGCACGGTACAAATTCCCGCATCTAACGCCCGACACCACACATCGTCGTAGAAGTCAGAGTTCAACAGAACACACACACCCGTACGCACAAATCCTTGCACGAACCAACCGATCCATGGCGCCATGCCGAGCCGCCGTCGTGAAGACGAGGGCGGTGTGCGTGCTGCTGCTTCTCCTACTCCTGTCGGCCGATGTGCGGCCACAGTCCGTGGATGGGCAGGCGCCACCGGCTCCAGAGGTGGCCGCGACGATCGAAGCGGATACCGACGGCCGCGGCAATGGCACCCGCGGCGCCGGCAGCGGGAACGCCGCGAGGAAGGTGCTGAGCACCATCGACTGCCAGATCTGCGAGTCGACGTGCCGGGTCAAGTGCCTCATCAACAACCTCTTCCAGTGGGGCACTTGCTACCAGCGCTGCAAGGCCGACAACTGCAACGACTGGTGTAGGTAGCCCTCCGTCGAACTAACGAGCCGGCCGATGCATGTCACAAGCATGGAGCCGTGAATGGATCCCAAGTACAGCCGGGGGCTACATTACTATAGATGTCCTTGTGTCTCTCTTGATAAAAGAAAAAAAGATGTCCTTGTGTCCTGCCACTGCTAAAATTTTGGCTTCAACGCCTATATATAAAGATGACGCTGCTACTTTAATTTCATTTACTTATAAACTCGAGCTAAGTGCACACAATACAAACGTTGATGCTCACAAACACATGCACATACACTCGTTACTATGAATCATCCCTATGAATTCACGCACACTCTAAGACATTGAGCACAATATCATTTACAAGTAGGACCATGAATGTTTCCTTGCATCTTCGTTCTAAAAGAAACAAGAATGCGAAAATCCTTTTCTGAGCCCAGGCTCATCTGCACCCGTGTTTAATAAAAAAAATCAAAACAAATACTAGAAAAATTCATAAAATTCCAATTTTTTCCCATGGTAGAAAATTTGATGCGTGAGGTCCGCCCCAATTTTCAAATCATTTGGACAGCTGAGCAACTCACGGCAAAAAAGACAAATTCGGGGTCTGTAAAATAGTTTACTGTTCATGTACTGTTTTGACCCGATTTGTTATTTTTGTTGAGAGCTCCTCAGTTGCCCAAATGAGCTAAAATTTGGATGGAACCTCACACAATATATTTTCTACCATGGGAAAAAATGGAATTTTTTGAATCTTTTAGTACTTTTTGTGATTTGTTTTTTAGCCGGGTGCAGATGAGCCTGGGCACCGAATCGCTGCACTCGAAAGAATGTTACTACTTTTATACTGAACTGTGCAGTGCTATATCCTACATGCAAGAGAAATTGTAGAACAAGGAAATTCAATTTCTGCAATGCAAAACTGTTTTCCTCGAAACCAACAAATCAGATGCTCTGTGTTTTTTTGTTTCTTTTTTGCTTTTTTGTGTTCACAAAATATATACTCGAACAGTAAAGCTACTTCCTCCGTCACATAGTGTAAGAACATCTTTCAAACTGTTTTAGCTTTAAAGATGTTCTTACATTATGGGAGGGAGTAGTAATTGTATATACTTATCTCTAAGGCTCATCAGATTTACCGAAAAAGGCTTTCGCCCCGCTTTATAGATAAAGCAAACCACCACAGCCAAACGGTACAACAAGGTTCACCCACACACACACACAAAGTCGCACAACATAAAGTACACAAGGTTCTGCTGAGGGCACAGCTCAACAAGCCCTGAAAAGAGAAAAAGAAAGCGGGTCAACCGCAGCAGCAGCAAAGGGACTAATTCCGCTCGGGTGGTGGAGGAGGGGGCGGCGGCGCCAAGCGAATAGCCATCGAGCGAAGGTCGGCGATGATGGTGGTGATGGCGTCTCGGTCCTGATGACGGCTAAGCGGCCGCCGGAGCTGCAAGTAACCACACATTTTGAACACAACATCAGTAGCACGTCGAAGAGGGACCCGTTGAATGACAAGCTTATTTCACACGGTCCAAAGCGTCCACGCAAGCACCCCAATGAGCAGCCACCTAATGTGGCGGCCTGTCAAGGGGGAGGCCTGAACCTCGGAGAGGAGATCTGGGAAGTTAGTGTTACATCAGTTGCCACCGATGGCCTCTCGGAGGCAGCCCCATAGAAACTGGGCGGACACGCACGAGAAGAAGATGTGATTCGAGGTTTCATCCGTCCCACATAGGGGGCAGATACCATCACCCGGACCCTGGCACTTCACCACCTCCACGCCAGAGGGGAGCCGGCCACGGATCCATTGCCACATGAAGATTCTAATTTTGAGGGGCACGCGGATGGACCATATAGACTCGAGGACAACCGGTCCAGGAGAGGGAGCAATGGCTCGGTATAGGGACTTCGTGGAGAAGCGGCCAGAGGGCTCAAGACGCCAGGACAGACGGTCGTCGTGGGCTGCGCCAGGTCCGGCTCATGGAGAGCCACGGCATCAAGGAGCTCGTGCCAAGCGGTAACCTCCGGTGCCCAAATGGCCGCCGGAACGCGAGACGCCCTAAGTCAATAAGGGCCGACTCGACGGAGATCCTAGGTTCGACCGCAATGGAGAAGAGGTCTGGGAACCTGGCAGCGAGGAAGACCCCCAGCCCAGCGGTCGAACCAAAATATTGTGGATGTTCCAGTACCGACCGTGGCTCATCAGATTTAGAGGATTCCGACGGAATTTTGACCAACGGTGTTTTCCCCTATATTTAGCATCCGTTTCATAGGCATGGAGATACTAGATTCCTAAGGATTGGGTTCTTAGCATCAGGTAAGACCTCATGAAGATATCTGAACGATTGAAGTGATCATGGCATTCCAATTCTTTTCTTATTCTATCATGTAAACCAAACAAGCACCTATTGGGTAAACCCATAAAAATGCACACATTCTCACTGTGGTTTGAGTTGCTTTTTAATTTTATTCAGGGAATGTATGTACAAATTGTAACTTGTAATTGGGACGTGGGATATCATTTGTTTGTTCTTCACCAGTATCAATCATGCCATGATACGTGTGACTCAACCACCTTCCACCAACACAGGTCCGCGGCCGTTGCCATCACGCACAAAGCACCAGGTCCAGGAATCACAAGGTACAAAATCGCCCGCGCACTACACCCTCTCTTCGCGCGCGCCACCACACATCGTCGTCGTAGTCACACTGCACAGACCGGACGTACGTACACACAAACCCTCACACGAGAAGACCGATCCATGGCGCCATCCCCGGCCGCCGCCGTGAATACGACGAGAGCGACGTGCGTGCTGTTGATCCTCCTCCTGTTGGCCGACGGGCGGTCGACGCCTGTGGCTGGGCAGGCGCTACCTGCGCCTGAGGAGGCCGCCACGATCGAGGCGGATGCCGACGGCCGTGGCAATGGCACCCGCGGCGGCAGCAGGAGCGCCGGGACGACGAAGGAGTTGAGCGCCATCGACTGCCAGGTCTGCGAGTCGACGTGTCGGGTCAAGTGCCTCGTCAACAACCTCTTGCAGTGGGGCAGCTGCTACCAGCACTGCAAGGCCGACAACTGCAACGAGTGGTGTAGGTAGCCCTCCGTCGAGCTAGCGAGCCGGCGGATTCATGACACGCACATGGATCCATGGATGTATCACGAGGATGTTCGTTTTTGCGATTCAACTTGTTGCTTTTTTTTGACGTGGATCCATGAATACAACCAGTCAGCCTCTCTATGTTCTTTTTCATTTTTATTACATTCACCAAATATATATACTCAACACAAAAGTCATTTGTACACACTTATTCTCTATGGGTTGAACACATTGAAAATGCACGCTGTTCTTAGTGTAGTTTGAGTTATTGTTCTTTTCCATGAGAACATATGCGCAAATTATACTTCACACTTCAATACAAGGTTTGCCACACACGGCCCCAACGATACAAGGTGTTAAAAAAATTCTCTTACAAAACAGATCAAAGAAAAGAAGCAAACAACAAAGAAAGCAGCGCGAAGCAGTGCCCAGGGAGAGGACAAATGTGCACCACCGATTTGCCGCCGAGCATAGGCATAGGAGTGCATCTGCGAAGACCAACCCGAGCGACTTTGTGTCCCCTAGGGGAGCCACCGCACCTTGTCCCGAAGTCCTTGCCACATGGTCGCGGGAAAGGGCCACCTGCCCTCTCGCCACGGGGCATGGAGCGCCGATCCTGCTAACATACAACGCGAACCGAGGATGTCAATCGCGAGATCGCGTGTAAAATATAGGAGACCGACGAAACCACTCCGCCCAGGTCAAAGAAACTTCTCATGATCCAAGCCTACACAAAGATGTTTCCTCGCCGAGACCAAAAGGGACATGAGCTCCACAATTGGACCTGAGCCTGAACGGGAGGCACCGGCGAGGGAGCCCCAACTCTAGAGCAGAGACGAGATGGCCGCAACCTCCCTGGTGGTAGTCACCCATATCTAGGTTGGTGACCCCCACCCCGCCTTGGATCTGACAGGGTCAGGCTCCTCGGTTGGCGGCCCTACACGAAAGGCGGAGTAAAACAGGTGCGAGACCTCCTAGCCACGTTCATTGATCTACAGGTTGGCGACCACCTGGGCGGGTCGAAGGAGAGGAGGGGTGCCCAGTGGCGGTGCATCGGAGATGAGGGCTAGGGTTTTGGACGCACCCAAAAGCCACCTAAGAGAAACAGCTGAGGAGATTGCGGTGTACCACAGCTAACATCCACCTAAGGCTTTTCCCGAGGGCTCTGGCCGGCAGCGGAGAGGGAAACTTGGAGGAGAGAGGCGGTAGTGGCAGAGATGGAGATGCCGCCCGAACCGCCCTGGGAAGGCGACACCACCTTACTAAAATTTGGATATTGAAGATCTGTGGAAGGAATTTATAGAGACCACGTAGACACATGCAATGCTCATTTGGATTGCCTCGCTCTTCTATTGAATTGTGAAAGGCCGGGTTTATGGTCCAACTTCCACATCATTGTCCAACCGGTGGCCGCCTTTCCCTTCTGGCGTACCGAGTACATGTGTTCTCCCTAGCGTCCCATGGGCTAATGGACCAAACCACATACGGTCTTGACTCTTGCAAGTTGTGGATGGGGAGGGTAGAGAGTTATTCATTTGGATGTTGCTTCACTCGAATGGACGAACCGTCTGGTAATTTTAGGGGTTCTAAACTACAAGAACTGAACCATTTTAGCTACATTTCAGTCAGCTGAAATTTCACTTTTGGGACAGTCAATTTTGTGGCCATTGATTTTTCTTTGAGATTCGTGCTGCGTTTTTTTTCTGGCCTGTGTTGTTTGTTTTGTGGGCTTCTTTCTTTTTTTGACTGACCCCTTATTTGGGTCAGTCGATTTCCTTCTGGGCCGACACCCATCAACTGTGTGATCCAGACCTCCTCTCTTTCCCTTTGTTTTTTTATGTGCTTTTACTTTTTTTTTTGTTTCTCTTTGTTAGTTAGTTTTAGTTTTATTTTTTATATATTTTTGGGATGTTGGGTGAATGTAATGTACACACTTAAATAATTTGCAATATGCACGAGAGTTACATTACTATATGATTATTGTTAGCGTACTAAAAAAGTGTAATTTAAGAGCGAAGTTGTGTGCAAGTTTTGCAAAAAAAAAATATTATTCTTTTAATGGGTAATAAAAATGCTACTAATTCATTTTCCTTATTTTAATTAATTAATTTGTTTTTGTTTTTTCAAAGGTAAAACTAATGACACTAATTTATTCTTTCTTAAAAAACTTATTATTTTGATTTTGTTTCAGTTTCTATTTTATTTTCTTCTTCTTTAAGAGTAATACGTAAGCCACTAATTCATCCTTTCTTGAAAACTTTGGAATTTCATTTTTTAGTATTATGTTTTTCCTTCATTCTTTAATGATAATACCAACGCCGCAAATTCATTTCTTCTTAGGAAACTTCTTTTTTGTAAAAATTACACTATTATATTCTTATTCCTGAAAATTTCAAAAATGCACAACTTCTATGCAAATTGTTTGCAAAATAATTCATTATTTGTTTTATTATTTTCAGTTCCTTTCGTCTCAATGGGAAACCAATGACTCGAATTCATTGTTTCTTAGAAAACTTCACTATTTAATTTTGTTTAAGTTTTTATTTCGTTTTCTTTATTCTTTAAGGGTAATACCAATACCTCTAATCCATTCCTACTTCGGATTCTTTATTTTTTTTGTGAAATTTCACTATTTGTGCATATTCTTGCATATTAGAGAAAAACACAATTTCTATTCAAACCATGTGCAAATTTTGTCATTATTGTTTTTTACTTTTCTTTCTTCTTAAACGGTAATACCCATACCACTAATTCATTATTTTGATCCGAAGAAGTAGGGACACCATGGATCAAATACCAATACCACCAATTCATTCTTTCTTTAGAAAATTTTCTTTTTGCAAAAAAGTGCACTATTATGTGTTTATTCTTGCTTATTATAACAAAGCGCAATTTATTTGTAGATTGTGTGCAAATTTTGTCATTATTTAGTTTTAGTTTTTTATATCATTTTCTTTCCTATTTTAGGGTATTTTTGCTTCATTTTTTATTTCTCTATGGGTTTTTCTTTTTCCCTCTTTCTTTCCTTTATTGGTTATTTTTGTTTTTTGTGGATTTTTGGCTGAGTGTAACTATAAACAAAAAAATACTATATAATATGTGCAAAAATTCATAATTATATGTACACTAAAAATGCGCAACTTCTGTGCAAATTGTTTAAAAATATTTCATTATTTATCTTATTATTTTCAGTTAACAGTAAACCAATGGCAGTTATTCATTGTTTCTGAGAAAACTTCACTATTTTAAATTTGTATAAGTTTCTATTTTATTTTATTTATTCTTTAAGGGTAATACCAATAGCTCTAATTCATTCCTACTTAGGAATTTTTTTTGTGAAATTTCACTATTTGTGCTTATTCTTGCATATTGTAAAAAAGCGCAATTTCTATTCAAACCGTGTACAAATTTTGTCATTAATTTTTAGTTTTCTTTCTTCTTAAATGGTAATACCGATATTCATTACTTTGATCCGGAGAAGTAAAGACACCATGGATCAAATGTCAATGCCACTAATTTATTATTTCTGATTTTGTTTTAGTTCTCATTTTCTTTTATTTTGTAAAGGTAACACCGATGTCACTAATCCATTACTTTTTAGAAAACACTATTTTTCGCGGAAATATCACTAGTGTATGCTTATTTTTCATCGTAATAATACATTTTTTATATATACATATGCAGATATGTACTTTATGCATCTATAAAACTAAATATACATGTGTGAGATTGCAAATATAAAATAAATAATGCATTCCTTCTTACAAAATTTCTTTTTTGCATAAATTCCACTCCTATATGCTTATTTTTGCATATCGTACAAATGTGCATTTTTTTTGTAAGTTGTCTGCATTTTTTTTGTTTTTGTTTATCAATGGGCCATTGTTTTGCATTGGGCCCATTAGGTCTTGTGAGCTTCTGTTGGTTTTGTATGCAAAAAGACTTAAGGTGTGCTATAAAACTGAAATTGGCTGACCATAATTTTGGTTCAGTCGATTGGTTAGGAATCGACTGACCCCTTTCCTAAAGTCAGGCGATTGACCAGTAGCCGGTCCCGAACTGAACACCAAAGCTGTAGGGTATAGATCAAGAAAGTATGTATAGGCCTTCAGTCCTTGATAGGGTCATAGAGGGCAGCGAAAAGAGATTTGGTACGTTAGCATGGTGGCGGTGATGACTCTAGCCCGACGGCGTGTTACGACTCGAACCCTGTGATCAGTGGCGTAGCTAGGCTAGCTCCATGCCCAGGGCCGAATTCAGGGCTATAGTACAAAACAGTAACATTCTATCTACAGTGAACAAAGAAACCTAATTCCACGGCCCAGGCCAAGGCCCCTGTTGCCTGGGGCCTGGCTATGCCACTGCCTGTGATGGTGGAGGTGACTCCAGTCCGGCAAAGTTGGGGGCAACAAGGTGGGGAAAGGAGGGGAAGGCACGTATTACTCCAGTTTATTGAAACATACACATGTGGAGTCTACTTTTAAAGCTCTCACTGATACTGATACGAAGCTTATAATGAACATGAACTGGGAACCATGCGGACATTTTAGTCTACAAAAATATTTGGGAAATTGTCTTTTCGAGGTGTAGTTGTATCTTTTTTTTTACTCTTTTTTTAGTGTGCATTTAGCAATTCCATTTTTCTCTATGTGAACCTTGCAGTTTTTTTAGTGCACACGGACAAAATAAAATAGGTTCTACCATGCTTGCATGCTCATCACGCATTGAGGGGGCCGGATCAAACCATATGGATGGCCAAATTTAGAACGTGTTTGGGCTTTGTATTTCGGACGAGGCTCCTCTAACGTACTGCAAGGAGTAGTTGGGCCGCTGACATGTGGGCCCAGAAGCAGGTTGGCCCACCTGTCAGTGAGCCAACTGCACCTTGCAGTACGTGCAGGGGAAGTGAGTCCTTGTATTTCCGGAATTTAAGTGAAGAACCACGAGAAGCATGCATGCATGGAGCAATTGTGAAGTGTCCGGCCGATGTATGTACATTGTACCGGCACTACAAGATTTATGCACAATTTCTTGGCTCGGGGAAACTAGATTCTCCGGTCTCTCATTAGGTCGTTCCCGGCCGTCGAAGCACGGAATAAAATTCAGTTTTCGGACCAAGGCCCCAGGAGAGTGTTCATTCATGCACCTCTGGTCCCCCAGTACTACTTAATACTTGATGAAAGTGACACGAGATGCCTCCGATCGAGAGCAGGGCCAACAAGTTAACCGTGTCCCGCGGCCGTTGCCAAGAATCAAAGGCACAGCGGTGAGGCCGAAACGGCAAATGAGTCGAGATCACTGGAGTTTCGGTCGCTTTGCATGCCTGCGGTGGTGATAACTATAGTCTGCATCTGCACACGGCAGTGTTGGATCGATTATCCCGGCAGCATGCACTCTTCAAGTTCTGCCGCATCACCGCACTGAACGGGAGCAGAGTTCATCATCATCGCTGCACTCGCGAGCTTGTCTTCGGTAAACGGGAATGAAGAAACTACTACTGTCACAAGGCGGGCAACCATGGAGTGATCTTGGCCGCAGCTTATCATTACCAAGCCTGCCTGAATCATGATTACTGGAACCGAAGTACTGCAACGGCTTCTCGGAGTCTGGGAGTAGAGTAGAATGCACAGAAGCATCGGTCCATATCTGGAAGTCTGGTGCACTGTAAAATAATCTGAGCCAAGGGAGAACCTGCTCCAGCGACGGGACTGAACCACTGCACAGTGTTAAACCAAATCTTTCGTTAACGACTTAATTAGGCTGTGGCTTTCCGGCTGAGTTAGGCCGGTTGAGGTAAAGCAGGAGGGCCGGCACGAGTGCGATGCGACGCGAGGGAAGCGGTTGTCAAATGAAACAGAAGCTTTGCTCGACGCATTGCATGGCACAACACCTACGCAACATCTTTTTTGGTGTTTTCCCAGTTAAGAGATCAGACCATAGACAGAGGTAAATGGGACGAAAGGGAAAGTCAGAAACTAAGTCACGGAGAAAATGCATCCATAGATACAGCGCAAGCAAAAAGCAATGGCTGGGCACGCGATGGCTTGACACACCGGAATAATATTGTTTTGAATTGTTTGGCTTGACTCACCGGAATATTTATAAGGAACAGTGGCAATATATTTGCATATTTATGTGGGGTTATTTTATAGGAAAAGTTCAAAAGGCCACGTATTAAAGTCGATTGACGTTTACTCCCTCCATTTCTTTTTAGTCTGCATATAAGATTTGGTCAAAGTCAAATTTTATCAACTTTAACTAAGTTTATAGAAAAAAATATCAATATTCACAATATGAAATCAATATTATTGGATGCATCATGAAATTAATTTTTATATCATATAGCTTTAGTATTGTAGATGTTAATATTTTTTCCTACAAAATTTTATACCAAATTTTATATGCAAACTAAAAAGAAAGGGAGGGAGTACATTGCCATCCTATAGAAATTGCAAAGTACACATAAGTCACTGAGAAATCGACGTTGTCTGCCTTGTGCATAAACATGTTCATACCCCAGGCCGGTCTTGCCAAGGACCAAAGTGAAAATCTCAAGCCCGAGCCCGACCCAAAATACATGAATAGTACCATTTTCCAATTAATATATTCATTTTCAAGGTACGTGAATAATATATTATACCTATTTTTGGATAAAATAATGTTTTTTGTCATTTCATGTTTTTTCTACCCTTTGAATAGTAAAGTCGGGCCCAAGCTTGGATCGGATGTCGGGCTTTTGGGTTGGGCTCGTTGAGTTGGGCTGCCCATGAACATGTCTACTCCTGCACTCGTTGATAGTGCACAGTGAGCGAAGATCAATGTCGCCTCTGGACCTGCGAAATACCATCGGAGCTACAGAAACATTGTTAATGCAAGATCTGGGACATCATCAATCGAAGCCAGAAGACACTGGCGGTAACGATCTGGAAAGCAAGATGTTGCCTCGAAGAAGAAGATGGTGAAGAGGGATGGACGACCACCCCAAATCATCGGAAAAAACCAAGGAGACCTAACCATACAAGGTCCCCGACAGCGCCGAAGTTGGCCAATGGTCGTCGGTCAAGAAAAGAGCAAGCGGCCAGGAGACGAAGTAGCACTGTCCACTCCACGGAAGACTCCTTCGAACATTACCTGCATAACATGAACACAACCAGATCTACTATTCTAGAAGAGTGGCAATCAGGTGATTCCCCGTCCTCCTTTACACCCCCAATGAGACTGTTGCCTACAAGGTGGACTAGGAGTCGGCGAAGTATTATTCTTGATCCTCGCAAATCTAACTAAAACTTTGGGTCTCCACCCACTCCCAACGCTAGAGCGGTGGGTAGAGGATGCATGGGCTTGTGCCTCGCCGACAAGGAGTGAGTGAAGGTGTGGTGGCTAGGTTTCTGAAGAGGGAGACGCAAAGGCCTTTCATGTATTGCATGTCTACATCTATGCGGTGTTAGATCATGCAGGAAACCACAAAAGCAGAAGCACACATTATCTTCTGTATCTAAATAGCTACCCTCAACTTATTTTAGAGCATATGCAGTTATGCCATCTGACCACAATTTTCACACCATGCCAATTAGCTTTGCAATTAATTGCATGCATGCAAGCCACCTCCGGTCCATACGCTTTTCTCTTCGCTCGCACTACTACGGGATTATTTTTTTCTAATAAGTCCCTTTCGACTGTTGATATGCATGGTATGATGAATGTAGATAGTTTCTATTTAAAAATATCACGGTTGTTTGGTCCACCTAAAAATAACAAATAGAATTGTACTCCATCATCTGGGATAAAGAATATTGCATCTTTGTACATTAAAGTTTCTAAACATCTACGACAAAGGATTGAATGCATGTCAAGCAATTGTTTATTCATGTGGCTTGAAGCTTTTAGTTTCTGTAAATATCTGCCGCAATGAGCGGGGTGTCCTCTTGTACTATGCAAAATACGACCACATAACAAGCAATCCAAACCACATATGTAAATGTACTATAGCTTCTAGGAGTCTAGGACTTTCTATTTGCGTACACGTAAGATAGACAATCATAACTCTTGAAACTCATATCAAGATATTTTGAATATATGTACGCTCTCGAACTCTCTATAAGGTATACAATAGTAAATGGAGACAAAGACCCAACCAATATAATATAATAGTCGAATTATTATTTTTGCGGGAAACCACTGATATATTAAAGCAAGGGTTTTACAGAACGGACCTCCACAAAGATACAAATTACAACCAAGTCCCCCTGTAAAGCGAAACCGCCGACGAAGAACAGCATGTTCCGATGGCGCGCCACCGCCGCATCTTCACACGAGCCTTGGATCAGAAGATGTCCCCTGGCGGACGGGAAGTCATCGGTCCTCGAACTCCGGAGAGCCTCCATCCTCCTTGTAAGGGCATTTTTATCCCTTAGTTGGTTTTGGTGATTGATGACAATGCTTTTGTGGACTAATCATGTGCATCGAATATTTCAGATATATTGACTAGGCACAAGATGATTTGGTTCCCCTCGAAGGCTATAGAAGACGACGTTTCTCTTCGTTTCTTTTCGGTGGTATTGAGTCGTAGGGAAGTCGTACTATTAAGAGGGGGTCCGCGTTGGAAAGGTTGGGTGGATTCATCACGTACACATATTCCTTTGCACCTCCTTTCCTCTAGCCTTTGGAGCATCCTATGTTTTCCTTATCTATGCAAATATTGCTCTTGCTTGCCAAACTAGGGCGCACAGTAGTACTGCTCCTTAGAGCGGTAGTACCTCCCGCTGGCGCGGTAGTACCGCAAGGACCCACGGTAGTACCTCTTCTAGTAAGCGGTAGTACCGTGGTCGCTGACTTAGTTCCGCAAGTACGCGGCAGTAAGGGGCGGATGTAATTTTTTACATCCGCGCCCCGCGCGGTAGTACCGCTGCTGGCTTACGGTACTACCGCGTCGGGTTTTTGCATCGACTCCAACTCTGCGGAAGTAGCCACGGATGTAATTTTTATATCCGTGCCTTCCCATCCCTGGACAGCCCCTGCCTTGCGGTAGTACCGCAAGGGGGAGCGGTAGTACCGCGCCAGCAGTACTACCGCCCTCTGCTTTAGTGCATTTTTGGTTGTCCTGGTCTCTGCTGCATGGGCGGTAGTACCGCGGGGCCCTGCGGTAGTACCACGTGCCCCTGCGGTAGTACCGCGCCTCAGGTACGGTAGTACCGCGTGCCCCTGCGGTAGTATCGCGCCTCAGGTGCGGTAGTACTGCGCTGCGCAGGCTGAGTTGGTGGATAACGGTTGGATTTGTTCTTCCACTATATAAGGGGTGTCTTCCTCCTCTAGTTGACCACCTCATCCACCTCCAAGCTCCATTGTTGCTCCACGCTCCATTTTCGCCCGATCTCCTTCCCTCGCCAATCAAACTTGTTGATTCTCTAGGGATTGGTTGAGGAGGCCCCGATCTACACTTCCACCAAGAGAAATTTGAATCCCCCCACTAATCCCTTGTGGATCTTGTTACTCTTGGGTGTTTGAGCACCCTAGACGGTTGAGGTCACCGCGGAGCCATAGTCCATTGTGGTGAAGCTTCGTGGTATCGTTGGGAGCCTCCAATTAAGTTGTGGAGATTGCCCCAACCTTGTTTGTAAAGGTTTGGTCACCGCCTCCAAGGGCACCAATAGTGGAATCACGGCATCTTGCATCGTGTGAGGGCGTGAGGAGAATACGGTGGCCCTAGTGGCTTCTTGGGGAGCATTGTGCCTTCACACCGCTCCAACGCAGACGTACTTCCTCTCAAAGGGAAGGAACTTCGGTAACACATCCTCGTCTTCACCGGCTCCGCTCTTGGTTATCTCGTTTACTTGTGCAAGCTTATTTGTGCTTTATCTCTTGCTTGCATGTGTGCTTATTGTTGTTGCATCATATAGGTTGCTCACCTAGTTGCATATCTAGACAACCTACTTTGATTCAAAGTTTAAATTGGTAAAGAAAAGCTAAAAATTGTTAGTTGCCTATTCACCCCCCCTCTAGTCAACTATATCGATCCTTTCAATTGGTATCAGAGCCTCGTCTCTTTATTAAGGACTTTACC
Organism: Aegilops tauschii subsp. strangulata; assembly: GCF_002575655.3. Classification (NCBI taxonomy): domain Eukaryota; kingdom Viridiplantae; phylum Streptophyta; class Magnoliopsida; order Poales; family Poaceae; genus Aegilops; species Aegilops tauschii. The sequence goes on along the minus strand of NC_053035.3, from coordinate 494,554,416 downwards.
ATCCAAAGAGTATGGTTGACGTCGTAGACGGTGTGGAGGAGCACTCCGGTGTGAATCCGGTCTCGTCTACAGGAGATGGGGGAACCGCGGTCTCTCGTGAGGAATTCAATGTGGCGTTGGACACATTGAAAACCTCCATGACGACCGAGATCGAAAGCATGTTTAATAAATTCTTAGAAGGGCTTAAACTTTCCACCGCATCGTTGAAAGTGGGTGATCCCGCTAACAAGGTGACGGATGCTACCTCCGACAAGGGGGAAGCTACTAGCGAGAAAGCTCCTTCTTCTAGTGGTAAAAATGGCACCGGCATCTTTGCCCATGTGGAACCTCCACTTGTCTATGGTGGACCGCTTCCTTCCACTCATTTGAATCATGCCAGACCGGCCCCTGAGATTGAGAAGAATGTAGAATTTGATTCTTGGGTCTATCGTTTTAAGCGTCATTTAAATCATGTGAACACTAATCTTTGGAGAATCATTGAAGAAGGTTTCTATCCGCATGACCGAAGGAACCTCACTCCTAGAGAAGCCGTGGATGATCAATTCAATGAGAATGATCTCTTCATCATCCAAGAAGCAATCCCACCCGAAGATCTTCCTCATCTCCGGCCCTACACCGTGGCCAAAGATGCTTGGCACCAAGTGGTTTCCCTCTATCGGGGAAGCGCAAGCATTCAACGCTCCAACTATGAAGTCGTGCAAGATGAAGCCGATGAGTTTGCAATGAAAGAAGATGAAGGACCTCGTGAACTTTATCGGAGAGTAACTAAACTCGCGGTCTCTCTCCGAGATCATGGAAGTAAGGACACGGATGACAATTGGATCAAGCGCAAATTCCTCAAGGCAATGATGCCCTACCACAAAGCCATTTCCTCCGTCATTCGTCAAAGGCCGGACTTCCACACCTTGTCCTCAAGTGAAGTGTTGGATGAGTTCGTAGCTATCAGCATCTTGGACAAGACCGCCGACAATGCGGTTCTTCGCTCTCAAAGAGTAAAGAAGCCCAACCTTGCTCTAAAGGCCAAGGTTAGTATGGAGGAATATGATGAAGAGGAAGAAGAGGAGAGCAACCTCGAAGATACGAAGTATGCCTATCATGAACACATGGCGCTTGCTTCAAGGCAATTTTGGAGCAAGAAGAACTCAAGGCCCAACTTCAACAAGAACAATTCAAGTGGCGCAAAGGGCAAGCAACGAGTGGGGACTTGCTTCAATTGTGGCAATGTGGGCCAGTTTGTTGCGGAGTGCCCTTACGAGAAGAGGGAAGACAATGGTGGCAAGCTCATCCGAAAGGACAAGGCCAAGTCGTTCCCCAACAAGAGCAACTTCATAAAGAAGACTCATCCCAAGGCATTGGTGGTACAAAAAGAGTACAATGAGGATGATGACGATGATGAAGATGGTGAGTCGGTTGCCATGGCCTCCGTTGCCATTGCGATGACTCCACGGATGTCTCTCTTCGACTCACCCAATGAGAACGTCACCGCCAAGTGCCTCATGGCTAAAGCCACCAACAAGGTAACCCCCAACATCAAAACTACCATCATTAATCATCCTTCTTCGGATGGCATTGATGAACATGAGGGGACAAATGTGGAGGAGAATGAGTTTGAGACCTTTATGGGTAAACTCAAGGGTAAATCCAAGAAGCACTTTGTTGCTCTCTTGGAACAACTTGGTGAAGCCAATGACATGATCGAGGCTCACGAAGATACCATCTCTAAGATGGAGGGGCATAGTCGTGACTATGCCGATGAGATTTCGGATCTTTCCAATGCTCTTGACGAAGAGCGTGGTCTTCGTTTGGCTCTTGAGGAGTCACACAACGATGATCATGCTAAGTTAAAGAAAGATCTTGATCATGCTCTTGTTGTTTCTCGTGTGCTAAACTCCGAGAAGGCAAAGCTTGGGGTTGATCTTGCTAGACTCAAAGAGGAGTTTGACATTCTCGACAAGGCTCAAAAAGTCTTGAAGGGTGTTCATGCTAGCCTCAAGGAGTCTCATGATCAACTCCAAGTGAAGCTAACCAAGGAGAAATCCACCTTTCCTCATATGGTGTTAATTGATAATGCAAATGCTACTAACCCTTGTTATGAGCATGTGCATCTTGTTGAGGAAAATGCTAAGTTGAAGGAGCAACTTGAGAAAGGCCTTGTGTCATGCATACAAGGTGAGAAGAACCTCAACGACCTTTTGAGCAATCAAAAGGAAGTTGTGGCCAAGGAGGGGATTGGGTTCGAACCCAAACCCAAGAACAAGAAGAAGAATGACAAGACCAAACAACCTCCTCCTCTCAAGCAAACTCTTGTGAAGGAGGGAGAGGGTGCTTCCAAGGAGAAGAAGAACAATGCGAAGGGTGGCGTTGTCAAGAAGGGCAATGCCACCTCTTCCAACAAAGCCGGCGGCTTTAATCCTTCTTATGTGTTATGTCGTGTTAGTGATGGGCATGTTTATGCCAAATTTGTTGGTTCTCCTCATGAGTATATTGAATGGTCTATTTGGGTTCCTAAGACCCTTGTTACTAACATCAAAGGACCCATTACAAAATGGGTACCTAAAACCAAGCATTGATCTCTTGTAGGTGTTTGCTTCCGGTGGGGGATCATGGTTGCTCGATAGTGGAGCTACAAATCATATGACCGGAAGCAAGGACTTGGTGGTGGACGTGCACAAGATTCCATCAATGCCCACCAATGTCGAGTGGGGTGATGCCTCGTCTTCTAAGGTATTGGGACTCGGCAAAGTTGTCATTTCTCATGATCTCATGATCGAGAAGGTCATGCTTGTTGAGTCCCTTGCATACAATTTACTTTCCGTTTGCCAACTTGCAATCATGGGCTTTGCCACTTTCTTTGATATTGATACCGTGGCCCTCTTGTGGAGCAAGACTCTTAAAGTAGCCTTTATTGGGCATGTCGAGAACGGTCTCTATGTGATTAACTTTTCGGAGCGACCCACTAAGACCGCGCCATGCCTAATGGCTAAAGTTGACGTGGGATGGCTTTGGCATCGCCGTTTAGCCCATGTCAATATGAGATCTTTGCAAAGTCTTCTCAAGGGGGACCATGTCCGTGGTCTAACGAATGTTAGTTTTTCTAAAGATCGTGCTTGCAGCGCTTGTATCGAAGGAAAGCTCATGAGAAGGCTCACCCTCCCACGACTATCATTTACTCGAAGAGGCCTTTGGAGCTCCTTCACTTGGATCTCTTTGGGCCTCCATCCTTTGATAGTCTTGGGGGTAGGAAGTATTGCTTGGTGATTGTGGATGACTATTCAAGATACACTTGGGTGTATTTCTTCAAGAGGAAGAGCGAGACCCAACAAACCGTCATTGACTTTGCAAATGAAGCCCAACGTCAACACAATGCAAAGATCTTGACAATAAGAAGTGACAACGGCACCGAGTTCAAGAACTACACCTTGGCTGAGTTTCTTAGTGATGAGGGGATCAAGCATCAATATTCCGCACCTTACACCCCTCAATGAACGGTGTTGCGGAGAGGAAGAACCGGACGTTGATGGATGCGGCAAGGACCATGATGGCGGAGTTCAAGTCTCCATACAACTTTTGGGCCGAAGCCATTAACACCGCGTGTCATGCATCCAATCGGCTCTACCTCCGCAAGGGCTTGAACAAGACTCCATATGAGATACTCACCGGTAACAAGCCCAACCTCAAGTACTTTTGGGTGTTCGGGTGTAAGTGTTTCATTCTCAAGAAAGGTGTTCGGTTGTCTAAATTTGAAGCGAGAGCTTATGAGGGCATATTTGTTGGTTATGCTACAAACTCTCATGCTTACCGTGTCCTCAATAAATCCACGGGACTTATTGAGGAGACGTGTAACGTGGAGTTTGATGAGAATAACGGCTCCCAAGTGGAGCAAAGTGGCACTTGTGATGTAGGTGATGAAATTCCTCCTCAAGCCATAAGAAGAATGGGTGTTGGTTTTATCCTACCCATTGAGGAACCCCTTGCGGCCGAAGGAGAAGGACAATGCTCCACTCAAGTGGAGCCATCACCAACCCAAGGCCCACACGCTTCCGAAGAACAAAGTGAAGGCCCTCAACCTCATGAACAAGACCAAGGGCAAGATCATGCTCAAGACGGTGGTGACACACCAAGTGATGCCCAAGGTCAAGTTCTCTCCTCCGAGCAAGTTCAAGATCAAGAACAAGCTCAAGACGGCTCTCAAGATGATCAAGTGACCGCTCCTCAACTCACCACCGAGGAGGAATTAGAGCGTCGTGCCGCCAAGATTGCATCCAAGCTATCCACCAAGGGTCATCTCATGAAGAATGTGCTTGGAAGCATTCAAAAGGGGGTAAGCACTCATAGACAATTGGCAAACTATTGTGAACATCACGCGTTTGTCTCTTGTGTTGAACCCCAAAAGGTATATGAAGCACTTGAAGATCCGGATTGGCTTAATGCCATGCATGAAGAACTCAACAACTTCGAGTACAACAAGGTGTGGAGATTAGTGACAAGGCCAACGGGGAACCACAATGTCATTGGAACCAAGTGGATATTCAAGAACAAGCAAGATGCTCATGGGACCATCATCCGCAACAAGGCACGATTGGTGGCACAAGGCTACTCCCAAGTCGAGGGTATCGACTACGGTGAAACCTTTGCTCCCGTTGCTCGCCTTGAATCTATTCGTTTGTTGATTGCTTATGCTTCTCATCACAACTTTAAGTTGCAACAAATGGACATGAAGAGTGCTTTTCTTAATGGTCCTATTAATGAGTTGGTTTATGTCAAACAACCCCCCGGGTTCGAGGATCCCTACTTTCCCGATTATGTGTATCAACTCGATAAGGCACTCTATGGTCTTAAACAAGCCCCACGTGCGTGGTATGACCACCTTACCGAGTTGTTACAAGATCGTGGGTTTGAAGTTGGGCTAATCGATCCCACTCTTTTTACTAAGAAGGTCAAAGGGGAGTTGTTTGTGTGCCAACTATATGTTGATGACATTATCTTTGGTTCCCCTAACAAAGCTTTCAATGAGGAATTTGCCGCTCTCATGACCTCAAAGTTCAAGATGTCTTCCATGGGAGAGTTGAAGTTCTTTCTCGGTTTCGAAGTAAAGCAAAGAAGAGAAGGAACCTTCATCAACCAAGCCAAATACACTCAAGACATGCTCAAGAGATTCAAGCTAAGTCATGTCAAGCCGGTTTCCACTCCAATGCCCACCAAGTGCCAACTTGACATCGATCCCAATGGTAAAGCGGTGGATCAAAAGGTATATCGCTCCATGATTGGTTCCTTGCTTTACCTCTGTGCATATAGACCGGATATCATGTTGAGTGTGGGAATTTGTGCACGGTTTCAAGCCGCACCTAAGGAAAGCCACTTTGTGGCGGTCAAGCGAATCTTTTGATATTTGGCTCATACCCCAAACTTTGGCTTATGGTACCCAAGAGGAGCAAACTTCAAGCTTGTAGGGTATTCGGACTCCGATTGGGCGGGAGACAAAGTGGATAGGAAGTCCACTTCCGGAGGGTGCCAATTCCTTGGTTGCTCTTTGGTAAGTTGGTCTTCTAAAAAGAAAAGTTGTGTGTCTCTCTCGTCCACCGAAGCGGAGTATGTGGCGGCCGGCAGTTGTTGTGGACAACTCTTATGGATGAGGCAAACTTTAAAGGATTACGGTGTCATTTGTGACAAAGTGCCTCTTTGGTGTGATAATGAAAGTGCCATCAAGATTTCTCTCAACCCCGTGCAACACTTCAAGACGAAGCATATTGAGATTCGGTATCACTTCATCCGAGATCACATTAGGCGAGGGGAGATCGAGCTCAACTACATCAACACCCATGATAGCCTTGCAGATATTTTCACGAAGCCTTTGGATGAAGCAAGATTTCGCGAGAAAAGGCATGAGCTAAATATCATTGATTCGAGCAATGTTGCTTGAACCCTTGCACACCCCACCACACTCAACTTGTTGTCTAATCTAGGTGTAGGCATGGACATAGGGGGAGTGTTGTTCTCTCAATGAACTCTCCCTCCCCCCATTATGCATAAAGTGATCAACTCTTTCACATTAGCCATTTTTTATGGTACTTGTGCTTCAAAGACGAGTTTTGGTCATGGGCCCATGGATAATTCTTCGCGGTGCCATACCAATTGACTCAAACATAGGTGGCTCCGGCCACCGCCCTCTCCTTGGAGAGTTTGTGTCTCGTTTTTGGTCTGTGTTGTCTCTTGCCTCTCTTCCTTCGTGCCGAGCTTGTGCTTGTGGTGTCCAGTGTGTTAGCTCTTTGGTGTGGTCTCTCGCTTGAAGGTTCCGTGCTTCGGTGTCCTCTCTTTTGGTTGAAACTATCTTTTCTTGAGCTCACGGTACTACCGCGGCCTGCCACGGTACTACCACAGGGGGGGCGCGCGGTACTTCCGCACCCAGTGCGGCAGTAATATTTTACTGCCGCCTGGGAGAGCGGTACTACGGCCTCGGTGCGGTACTTCCGCCCGGGCGGTACTACCGCAATGACGTGCGGTACTACCGCGTAAGGAGCACACGGTACTTCCGCACCCAGCGCGGCAGTAATTTTCTACTGCCGCCTGGGGAGCGGTACTAAAGTCACGGTGCGATACTTCCGCCCGGGGCGATAGTACCGCGATGATATGCGGTACTACCGTGCGGTCGAGGGCGCGTGGGGGTTAAACACGGGCAGGGGGAGTTCTAACTCCCCCATAGCCATTCGTCTCTCTCCCCACTCCGTCTCTCTCTCTCTCTCGCTCGCTCAAGAACGGCGTCGGAGGTCCTCGCCGGATCTCCGTCTCCGGCCGCTCTCCTTGGATTTCGACCGGTGGGATCGTTCCCCACCACTCCCTCTTGCCATGGAACAAGGTTTCTCCCCAATCCCTCCCTTTTTCTTGTTCGTCTTGTTGTTATTAGGTTTTGGGGAGATGCAAGTTGTTCTTGAGATTTTAGGCCAAATCTATGCAAGAGTAGGTTGTAGGAGGGTAGTTTTGTGTAGTGATGGTACTTGCTATAGTTGTCCCGTGATGGATTTGATCGACCGTAGTACCGCGTGTTGACACGGTTGTGCTCAAATCTCCATGGTTGTTTCAAATCTGCACCGTGCGGTACTACCGCTCTTCAGGTGCGTTACTACCGCACGTCCGGTACTACCGCCCTGCTGGTGTGGTACTACCGTATCTACGGTACTATCGCTCCTTAGAGCTGTACTACCGCACGTGGCGCAACACACGATACTACCGTTGTCTCAAATCCCTCTTGTGGCACTTCTCACGTGCCATGTCTACTTGTTTCACCTGCCTTGCTGTGGTCTTTGCATTGATCATTCTCGCGTTTCGTGCGTGTTTGTTTTGTGGTGTGTGTTTTAGGTGGTGGCTCAGGTGCTCCGTCTCGCCGCTCCAATCCAAGCCGTGACACGGGATCCAAGTGTATGCGCAACACAGAGGCAGCAGAGGGCTCCAATGCCCCCCAACGCAGAACCAAGACCACCGCCACCAAAGAGAAGGAACCCGCCCAGGGTATGGATGAGATAACGCTTGCTGAGTTCATCTCTCGGAGGAAGATCAATCCATATGGAAACCCTCATGCCAACTTTCGAGGGAATGAGCTATTCTGGACCAAGCAGCAGAATCTCATTTATCTGGATGTCATCAAGGCCAAGCAAAACACCTATGTGGAGGTGAAGTGGATCAACATGCATCACATGCGAAAAGAGGCGCACCGGGAATACTTTGGTGAGGCTTTAGACCTAGTGGAGCAATTTGGCATTGAGCATATCATCTCATTCCACAAAGACTATGATACTGAGATCCTTGCTCAGTTCTTTGCCTCAGTGCATTTTCATCCCAATGAGGAAAGGACCATGACTTGGATGACCAATGGTCGGCAGCTGTCTGCTACTTGGAAGGATTTCATGACTTTGCTTGGGGTTCCGGATGAGGGGCTCGCCACACCCCAAGGTGTTCGGCCTCATGCCAATCCCGAGTCTGCCAACAAGAACAAGCTTATGCCCTACTATGTGGAGAAGAGGCTCTCTAATGGCAAGTCATCTTGGGTACTCAACTCCTTTCTTGACATCATGCACCGGATCTTCCGCAACACTCTCTTCCCACGCATTGGGGACAAGGACAAGGTGCATGCCTATCTGGTGGATATGATGCTCCTGTGTGAAGATGCTCGCAACTCTCAGACACTACCACTTGATGTCTCACATATCATGTGGCATGATCTTCGGTTTGCGGTCTACAACCGCAAGGTCCCCATCTATGGACCTTATTTGTTTCAGTTGATCTCGGCTACTTGGGAGCGGGTCTACCCTCAGGATGAGTTTGAGGCCCCTGGTTGGATCCGGCATGAGCCCATCAACCTCCGTATCAAGCCTCAGTGGGCCAACACTACCTCTCGTGTTGATGCTGCGGCTGCCATGGACGTGGATGCAGATGAGGATGAGGAGGAGGCAGCAGACGAGGACAGCTCTGAGGGTTACATCCCTCCCACCTCTGAGCCTTCTTGGGCTAAGCGACTGAAGAACAAGATGAAGATGTTGTTCTGTATGCAGGCAAAGGGGCAGTACCAGACCCATGTGGCTTCCAAGGAGACTCGCCGCCGCGACAAGCGGATTTTCAGGACCTTTGGCGAGAACATATCTAGCGGGTCAGAGGTGAACATCACCCCAGAGGGCAGAATGGATGCACAAGCAGGGTTATCGGTGGACCGAGTCTGAGGAGGAGTCCATCCCAGCTGTAGAGTCTGACGGGGAGCGTGCAAGTGACTACTCCGCTTGAGCCACCACTATTGCTGTAGGTGTTCTCTCTGCCTTTTTGGCGTCTCGATGCCAAAGGGGGAGAGAGTGTAGGATTTGCGAGTTGTGTCGTGTTTGGGTCAGTTGAACTTCGTTTATTTCGTTTGCTTTGGTTTGCTTTGGTTTGTGCTTGTGAGACCTTCGATCATATGGTGTAAGACATATGCACTCTATCGTACCGTAGTGAGCTTATTCTATATTGTGCTTATTACACTTTGCTCCTATCTATCTTGCTTAGTTTTAGCCTTATTGCAAGATTTGCCATGTCTATAAAATATAGGGGGAGTGTTGATCCTAGTATGTGTGTCGTGCAGTCCAAAGCACTCATCGAGATAGCACACATCTAGGGGGAGCCCGTCTATATTTTAGAGACTTGGGGTTTGCTCTTGCTCATTGCGTTTTAGTCTCGTGCAAATCCCGTGTTGTCATCAATCCACCAAAAAGGGGAAGATTGTAAAGGCATTTTTATCCCATAGTTGATTTTGGTGATTGATGACAATGCTTTTGCGGACTAATCAGGTGCATCGAATATTTCAGATATATTGACTAGGCACAAGATGATTTGGTTCCCCTCGAAGGCTATAGAAGACGGCGTTTCTCTTCGTTTCTTTTCGGTGGTATTGAGTCGTAGGGAAGCCGTACTATTAAGAGGGGGTCCGCGTTGGAAAGGTTGGGTGGATTCATCACGTACACATCTTCCTTTGCACCTCCTTCCTCTAGCCTTTGGAGCATCCTATGTTTTCCTTGTCTATGCAAATATTGCTCTTGCTTGCCGAACTAGGGCGTGCGGTAGTACTGCTCCTTAGAGCGGTAGTACCGCAGGACCTTGCGGTAGTACCGCCCGCTGGCGCGGTAGTACCGCAAGGACCCACGGTAGTACCGCTTCTAGTAAGCGGTAGTACCGTGGTCGCTGACTTAGTTCCGCAAGTACGCGGCAGTAAGGGGCGGATGTAATTTTTTACATCCGCGCCTCGCGCGGTAGTACCGCTGCTGGCTTACGGTACTACCGCGTCGGGTTTTTTGCATCGACTCCAACTCTGCGGAAGTAGCCACAGATGTAATTTTTATATCCGTGCCTTCCCATCCCTGGACAGCCCCTGCCTTGCGGTAGTACCGCAAGGGGGAGCGGTAGTACCGCGCCAGCAGTACTACCGCCCTCTACTTTAGTGCATTTTTGGCTGTCCTGGTCTCTGCTGCATGGGCGGTAGTACCGCGAGGCCCTGCGGTAGTACCGCGTGCCCCTGCGGTGTTACCGCGCCTCAGGTACGGTAGTACCGCGTGCCCCTGCGGTAGTACCGCGCCTCAGGTGCGGTAGTACCGCGCTGCGCAGGCTGAGTTGGTGGATAACGGTTGGATTTGTTCTTCCACTATATAAGGGGTGTCTTCCTCCTCTAGTTGACCACCTCTTCCACTTCCAAGCTCCATTGTTGCTCCACGCTCCATTTTCGCCCGATCTCCTTCCCTAGCCAATCAAACTTGTTGATTCTCTAGGGATTGGTTGAGGAGGCCCCGATCTACACTTCCACCAAGAGAAATTTGAATCCCCCCACTAATCCCTTGTGGATCTTGTTACTCTTGGGTGTTTGAGCACCCTAGACGGTTGAGGTCACCGCGGAGCCATAGTCCATTGTGGTGAAGCTTCGTGGTATCGTTGGGAGCCTCCAATTAAGTTGTGGAGATTGCCCCAACCTTGTCTGTAAAGGTTCGGTCGCCGCCTCCAAGGGCACCAATAGTGGAATCACGGCATCTCGCATTGTGTGAGGGCGTGAGGAGAATACGGTGGCCCTAGTGGCTTCTTGGGGAGCATTGTGCCTCCACGCCGCTCCAACGGAGACCTACTTCCTCTCAAAGGGAAGGAACTTCGGTAACACATCCTCGTCTTCACCGGCTCCACTCTTGGTTATCTCGTGCCTTTACTTGTGCAAGCTTATTTGTGCTTTATCTCTTGCTTGCATGTGTGCTTATTGTTGTTGCATCATATAGGTTGCTCACCTAGTTGCATATCTAGACAACCTACTTTGATGCAAAGTTTAAATTGGTAAAGAAAAGCTAAAAATTGTTAGTTGCCTATTCACCCCCCTCCTCCTCTAGTCAACTATATCGATCCTTTCACTGCTCCTCCGACCGCAACGTTGCCTTGCTTGAACACCAGTCGCTTCAAGATCTCGATCTGGAGCCGCCGCGTCGAGCTCCAGTGTGGGCATAAATGCACACGGCGGCCACCGGGGACCGCGAGCGCGAGGAAGGAGGTGATCAGCCGTGAACCTACACCGAGCTCCACCGCCGAAGATGCCGAGCGCCACCTGCAAAACCAACTCCTACCGCGCCTCCATCTCCAGGACGCCGCCGGCTAGGAACCTAACAGAGCCTACGCTATATGCACACCGAGAAACGAGGTTCCCCCATCCTCCCGCCGCCGGAGCGGCCGGCGGAGGCAGGCGGTGAGGTGGATCTGCTGAGCGGGTTCAGAAATTCGCCTCTACTGTAGCGGGAGAGGGGAAAGCGTCCAAGGTTAGTATAATTGTATCTTCAAAAAAATTGAACCAAAAGGATTCAATCAACCTAATGCTTTCATGAAGGAGAAATTTCTCAACATAAACTATACATTGACATGTATTGATTTCACTTTACCATAAGCACATTTGAAATGATTGAAGTTTGAATTGTGATGAAACCAACATAACATAATATTTTGGCAACACTCTTGTAGTGTTAATTTTCTAAGTATCACACAATGTACATTAACAAATCTCTTTTTTATACAAACTAGTCATAAAGTATAAAAAACTAGTATAAACAATTATACTCCATCTAGATAATAATGTTAGTCAAGATGGCCAAGACATTGTGACCAAGGGAAAAATTAACAAAGTTGATTTCTCATATATTTGCTCATAAAATATCTCAAATAAACCACAAAAATTAGGCCATCCAGCTATCAACAAACCGCACTGTAAATATATCAGAGCCGGGGGAGAACCTACACTAGTGACAGACGGGATTACTAAGCAGTGTTAAACTGAAGGTTTTGTTAATGACTTTTTCTTACTTATTATGTTGTATATTCTCGGCAGAATCATGCATGTCCATGTAAGCAGAAGGGCACGTGGGAGTGCGACGAAACATAATCTTTTTGCCGTCCTCGTCAAATATTCCTCTTATTGCATGACACACAACTACGCAACATCTTTTTGGTGGAAGAGACAAGACAATAGCGAGAGTTAAACAACATGAAAAAGGGGCCTCACCCTCGTCCGGTTGCCCCAGTGGAGCAGCAAGCCAGAAACAAATCATGAAAAAAAGTCGTGCATTAGTTATAGGACACAAAGACACTGTTAGTTGCATCTTTTATTGAGGAAGAAAATAATGTCCTACTTACAATAGTAATAGCACACTATATATGGTGACTCGATTACCAAAAGGTATTTCCTTGATTGTGTCATGAGTTCATTTCCAATTTCCAGTACAAAGTTTTATAGCAGTACTTCAGTAGCTAATTGCGCCCAAGTTTTAAATATGCATATGCTTTGAACTTCTCCTATAGATGGATTTAGACCATGTTGTCTTAAATGGACTATGGACGAACTGAGAGCATGTAGTAAATGGTAGGCATGATTTTTATTGGAAGTTGTGTGCAGATTGTCCCAACAATTACTCATAGTAGACATCTAGTAATATATGTATTACTCGATGTAGCTCCTAGATGCCTAACTAGAGTGCACCTGTTAACAAGGAAAACAACATGCATGTGCAGGTGCACTTCCTGCTGGAGTCTACATATATGATCGCTAGTACATGCATATTTACAAGTGCATATCTAATTATTTGCTGGTTGAGGAACTTTGAATGCAAATATCTAAAACTACAATAAGAACATTATTTCTGATGTCTTAGAATAGATTTGATTGTGTTATCAATGAGTGCATTTTATAGCAAGTCATATGATATACTAGGTGCAAGCCTGACTCTGGTCGATATTTGTTCTAATAAGGTTATCTTTTGTAACATGTTTGCGGTACATCTGCTTTTTAGATCTTTGGGACCATGGCCCCTCTCAAATTCTCATTTTCTAAGATGGCTCAAACATATGAGTTCTTTTGCAGGGACAAATGGAAGAAAGTAGCAAGTCCACAAGTTGATCTAAGATGTTCCGATGGCCGCTTTTGTTCATAACATGGTTGACACATTTTGTTCATATGGAAGTTGATCTCAGCTTTGGAGATCAAAGACTTGGTCTCTTCCATAATGTTTTGTGGTAGTGATCGAACAATTGGTCTCTTAGGAACTTGGCGATCATATTCTATAAGAGGCCACGACTTGAATGTTGACATGTGTATTTTCTTATTTGTTGTAGCTGACTTGAGTGAAGAAAACTAAGTCGTCTATATATGTTGAATGAAAGAGTGCAAATGTTTGTATATGTATTGGGTACTGAACATGGAATGAATGCATTGAGCAATAGTATATTGTGATGGATAGAAGACTGCAAATGTTTGTATATGTACTAGGTACTGAACATGAAATGATTATTATGAATTGATTTCATGTTAATAGATGGTACATTTGCAATTATACTGAAATGTAGGCCCGGATAGCAAGTCCATCGGCATAAGTATTAGATGATGCATAATGTGTCGGCATAGCACATTGTCACATGAGTTGTCGGTGTACAAATGTTTGTCGGCGTAGATCTCAGCAACGGTGTTATATTGTCTGTCGGTAGAGATTTATCTGTCGAGGACCTTTCCCGGCAGGACTATAGGCGACAGCTCCATTCTATCAGGAAAGGTCTTTCCAGACACTAAATGTGTCGCCTTAGGTGACCGATGCTGACAGTTGTTTGACGTTGCTTTGAGTGTTGTGGTGTAGTGCACGAATACATCGCATACAAAAGGAACGCAATGTGCATGTGGGTGACCCACCAAAATATTTATACAGAATAGTGGCAGTATTTTTCCATATCTGCCCAGGGTTTTTTATGCGAAAAATTCTATAGAAATTGAAAACTAAATAGTATATGTCCTTGGGAAATCGATGCCATCTTTCTTCCACACTAGCATTGTGACTGCAGGCCGATGCTGCCTCTGGACCTCCAAAATACCATGAGAGGTAGAGAACCATTGTTAATGCAAGAACTGGGACATCAGCAATCAGAGTAGAAGACGCCAACACTAGCGATATGAGAAACAAAACGTCGTCCGGAGAAAATGGCGACAAAGAGGGCTTGACCACAATCCCAAATCATTCCGGACATATCCAGGGAGACCTAACCTCACAAGCTCCTTGACAATGTGTCGCAGGGAGAGAATGGGCTAGAGGGCAACGACATTAAATGGTGTCGTCCAATGCACCAGAGGACACCTTTGTTGACCACCTGTGTAACACCAAGGCACAATTAGATCCACCATTCCGGAAGAGCAATTACCAAATGATACCCCCACCCTCCTCTTAGTCCTCTACGCCGCCATCGAGGTGGACCGGAGTTGGATACCACATTCCTTTATTGATTATCCATACTCAATGAAAGAGCAAACTCATTTGGAGTGTTACCGCTACATGCCGGTAAGGCATCTTTGGTTCGCTTGTGCACCAAGATCCGTGCGGCCGCCACCTTTTTATCCTCATTTTATGCTATACAAATTTATATCTGACCAAATACATCTAATGGATCCCATTCAAGCGTCAAGAGTACTACTTTTTATCAGTCCAACGGGACAGGAGTACTACTTTTTGTCAAGCAAATACATGCATGCATCTGTCTCTTATCTCTCCCATTTAAAAAGAAATCATGAACTTTATTCCATCTTAGCCAATTAAAAACATTGGTATATTTTAAATCATCATTTCATTTTTTTGAAACAATTTATATATTTGAACGCCTAGCACCAAGACCTTTGGAATTATACCGATCTTGATACATTTTCAAACACATTTAAATTTCAATATTTCACATTTCCTATCTGGGACAAACCTATTTCACTTGAAAAATGTGAAACAAACCTTCAATAGATATAGGTTCTAGTAATGATAACTTATGAAACTAGTTATTTATATATATGAAACCAATATATATATATATATATATATATATATATATATATATATATATATATATATATGAAACCAACCTATTTCACTAGAACCTATATTAACCCAAATATGAAACTGAAATGATAACTTATGAAACTAGTTATTTGGAAATGTGTAATAATTTGTTGAAAAGGGGTGAAATATGTTATTTCAAAAATGTGCAATTTAAGTTGATGTGATTTTTGTGAAACAAGCCTGTGACAGTGAAGTGAAGTTCTGAAAGTGAGAGACAATACAAAACTGAAATGTTAACTTGTAATTTTTAGGAAATGTGTAACAGTTTATTTCAACAGAGTGAAATATGTTCTTTAAAAAATGCACAATTGAAATAGATGTGATTTTTGTGAAACAAACTAGTGGGAAGTGATATAGGTTCTAAAACTGAAGAAAAAAACTGAAATGTCAACTTGTGAAACTGATTGAAACCGTGTTATTGAAAAGATTCCGAGCGAGTGAAATTATAGAATATGGATTTTCACAAATGTGAAAGAGTGACTACTGAAAGTGAGATTCTAATGTATCATTGTGAAACTGGTTATTTTGAAATATGTAACCGTCTATTTCAAAATAGTGAAAATGTTATTTTAAAAATATGCAATTGAAATATATGTGGATTTTGTGAAACAAACCAGTAGAATGTGGAACATAGGTTCTGAATTGTGGAAGATTAACTACATAAAGTGAAATAGATGTGATTTTTGTGAAACAAGCCAGCGAGAAGTGAAATGTAGGTTCTGTATTTTGAAAGAGTTGCTACAAAAAGTGAAATTGTAATGTATCATTGTGAAACTGATTATTTGGAAATGTTTAATATCTTATTTCAAAAGAGTGAAATATGTTTTTTGAAAAATTTCAATTGGAATAGTTGAATTTATTGTTTAAAAGTTTCAAAAATGAATATATGGTTTAAAAGATATGGATGTTTTAAATTAGGCAAGGCGGAAAAATGGTTTGATTTATTGTGTGGAAGAAGACAGAGTGTGGTTCGGCCACATTACTGTCATGCATGCATTTGAAGTTCAACTTGTGAAACTGATTTTGTAAGAGTTACTACAGAAAGTGAAATTGTAATGTATCATTGTGAAACTGATTATTTGGAAATGTTTAATATCTTATTTCAAAAGAGTGAAATATGTTTTTTGAAAAAATACAATTGGAATAGTTGAATTTATTGTTTAAAAGTTTCAAAAATGAATATATG